>NC_133898.1:103277056-103581267 GCF_964199755.1 Larus michahellis
TAAGAGTCCCTGTAGATTTTCAGCTGCGGGACCTCCGCCGCGATCGGCTCCTGGTGGCCCGCCGTTCTGTGGAGGGAAGGCGACTTCGTGGCTGACGGCGGTCGCTCCTTCCGGGAGAAGCTGAGACTCGCCGTTCAGGGCTGAGAGCTCGGCCCTCGTCGCGATCCCTTCTCCTTTGGTGCCCTGGCTGTGTTTGGCGGCGAGTGCTGCGGGATCTCCGCTGGGATCGGCTCCGTGTGGCCTGCCGTTGATCCCTCCTCCTTTGCGGTTCCCGCTGTGTTTGGCGGCGAGTGCTGCGGGATCTCCGCTGGGATCGGCTCCGTGTGGCCTGCCGTTGATCCCTCCTCCTTTGCGGCTCCCGCTGTGTTTGGCGGCGAGTGCTGCGGGATCTCCGCTGGGATCGGCTCCGTGTGGCCTGCCGTTGATCCCTCCTCCTTTGCGGCTCCCGCTGTGTTTGGCGGCGAGTGCTGCGGGATCTCCTGTGGGACCGGCTCCGTGTGGCCTGGCGGTCCCTGGAGGAAACCCGGCCTCCCCGCTGACGGTGCTCGCCCCTCCGTGAGGAGGCCGGGGCGTCCCGTTCAGCCCTTGGAGCTCGGCCCTCGTCACGAGCAGTGTCCTGAGCCCTGCTCTGCTGCCGTCTCCTGGTGCTCGAGGGGTCGTGCTCAGCCCTGCTGTGGCCACCACGGTGCCGCCTCGGGGTCCCGCTTTGGCCTCTGTCTGAGGCCCCGGCATGGCCGCTGCTACGGCCTCTGCTGGAGGAGCTGCGGCGCTGGCGGCCTGAGGAGTGGCGCCGCCTCCTTTCCGCAGGTCGGGCCCGAGATCTCCTCCTTCTTGCTGCCCGGCTGGCGGAGGTGTTCTCCTGCACGATGTGGTAGACCTCATAGTTACTGGGTCCCACCTTGCGGTAGATGTGGTGGAAAGGCTCCTGACAGATGGGGCACACAGATCTTATGCGCGCCCAGTTGAATATGCAGGGAAAACAGAAAACGTGTCTGCAGCAGGCCATGGAGCCTTGGTTGCTAATCCTGTCCAAGCATATTGGGCATTGTAGGTTCTCTGCAGCATCGGTTGCCGTGGCCTGGGGCACCTGAGTGTTGCTGGCAGCAGGGGAGGAGGTGTTGTCTTCTGCCACGTCCTCTTCCAACGCCATCTCGCACTGCAAGCAAAAGAGATACAAAACTCATGACCTGCCCTGGAGATGGAACCTGCACGAAGCAGCAAAGCTGTGGAAGTGGAGCGCTCAAGAGTTGCCCCCTCTGCCTCGGGGCTGTGCTTGTGCTGCCGCAAACAGCAGGGACTGTCCCCGGGCAGAGGATTGACACCAGAGGCATCTTTGGATGTTGCTGCTGTCAGGGCAGGGTGGTGTCTCACCTCTACGCCAGGTGCAGACAGGAACTGGGAAGGCCGGGAAGCGGTTCCTGGCCTCTCATCAACAGCAGTCCGAGCCTGGGGTGGCGGCCGGTGAGGCCCAACACCCTGGGCCCTGCCGGTGTCCCTGTCCGGCAGATCCTCTCTGTGGCTTCAGAAGGGAGCCTGCAGGACTAGGGGTTCTTCGTCCCCTCAGCTGCAGACGTCTATCCCCGGCGGACGAGGACAGCACTGTGGGCCTTCGGGGCTGCCCCACGCCCCAAAAGGATTGATGTTGCGGGCGTCACGACGACTCCCTGGTGACATCCCAGAGCTTTTGGGGACCACACCCAGAAGACACAAGCCGTGGCCTCGGGGAACAACAATTTCCCCGATAGCTCTCATCTCCCGCGACCGCCCCCCTGTCCAGCAGAACCCCGTTGCCGTATTTTTCATAGCAATTTGGACACCAGGTCTCAGTGTTCAGATGCAGCACCACGTTCTGTTTTAGAAATAAAGCAGCTCAAGGCATTTCTTACTCCTTGTCCATCCTTGCAGGTGGAGGGAGGTGGTCGTTCCCCCTCTGCTTAGCACCGGTGAGGCCACAGCTGGAGTACTGTGTCCGGTGCTGGGCTGCCCACCCAGCACAAGAGAGAGATGGACATAGTGGAGAGAGTCCTCTAAAGGTCCATCAGGATGATGAGGGGACTGGAGCACCTCTCCTGTGAGGGAGGGCTGAGAAAGCTGCCTGCAGGCAGTTCAGCCTGGAGAAGAGAAGACTTTGGGGGAAATCATTTTCAAAGCATATCAGTAGCCAAAGAGTGAGCGCAAAGAAGAGAGAGCCAGGCTCTTTTCAGGGGTGCGCAGTGGCATTGGGCACAAACCGAAAGCCAGGAGGTTCCCTCTGAACATCAGGAAGCCCTTTTTTACCGTGAGGGTGACTGAGCACTGGCACAGATATGCCATGCCAGGCAGCTTGTGGAGTCTCCCTCCTTGGAGGTACTCCAAAGCTGTCTGGCTGCGGTCCTGGGCCACCGTCTGTAGGCGACTCTGCTTGAGCAGGGGAGCTTGGGCGAGATGACCTCCGGAGGTCCCTTCCCACCTCACCCATTGTGTGAATCTGTGCCTGAAAGCACACTTTGTGCAAGTTGAGAAGGCATAGTCATGGAGTGACACACGGAGCGTGGGGAAGGAGGGCGACTTCAGTTAAACACAGCCATTTACTCCATTTTGTTGGGCTCTGGGAATTGATTTATTGTATCACCTCTGTCTTTTGAGAAAGCTCCTCTTGCCACCAGTCTTACTAGAAAGTCAGAATGTTCTTGGTCCGCCGTTGTTTTCTAATGACGTTGGTAGTCTTTGGAGGTGGTCTTAAGGGTCTGTAACATGTCTTCCCACTGCGGGCATTCAACGTGAGGCTCTGTACGGGGTCAAATTTCTCCATAAGGCTTTGGGGGTTACTTTTCAAGTCTCTGAGGAGGAGGGAGAAGAAAGTAAGCATTTCAAAGGCTTGCTACCAGCCCTTAAACTTGGACTGGCATTGTGCGCGGTCCCTTTGCCATAGAGCAGAGCAATCGTAAATTGACTTCACTTCTCAGTGCCGCCTTGTGAGAAGAGTGGTAACAGGAAAAGTTCTTCTGGGGAGTATTTGGGGTGAACTGTGAGAAAAGGGGTGATGTGGAAGGACAAGAGGTTTTCTGATACGCCGTTGGCGTCATTGGTAGCAGGGCAGACTGGAGAAAAAGCGCTAACATCTTCCCTTGATGGTACCGGGGATCCGCAACAGAAGGAGAAAAAGCACACCTCTATGAAATGTTCACTCCAACTTTTAATAGACAAGTGTAAGATAGAACAGTATGAGAAAACCAACACCCAAGTTTCTATCCTATTATCATCCTAACCCTAAAAGGCCTTGTAAGAGTCCCTGTAGATTTTCAGCTGTGGGACCTCCGCCGCGATCGGCTCCTGGTGGCCCGCCGTTCTGTGGAGGGAAGGCGACTTCGTGGCTGACGGCGGTCGCTCCTTCCGGGAGAGGCTGAGACTCGCCGTTCAGGGCTGAGAGCTCGGCCCTCGTCGCGATCCCTTCTCCTTTGGTGCCCTGGCTGTGTTTGGCGGCGAGTGCTGCGGGATCTCCGCTGGGATCGGCTCCGTGTGGCCTGCCGTTGATCCCTCCTCCTTTGCGGTTCCCGCTGTGTTTGGCGGCGAGTGCTGCGGGATCTCCGCTGGGATCGGCTCCGTGTGGCCTGCCGTTGATCCCTCCTCCGTTGCGGCTCCCGCTGTGTTTGGCGGCGAGTGCTGCGGGATCTCCACTGGGATCGGCTCCTTGTAGTCTGCCGTTGATCCCCTCTTCTTGTTGGTTCCCGCTGTGTTTGGCGGCGAGTGCTGCGGGATCTCCTGTGGGACCGGCTTTGTGTGGCCTGGCGGTCCCTGGAGGAAAGCCGGCCTCCCCGCTGACGGTGCTCGCCCCTCCGCGAGGAGGCCGGGGCGTCCCGTTCAGCCCTTGGAGCTCGGCCCTCGTCACGAGCAGTGTCCTGAGCCCTGCTCTGCTGCCGTCTCCTGGTGCTCGAGGGGTCGTGCTCAGCCCTGCTGTGGCCCCACGGTGCCGCCTCGGGGTCCCGCTTTGGCCTCTGTCTGAGGCCCCGGCATGGCCGCTGCCACGGCCTCTGCTGGAGGAGCTGCGGCGCTGGCGGCCTGAGGAGTGGCGCCGCCTCCTTTCCGCAGGTCGGGCCCGAGATCTCCTCCTTCTTGCTGCCCGGCTGGCGGAGGTGTTCTCCTGCACGATGTGGTAGACCTCATAGTTACTGGGTCCCACCTTGCGGTAGATGTGGTGGAAAGGCTCCTGACAGATGGGGCACACAGATCTTATGCGCGCCCAGTTGAATATGCAGGAAAAACAGAAAACGTGTCTGCAGCAGGCCATGGAGCCTTGGTTGCTAATCCTGTCCAAGCATATTGGGCATTGTAGGTTCTCCGCAGCATCTGTGGCCGTGGCCTGGGGCACCTGAGTGTTGCTGGCAGCAGGGGAGGAGGTGTTGTCTTCTGCCACGTCCTCTTCCAACGCCATCTCGCACTGCAAGCAAAAGAGATACAAAACTCATGACCTGCCCTGGAGATGCAACCTGCACGAAGCGGCAAAGCTGTGGAAGTGGAGCGCTCAAGAGTTGCCCCCTCTGCCTCGGGGCTGTGCTTGTGCTGCCGCAAACAGCAGGGACTGTCCCCGGGCAGAGGATTGACACCAGAGGCATCTTTGGATGTTGCTGCTGTCAGGGCAGGGTGGTGTCTCACCTCTACGCCAGGTGCAGACAGGAACTGGGAAGGCTGGGAAGCGGTTCCTGGCCTCTCATCAACAGCAGTCCGAGCCTGGGGTGGCGGCCGGTGAGGCCCAACACCCTGGGCCCTGCCGGTGTCCCTGTCCGGCAGATCCTCTCTGTGGCTTCAGAAGGGAGCCTGCAGGACTAGGGGTTCTTCGTCCCCTCAGCTGCAGACGTCTATCCCCGGCGGACGAGGACAGCACTGTGGGCCTTCGGGGCTGCCCCACGCCCCAAAAGGATTGATGTCGCGGGCGTCACGACGACTCCCTGGTGACATCCCAGAGCTTTTGGGGACCACACCCAGAAGACACAAGCCGTGGCCTCGGGGAACAACAATTTCCCCGATAGCTCTCATCTCCCGCGACCGCCCCCCTGTCCAGCAGAACCCCGTTGCCGTATTTTTCATAGCAATTTGGACACCAGGTCTCAGTGTTCAGATGCAGCACCACGTTCTGTTTTAGAAATAAAGCAGCTCAAGGCATTTCTTACTCCTTGTCCGTCCTTGCAGGTGGAGGGAGGTGGTCGTTCCCCCTCTGCTTAGCACCGGTGAGGCCACAGCTGGAGTACTGTGTCCGGTGCTGGGCTGCCCACCCAGCACAAGAGAGAGATGGACATAGTGGAGAGAGTCCTCTAAAGGTCCATCAGGATGATGAGGGGACTGGAGCACCTCTCCTGTGAGGGAGGGCTGAGAAAGCTGCCTGCAGGCAGTTCAGCCTGGAGAAGAGAAGACTTTGGGGGAAATCATTTTCAAAGCATATCAGTAGCCAAAGAGTGAGCGCAAAGAAGAGAGAGCCAGGCTCTTTTCAGGGGTGCGCAGTGGCATTGGGCACAAACCGAAACCCAGGAGGTTCCCTCTGAACATCAGGAAGCCCTTTTTTACCGTGAGGGTGACTGAGCACTGGCACAGATATGCCATGCCAGGCAGCTTGTGGAGTCTCCCTCCTTGGAGGTACTCCAAAGCTGTCTGGCTGCGGTCCTGGGCCACCGTCTGTAGGCGACTCTGCTTGAGCAGGGGAGCTTGGGCGAGATGACCTCCGGAGGTCCCTTCCCACCTCACCCATTGTGTGAATCTGTGCCTCAAAGCACACTTTGTGCAAGTTGAGAAGGCATAGTCGTGGAGTGACACACGGAGCATGGGGAAGGAGGGCGACTTCAGTTAAACACAGCCATTTACTCCATTTTGTTGGGCTCTGGGAATTGATTTATTGTATCACCTCTGTCTTTTGAGAAAGCTCCTCTTGCCACCAGTCTTACTAGAAAGTCAGAATGTTCTTGGTCCGCCGTTGTTTTCTAATGACGTTGGTAGTCTTTGGAGGTGGTCTTAAGGGTCTGTAACATGTCTTCCCACTGCGGGCATTCAACGTGAGGCTCTGTACGGGGTCAAATTTCTCCATAAGGCTTTGGGGGTTACTTTTCAAGTCTCTGAGGAGGAGGGAGAAGAAAGTAAGCATTTCAAAGGCTTGCTACCAGCCCTTAAACTTGGACTGGCATTGTGCGCGGTCCCTTTGCCATAGAGCAGAGCAATCGTAAATTGACTTCACTTCTCAGTGCCGCCTTGTGAGAAGAGTGGTAACAGGAAAAGTTCTTCTGGGGAGTATTTGGGGTGAACTGTGAGAAAAGGGGTGATGTGGAAGGACAAGAGGTTTTCTGATACGCCGTTGGCGTCATTGGTAGCAGGGCAGACTGGAGAAAAAGCGCTAGCATCTTCCCTTGATGGTACCGTGGATACACAACAGAAGGAGAAAAAGCACACCTCTATGAAATGTTCACTCCAACTTTTAATAGACAAGTGTAAGATAGAACAGTATGAGAAAACCAACACCCAAGTTTCTATCCTATTATCATCCTAACCCTAAAAGGCCTTGTAAGAGTCCCTGTAGATTTTCAGCTGCGGGACCTCCGCCGCGATCGGCTCCTGGTGGCCCACCGTTCTGTGGAGGGAAGGCGACTTCGTGGCTGACGGCGGTCGCTCCTTCCGGGAGAGGCTGAGACTCGCCGTTCAGGGCTGAGAGCTCGGCCCTCGTCGCGATCCCTTCTCCTTTGGTGCCCTGGCTGTGTTCGGCGGCGAGTGCTGCGGGATCTCCGCTGGGATCGGCTCCGTGTGGCCTGCCGTTGATCCCTCCTCCTTTGCGGTTCCCGCTGTGTTTGGCGGTGAGTGCTGCGGGATCTCCGCTGGGATCGGCTCCGTGTGGCCTGCCGTTGATCCCTCCTCCTTTGCGGCTCCCGCTGTGTTTGGCGGCGAGTGCTGCGGGATCTCCGCTGGGATCGGCTCCTTGTAGTCTGCCGTTGATCCCCCCTTCTTGTTGGTTCCCGCTGTGTTTGGCGGCGAGTGCTGCGGGATCTCCTGTGGGACCGGCTTTGTGTGGCCTGGCGGTCCCTGGAGGAAACCCGGCCTCCCCGCTGACGGTGCTCGCCCCTCCGCGAGGAGGCCGGGGCGTCCCGTTCAGCCCTTGGAGCTCGGCCCTCGTCACGAGCAGTGTCCTGAGCCCTGCTCTGCTGCCGTCTCCTGGTGCTCGAGGGGTCGTGCTCAGCCCTGCTGTGGCCACCACGGTGCCGCCTCGGGGTCCCGCTTTGGCCTCTGTCTGAGGCCCCGGCATGGCCGCTGCCACGGCCTCTGCTGGAGGAGCTGCGGCGCTGGCGGCCTGAGGAGTGGCGCCGCCTCCTTTCCGCAGGTCGGGCCCGAGATCTCCTCCTTCTTGCTGCCCGGCTGGCGGAGGTGTTCTCCTGCACGATGTGGTAGACCTCATAGTTACTGGGTCCCACCTTGCGGTAGATGTGGTGGAAAGGCTCCTGACAGATGGGGCACACAGATCTTATGCGCGCCCAGTTGAATATGCAGGAAAAACAGAAAACGTGTCTGCAGCAGGCCATGGAGCCTTGGTTGCTAATCCTGTCCAAGCATATTGGGCATTGTAGGTTCTCCGCAGCATCTGTGGCCGTGGCCTGGGGCACCTGAATGTTGCTGGCAGCAGGGGAGGAGGTGTTGTCTTCTGCCACGTCCTCTTCCAACGCCATCTCGCACTGCAAGCAAAAGAGATACAAAACTCATGACCTGCCCTGGAGATGCAACCTGCACGAAGCGGCAAAGCTGTGGAAGTGGAGCGCTCAAGAGTTGCCCCCTCTGCCTCGGGGCTGTGCTTGTGCTGCCGCAAACAGCAGGGACTGTCCCCGGGCAGAGGAGTGACACCAGAGGCATCTTTGGATGTTGCTGCTGTCAGGGCAGGGTGGTGTCTCACCTCTACGCCAGGTGCAGACAGGAACTGGGAAGGCCGGGAAGCGGTTCCTGGCCTCTCATCAACAGCAGTCCGAGCCTGGGGTGGCGGCAGGTGAGGCCCAACACCCTGGGCCCTGCCGGTGTCCCTGTCCGGCAGATCCTCTCTGTGGCTTCAGAAGGGAACCTGCAGAACTAGGGGTTCTTCGTCCCCTCAGCTGCAGACGTCTATCCCCGGCGGACGAGGACAGCACTGTGGGCCTTCGGGGCTGCCCCACGCCCCAAAAGGATTGATGTTGCGGGCGTCACGACGACTCCCTGGTGACATCCCAGAGCTTTTGGGGACCACACCCAGAAGACACAAGCCGTGGCCTCGGGGAACAACAATTTCCCCGATAGCTCTCATCTCCCACGACCGCCCCCCTGTCCAGCAGAACCCCGTTGCCGTATTTTTCATAGCAATTTGGACACCAGGTCTCAGTGTTCAGATGCAGCACCACGTTCTGTTTTAGAAATAAAGCAGCTCAAGGCATTTCTTACTCCTTGTCCGTCCTTGCAGGTGGAGGGAGGTGGTCGTTCCCCCTCTGCTTAGCACCGGTGAGGCCACAGCTGGAGTACTGTGTCTGGTGCTGGGCTGCCCACCCAGCACAAGAGAGAGATGGACATCGTGGAGGGAGTCCTCTAAAGGTCCATCAGGATGATGAGGGGACTGGAGCACCTCTCCTGTGAGGGAGGGCTGAGAAAGCTGCCTGCAGGCAGTTCAGCCTGGAGAAGAGAAGACTTTGGGGGAAATCATTTTCAAAGCATATCAGTAGCCAAAGAGTGAGCGCAAAGAAGAGAGAGCCAGGCTCTTTTCAGGGGTGCGCAGTGGCATTGGGCACAAACCGAAACCCAGGAGGTTCCCTCTGAACATCAGGAAGCCCTTTTTTACCGTGAGGGTGACTGAGCACTGGCACAGATATGCCATGCCAGGCAGCTTGTGGAGTCTCCCTCCTTGGAGGTACTCCAAAGCTGTCTGGCTGCGGTCCTGGGCCACCGTCTGTAGGCGACTCTGCTTGAGCAGGGGAGCTTGGGCGAGATGACCTCCGGAGGTCCCTTCCCACCTCACCCATTGTGTGAATCTGTGCCTCAAAGCACACTTTGTGCAAGTTGAGAAGGCATAGTCGTGGAGTGACACACGGAGCATGGGGAAGGAGGGCGACTTCAGTTAAACACAGCCATTTACTCCATTTTGTTGGGCTCTGGGAATTGATTTATTGTATCACCTCTGTCTTTTGAGAAAGCTCCTCTTGCCACCAGTCTTACTAGAAAGTCAGAATGTTCTTGGTCCGCCGTTGTTTTCTAATGACGTTGGTAGTCTTTGGAGGTGGTCTTAAGGGTCTGTAACATGTCTTCCCACTGCGGGCATTCAACGTGAGGCTCTGTACGGGGTCAAATTTCTCCATAAGGCTTTGGGGGTTACTTTTCAAGTCTCTGAGGAGGAGGGAGAAGAAAGTAAGCATTTCAAAGGCTTGCTACCAGCCCTTAAACTTGGACTGGCATTGTGCGCGGTCCCTTTGCCATAGAGCAGAGCAATCGTAAATTGACTTCACTTCTCAGTGCCGCCTTGTGAGAAGAGTGGTAACAGGAAAAGTTCTTCTGGGGAGTATTTGGGGTGAACTGTGAGAAAAGGGGTGATGTGGAAGGACAAGAGGTTTTCTGATACGCCGTTGGCGTCATTGGTAGCAGGGCAGACTGGAGAAAAAGCGCTAACATCTTCCCTTGATGGTACCGGGGATACGCAACAGAAGGAGAAAAAGCACACCTCTATGAAATGTTCACTCCAACTTTTAATAGACAAGTGTAAGATAGAACAGTATGAGAAAACCAACACCCAAGTTTCTATCCTATTATCATCCTAACCCTAAAAGGCCTTGTAAGAGTCCCTGTAGATTTTCAGCTGCGGGACCTCCGCCGCGATCGGCTCCTGGTGGCCCGCCGTTCTGTGGAGGGAAGGCGACTTCGTGGCTGACGGCGGTCGCTCCTTCCGGGAGAAGCTGAGACTCGCCGTTCAGGGCTGAGAGCTCGGCCCTCGTCGCGATCCCTTCTCCTTTGGTGCCCTGGCTGTGTTCGGCGGCGAGTGCTGCGGGATCTCCGCTGGGATCGGCTCCGTGTGGCCTGCCGTTGATCCCTCCTCCTTTGCGGTTCCCGCTGTGTTTGGCGGCGAGTGCTGCGGGATCTCCGCTGGGATCGGCTCCGTGTGGCCTGCCGTTGATCCCTCCTCCTTTGCGGCTCCCGCTGTGTTTGGCGGCGAGTGCTGCGGGATCTCCTGTGGGACCGGCTCCGTGTGGCCTGGCGGTCCCTGGAGGAAACCCGGCCTCCCCGCTGACGGTGCTCGCCCCTCCGTGAGGAGGCCGGGGCGTCCCGTTCAGCCCTTGGAGCTCGGCCCTCGTCACGAGCAGTGTCCTGAGCCCTGCTCTGCTGCCGTCTCCTGGTCCTCGAGGGGTCGTGCTCAGCCCTGCTGTGGCCACCACGGTGCCGCCTCGGGGTCCCGCTTTGGCCTCTGTCTGAGGCCCCGGCATGGCTGCTGCCACGGCCTCTGCTGGAGGAGCTGCGGCGCTGGCGGCCTGAGGAGTGGCGCCGCCTCCTTTCCGCAGGTCGGGCCCGAGATCTCCTCCTTCTTGCTGCCCGGCTGGCGGAGGTGTTCTCCTGCACGATGTGGTAGACCTCATAGTTACTGGGTCCCACCTTGCGGTAGATGTGGTGGAAAGGCTCCTGACAGATGGGGCACACAGATCTTATGCGCGCCCAGTTGAATATGCAGGGAAAACAGAAAACGTGTCTGCAGCAGGCCATGGAGCCTTGGTTGCTAATCCTGTCCAAGCATATTGGGCATTGTAGGTTCTCCGCAGCATCGGTTGCCGTGGCCTGGGGCACCTGAGTGTTGCTGGCAGCAGGGGAGGAGGTGTTGTCTTCTGCCACGTCCTCTTCCAACGCCATCTCGCACTGCAAGCAAAAGAGATACAAAACTCATGAGCTGCCCTGGAGATGGAACCTGCACGAAGCGGCAAAGCTGTGGAAGTGGAGCGCTCAAGAGTTGCCCCCTCTGCCTCGGGGCTGTGCTTGTGCTGCCGCAAACAGCAGGGACTGTCCCCGGGCAGAGGATTGACACCAGAGGCATCTTTGGATGTTGCTGCTGTCAGGGCAGGGTGGTGTCTCACCTCTACGCCAGGTGCAGACAGGAACTGGGAAGGCCGGGAAGCGGTTCCTGGCCTCTCATCAACAGCAGTCCGAGCCTGGGGTGGCGGCCGGTGAGGCCCAACACCCTGGGCCCTGCCGGTGTCCCTGTCCGGCAGATCCTCTCTGTGGCTTCAGAAGGGAGCCTGCAGGACTAGGGGTTCTTCGTCCCCTCAGCTGCAGACGTCTATCCCCGGCGGACGAGGACAGCACTGTGGGCCTTCGGGGCTGCCCCACGCCCCAAAAGGATTGATGTTGCGGGCGTCACGACGACTCCCTGGTGACATCCCAGAGCTTTTGGGGACCACACCCAGAAGACACAAGCCGTGGCCTCGGGGAACAACAATTTCCCCGATAGCTCTCATCTCCCGCGACCGCCCCCCTGTCCAGCAGAACCCCGTTGCCGTATTTTTCATAGCAATTTGGACACCAGGTCTCAGTGTTCAGATGCAGCACCACGTTCTGTTTTAGAAATAAAGCAGCTCAAGGCATTTCTTACTCCTTGTCCGTCCTTGCAGGTGGAGGGAGGTGGTCGTTCCCCCTCTGCTTAGCACCGGTGAGGCCACAGCTGGAGTACTGTGTCCGGTGCTGGGCTGCCCACCCAGCACAAGAGAGAGATGGACATAGTGGAGAGAGTCCTCTAAAGGTCCATCAGGATGATGAGGGGACTGGAGCACCTCTCCTGTGAGGGAGGGCTGAGAAAGCTGCCTGCAGGCAGTTCAGCCTGGAGAAGAGAAGACTTTGGGGGAAATCATTTTCAAAGCATATCAGTAGCCAAAGAGTGAGCGCAAAGAAGAGAGAGCCAGGCTCTTTTCAGGGGTGCGCAGTGGCATTGGGCACAAACCGAAACCCAGGAGGTTCCCTCTGAACATCAGGAAGCCCTTTTTTACCGTGAGGGTGACTGAGCACTGGCACAGATATGCCATGCCAGGCAGCTTGTGGAGTCTCCCTCCTTGGAGGTACTCCAAAGCTGTCTGGCTGCGGTCCTGGGCCACCGTCTGTAGGCGACTCTGCTTGAGCAGGGGAGCTTGGGCGAGATGACCTCCGGAGGTCCCTTCCCACCTCACCCATTGTGTGAATCTGTGCCTGAAAGCACACTTTGTGCAAGTTGAGAAGGCATAGTCGTGGAGTGACACACGGAGCATGGGGAAGGAGGGCGACTTCAGTTAAACACAGCCATTTACTCCATTTTGTTGGGGTCTGGGAATTGATTTATTGTATCACCTCTGTCTTTTGAGAAAGCTCCTCTTGCCACCAGTCTTACTAGAAAGTCAGAATGTTCTTGGTCCGCCGTTGTTTTCTAATGACGTTGGTAGTCTTTGGAGGTGGTCTTAAGGGTCTGTAACATGTCTTCCCACTGCGGGCATTCAACGTGAGGCTCTGTACGGGGTCAAATTTCTCCATAAGGCTTTGGGGGTTACTTTTCAAGTCTCTGAGGAGGAGGGAGAAGAAAGTAAGCATTTCAAAGGCTTGCTACCAGCCCTTAAACTTGGACTGGCATTGTGCACGGTCCCTTTGCCATAGAGCAGAGCAATCGTAAATTGACTTCACTTCTCAGTGCCGCCTTGTGAGAAGAGTGGTAACAGGAAAAGTTCTTCTGGGGAGTATTTGGGGTGAACTGTGAGAAAAGGGGTGATGTGGAAGGACAAGAGGTTTTCTGATACGCCGTTGGCGTCATTGGTAGCAGGGCAGACTGGAGAAAAAGCGCTAACATCTTCCCTTGATGGTACTGTGGATACACAACAGAAGGAGAAAAAGCACACCTGTATGAAATGTTCACTCCAACTTTTAATAGACAAGTGTAAGATAGAACAGTATGAGAAAACCAACACCCAAGTTTCTATCCTATTATCATCCTAACCCTAAAAGGCCTTGTAAGAGTCCCTGTAGATTTTCAGCTGCGGGACCTCCGCCGCGATCGGCTCCTGGTGGCCCACCGTTCTGTGGAGGGAAGGCAACTTCGTGGCTGACGGCGGTCGCTCCTTCCGGGAGAGGCTGAGACTCGCCGTTCAGGGCTGAGAGCTCGGCCCTCGTCGCGATCCCTTCTCCTTTGGTGCCCTGGCTGTGTTCGGCGGCGAGTGCTGCGGGATCTCCGCTGGGATCGGCTCCGTGTGGCCTGCCGTTGATCCCTCCTCCTTTGCGGTTCCCGCTGTGTTTGGCGGCGAGTGCTGCGGGATCTCCGCTGGGATCGGCTCCGTGTGGCCTGCCGTTGATCCCTCCTCCTTTGCGGTTCCCGCTGTGTTTGGCGGCGAGTGCTGCGGGATCTCCGCTGGGATCGGCTCCGTGTGGCCTGCCGTTGATCCCTCCTCCGTTGCGGCTCCCGCTGTGTTTGGCGGCGAGTGCTGCGGGATCTCCACTGGGATCGGCTCCTTGTAGTCTGCCGTTGATCCCCCCTTCTTGTTGGTTCCCGCTGTGTTTGGCGGCGAGTGCTGCGGGATCTCCTGTGGGACCGGCTTTGTGTGGCCTGGCGGTCCCTGGAGGAAACCCGGCCTCCCCGCTGACGGTGCTCGCCCCTCCGCGAGGAGGCCGGGGCGTCCCGTTCAGCCCTTGGAGCTCGGCCCTCGTCACGAGCAGTGTCCTGAGCCCTGCTCTGCTGCCGTCTCCTGGTGCTCGAGGGGTCGTGCTCAGCCCTGCTGTGGCCACCACGGTGCCGCCTCGGGGTCCCGCTTTGGCCTCTGTCTGAGGCCCCGGCATGGCCGCTGCCACGGCCTCTGCTGGAGGAGCTGCGGCGCTGGCGGCCTGAGGAGTGGCGCCGCCTCCTTTCCGCAGGTCGGGCCCGAGATCTCCTCCTTCTTGCTGCCCGGCTGGCGGAGGTGTTCTCCTGCACGATGTGGTAGACCTCATAGTTACTGGGTCCCACCTTGCGGTAGATGTGGTGGAAAGGCTCCTGACAGATGGGGCACACAGATCTTATGCGCGCCCAGTTGAATATGCAGGAAAAACAGAAAACGTGTCTGCAGCAGGCCATGGAGCCTTGGTTGCTAATCCTGTCCAAGCATATTGGGCATTGTAGGTTCTCCGCAGCATCTGTGGCCGTGGCCTGGGGCACCTGAGTGTTGCTGGCAGCAGGGGAGGAGGTGTTGTCTTCTGCCACGTCCTCTTCCAACGCCATCTCGCACTGCAAGCAAAAGAGATACAAAACTCATGAGCTGCCCTGGAGATGCAACCTGCACGAAGCGGCAAAGCTGTGGAAGTGGAGCGCTCAAGAGTTGCCCCCTCTGCCTCGGGGCTGTGCTTGTGCTGCCGCAAACAGCAGGGACTGTCCCCGGGCAGAGGAGTGACACCAGAGGCATCTTTGGATGCTGCTGCTGTCAGGGCAGGGTGGTGTCTCACCTCTACGCCAGGTGCAGACAGGAACTGGGAAGGCCGGGAAGCGGTTCCTGGCCTCTCATCAACAGCAGTCCGAGCCTGGGGTGGCGGCAGGTGAGGCCCAACACCCTGGGCCCTGCCGGTGTCCCTGTCCGGCAGATCCTCTCTGTGGCTTCAGAAGGGAGCCTGCAGAACTAGGGGTTCTTCGTCCCCTCAGCTGCAGACGTCTATCCCCGGCGGACGAGGACAGCACTGTGGGCCTTCGGGGTTGCCCCACGCCCCAAAAGGATTGATGTCGCGGGCGTCACGACGACTCCCTGGTGACATCCCAGAGCTTTTGGGGACCACACCCAGAAGACACAAGCCGTGGCCTCGGGGAACAACAATTTCCCCGATAGCTCTCATCTCCCGCGACCGCCCCCCTGTCCAGCAGAACCCCGTTGCCGTATTTTTCATAGCAATTTGGACACCAGTTCTCAGTGTTCAGATGCAGCACCACGTTCTGTTTTAGAAATAAAGCAGCTCAAGGCATTTCTTACTCCTTGTCCGTCCTTGCAGGTGGAGGGAGGTGGTCGTTCCCCCTCTGCTTAGCACCGGTGAGGCCACAGCTGGAGTACTGTGTCCGGTGCTGGGCTGCCCACCCAGCACAAGAGAGAGATGGACATAGTGGAGGGAGTCCTCTAAAGGTCCATCAGGATGATGAGGGGACTGGAGCACCTCTCCTGTGAGGGAGGGCTGAGAAAGCTGCCTGCAGGCAGTTCAGCCTGGAGAAGAGAAGACTTTGGGGGAAATCATTTTCAAAGCATATCAGTAGCCAAAGAGTGAGCGCAAAGAAGAGAGAGCCAGGCTCTTTTCAGGGGTGCGCAGTGGCATTGGGCACAAACCGAAACCCAGGAGGTTCCCTCTGAACATCAGGAAGCCCTTTTTTACCGTGAGGGTGACTGAGCACTGGCACAGATATGCCATGCCAGGCAGCTTGTGGAGTCTCCCTCCTTGGAGGTACTCCAAAGCTGTCTGGCTGCGGTCCTGGGCCACCGTCTGTAGGCGACTCTGCTTGAGCAGGGGAGCTTGGGCGAGATGACCTCCGGAGGTCCCTTCCCACCTCACCCATTGTGTGAATCTGTGCCTCAAAGCACACTTTGTGCAAGTTGAGAAGGCATAGTCGTGGAGTGACACACGGAGCATGGGGAAGGAGGGCGACTTCAGTTAAACACAGCCATTTACTCCATTTTGTTGGGCTCTGGGAATTGATTTATTGTATCACCTCTGTCTTTTGAGAAAGCTCCTCTTGCCACCAGTCTTACTAGAAAGTCAGAATGTTCTTGGTCTGCCGTTGTTTTCTAATGACGTTGGTAGTCTTTGGAGGTGGTCTTAAGGGTCTGTAACATGTCTTCCCACTGCGGGCATTCAACGTGAGGCTCTGTACGGGGTCAAATTTCTCCATAAGGCTTTGGGGGTTACTTTTCAAGTCTCTGAGGAGGAGGGAGAAGAAAGTAAGCATTTCAAAGGCTTGCTACCAGCCCTTAAACTTGGACTGGCATTGTGCACGGTCCCTTTGCCATAGAGCAGAGCAATCGTAAATTGACTTCACTTCTCAGTGCCGCCTTGTGAGAAGAGTGGTAACAGGAAAAGTTCTTCTGGGGAGTATTTGGGGTGAACTGTGAGAAAAGGGGTGATGTGGAAGGACAAGAGGTTTTCTGATACGCCGTTGGCGTCATTGGTAGCAGGGCAGACTGGAGAAAAAGCGCTAACATCTTCCCTTGATGGTACCGGGGATCCGCAACAGAAGGAGAAAAAGCACACCTCTATGAAATGTTCACTCCAACTTTTAATAGACAAGTGTAAGATAGAACAGTATGAGAAAACCAACACCCAAGTTTCTATCCTATTATCATCCTAACCCTAAAAGGCCTTGTAAGAGTCCCTGTAGATTTTCAGCTGTGGGACCTCCGCCGCGATCGGCTCCTGGTGGCCCGCCGTTCTGTGGAGGGAAGGCGACTTCGTGGCTGACGGCGGTCGCTCCTTCCGGGAGAGGCTGAGACTCGCCGTTCAGGGCTGAGAGCTCGGCCCTCGTCGCGATCCCTTCTCCTTTGGTGCCCTGGCTGTGTTTGGCGGCGAGTGCTGCGGGATCTCCGCTGGGATCGGCTCCGTGTGGCCTGCCGTTGATCCCTCCTCCTTTGCGGTTCCCGCTGTGTTTGGCGGCGAGTGCTGCGGGATCTCCGCTGGGATCGGCTCCGTGTGGCCTGCCGTTGATCCCTCCTCCGTTGCGGCTCCCGCTGTGTTTGGCGGCGAGTGCTGCGGGATCTCCACTGGGATCGGCTCCTTGTAGTCTGCCGTTGATCCCCTCTTCTTGTTGGTTCCCGCTGTGTTTGGCGGCGAGTGCTGCGGGATCTCCTGTGGGACCGGCTTTGTGTGGCCTGGCGGTCCCTGGAGGAAAGCCGGCCTCCCCGCTGACGGTGCTCGCCCCTCCGCGAGGAGGCCGGGGCGTCCCGTTCAGCCCTTGGAGCTCGGCCCTCGTCACGAGCAGTGTCCTGAGCCCTGCTCTGCTGCCGTCTCCTGGTGCTCGAGGGGTCGTGCTCAGCCCTGCTGTGGCCCCACGGTGCCGCCTCGGGGTCCCGCTTTGGCCTCTGTCTGAGGCCCCGGCATGGCCGCTGCCACGGCCTCTGCTGGAGGAGCTGCGGCGCTGGCGGCCTGAGGAGTGGCGCCGCCTCCTTTCCGCAGGTCGGGCCCGAGATCTCCTCCTTCTTGCTGCCCGGCTGGCGGAGGTGTTCTCCTGCACGATGTGGTAGACCTCATAGTTACTGGGTCCCACCTTGCGGTAGATGTGGTGGAAAGGCTCCTGACAGATGGGGCACACAGATCTTATGCGCGCCCAGTTGAATATGCAGGAAAAACAGAAAACGTGTCTGCAGCAGGCCATGGAGCCTTGGTTGCTAATCCTGTCCAAGCATATTGGGCATTGTAGGTTCTCCGCAGCATCTGTGGCCGTGGCCTGGGGCACCTGAGTGTTGCTGGCAGCAGGGGAGGAGGTGTTGTCTTCTGCCACGTCCTCTTCCAACGCCATCTCGCACTGCAAGCAAAAGAGATACAAAACTCATGACCTGCCCTGGAGATGCAACCTGCACGAAGCGGCAAAGCTGTGGAAGTGGAGCGCTCAAGAGTTGCCCCCTCTGCCTCGGGGCTGTGCTTGTGCTGCCGCAAACAGCAGGGACTGTCCCCGGGCAGAGGATTGACACCAGAGGCATCTTTGGATGTTGCTGCTGTCAGGGCAGGGTGGTGTCTCACCTCTACGCCAGGTGCAGACAGGAACTGGGAAGGCTGGGAAGCGGTTCCTGGCCTCTCATCAACAGCAGTCCGAGCCTGGGGTGGCGGCCGGTGAGGCCCAACACCCTGGGCCCTGCCGGTGTCCCTGTCCGGCAGATCCTCTCTGTGGCTTCAGAAGGGAGCCTGCAGGACTAGGGGTTCTTCGTCCCCTCAGCTGCAGACGTCTATCCCCGGCGGACGAGGACAGCACTGTGGGCCTTCGGGGCTGCCCCACGCCCCAAAAGGATTGATGTCGCGGGCGTCACGACGACTCCCTGGTGACATCCCAGAGCTTTTGGGGACCACACCCAGAAGACACAAGCCGTGGCCTCGGGGAACAACAATTTCCCCGATAGCTCTCATCTCCCGCGACCGCCCCCCTGTCCAGCAGAACCCCGTTGCCGTATTTTTCATAGCAATTTGGACACCAGGTCTCAGTGTTCAGATGCAGCACCACGTTCTGTTTTAGAAATAAAGCAGCTCAAGGCATTTCTTACTCCTTGTCCGTCCTTGCAGGTGGAGGGAGGTGGTCGTTCCCCCTCTGCTTAGCACCGGTGAGGCCACAGCTGGAGTACTGTGTCCGGTGCTGGGCTGCCCACCCAGCACAAGAGAGAGATGGACATAGTGGAGAGAGTCCTCTAAAGGTCCATCAGGATGATGAGGGGACTGGAGCACCTCTCCTGTGAGGGAGGGCTGAGAAAGCTGCCTGCAGGCAGTTCAGCCTGGAGAAGAGAAGACTTTGGGGGAAATCATTTTCAAAGCATATCAGTAGCCAAAGAGTGAGCGCAAAGAAGAGAGAGCCAGGCTCTTTTCAGGGGTGCGCAGTGGCATTGGGCACAAACCGAAACCCAGGAGGTTCCCTCTGAACATCAGGAAGCCCTTTTTTACCGTGAGGGTGACTGAGCACTGGCACAGATATGCCATGCCAGGCAGCTTGTGGAGTCTCCCTCCTTGGAGGTACTCCAAAGCTGTCTGGCTGCGGTCCTGGGCCACCGTCTGTAGGCGACTCTGCTTGAGCAGGGGAGCTTGGGCGAGATGACCTCCGGAGGTCCCTTCCCACCTCACCCATTGTGTGAATCTGTGCCTGAAAGCACACTTTGTGCAAGTTGAGAAGGCATAGTCGTGGAGTGACACACGGAGCATGGGGAAGGAGGGCGACTTCAGTTAAACACAGCCATTTACTCCATTTTGTTGGGGTCTGGGAATTGATTTATTGTATCACCTCTGTCTTTTGAGAAAGCTCCTCTTGCCACCAGTCTTACTAGAAAGTCAGAATGTTCTTGGTCCGCCGTTGTTTTCTAATGACGTTGGTAGTCTTTGGAGGTGGTCTTAAGGGTCTGTAACATGTCTTCCCACTGCGGGCATTCAACGTGAGGCTCTGTACGGGGTCAAATTTCTCCATAAGGCTTTGGGGGTTACTTTTCAAGTCTCTGAGGAGGAGGGAGAAGAAAGTAAGCATTTCAAAGGCTTGCTACCAGCCCTTAAACTTGGACTGGCATTGTGCGCGGTCCCTTTGCCATAGAGCAGAGCAATCGTAAATTGACTTCACTTCTCAGTGCCGCCTTGTGAGAAGAGTGGTAACAGGAAAAGTTCTTCTGGGGAGTATTTGGGGTGAACTGTGAGAAAAGGGGTGATGTGGAAGGACAAGAGGTTTTCTGATACGCCGTTGGCGTCATTGGTAGCAGGGCAGACTGGAGAAAAAGCGCTAGCATCTTCCCTTGATGGTACCGTGGATACACAACAGAAGGAGAAAAAGCACACCTCTATGAAATGTTCACTCCAACTTTTAATAGACAAGTGTAAGATAGAACAGTATGAGAAAACCAACACCCAAGTTTCTATCCTATTATCATCCTAACCCTAAAAGGCCTTGTAAGAGTCCCTGTAGATTTTCAGCTGCGGGACCTCCGCCGCGATCGGCTCCTGGTGGCCCACCGTTCTGTGGAGGGAAGGCGACTTCGTGGCTGACGGCGGTCGCTCCTTCCGGGAGAGGCTGAGACTCGCCGTTCAGGGCTGAGAGCTCGGCCCTCGTCGCGATCCCTTCTCCTTTGGTGCCCTGGCTGTGTTTGGCGGCGAGTGCTGCGGGATCTCCGCTGGGATCGGCTCCGTGTGGCCTGCCGTTGATCCCTCCTCCTTTGCGGTTCCCGCTGTGTTTGGCGGTGAGTGCTGCGGGATCTCCGCTGGGATCGGCTCCGTGTGGCCTGCCGTTGATCCCTCCTCCTTTGCGGCTCCCGCTGTGTTTGGCGGCGAGTGCTGCGGGATCTCCGCTGGGATCGGCTCCTTGTAGTCTGCCGTTGATCCCCCCTTCTTGTTGGTTCCCGCTGTGTTTGGCGGCGAGTGCTGCGGGATCTCCTGTGGGACCGGCTTTGTGTGGCCTGGCGGTCCCTGGAGGAAACCCGGCCTCCCCGCTGACGGTGCTCGCCCCTCCGCGAGGAGGCCGGGGCGTCCCGTTCAGCCCTTGGAGCTCGGCCCTCGTCACGAGCAGTGTCCTGAGCCCTGCTCTGCTGCCGTCTCCTGGTGCTCGAGGGGTCGTGCTCAGCCCTGCTGTGGCCACCACGGTGCCGCCTCGGGGTCCCGCTTTGGCCTCTGTCTGAGGCCCCGGCATGGCCGCTGCCACGGCCTCTGCTGGAGGAGCTGCGGCGCTGGCGGCCTGAGGAGTGGCGCCGCCTCCTTTCCGCAGGTCGGGCCCGAGATCTCCTCCTTCTTGCTGCCCGGCTGGCGGAGGTGTTCTCCTGCACGATGTGGTAGACCTCATAGTTACTGGGTCCCACCTTGCGGTAGATGTGGTGGAAAGGCTCCTGACAGATGGGGCACACAGATCTTATGCGCGCCCAGTTGAATATGCAGGAAAAACAGAAAACGTGTCTGCAGCAGGCCATGGAGCCTTGGTTGCTAATCCTGTCCAAGCATATTGGGCATTGTAGGTTCTCCGCAGCATCTGTGGCCGTGGCCTGGGGCACCTGAATGTTGCTGGCAGCAGGGGAGGAGGTGTTGTCTTCTGCCACGTCCTCTTCCAACGCCATCTCGCACTGCAAGCAAAAGAGATACAAAACTCATGACCTGCCCTGGAGATGCAACCTGCACGAAGCGGCAAAGCTGTGGAAGTGGAGCGCTCAAGAGTTGCCCCCTCTGCCTCGGGGCTGTGCTTGTGCTGCCGCAAACAGCAGGGACTGTCCCCGGGCAGAGGAGTGACACCAGAGGCATCTTTGGATGTTGCTGCTGTCAGGGCAGGGTGGTGTCTCACCTCTACGCCAGGTGCAGACAGGAACTGGGAAGGCCGGGAAGCGGTTCCTGGCCTCTCATCAACAGCAGTCCGAGCCTGGGGTGGCGGCAGGTGAGGCCCAACACCCTGGGCCCTGCCGGTGTCCCTGTCCGGCAGATCCTCTCTGTGGCTTCAGAAGGGAACCTGCAGAACTAGGGGTTCTTCGTCCCCTCAGCTGCAGACGTCTATCCCCGGCGGACGAGGACAGCACTGTGGGCCTTCGGGGCTGCCCCACGCCCCAAAAGGATTGATGTTGCGGGCGTCACGACGACTCCCTGGTGACATCCCAGAGCTTTTGGGGACCACACCCAGAAGACACAAGCCGTGGCCTCGGGGAACAACAATTTCCCCGATAGCTCTCATCTCCCACGACCGCCCCCCTGTCCAGCAGAACCCCGTTGCCGTATTTTTCATAGCAATTTGGACACCAGGTCTCAGTGTTCAGATGCAGCACCACGTTCTGTTTTAGAAATAAAGCAGCTCAAGGCATTTCTTACTCCTTGTCCGTCCTTGCAGGTGGAGGGAGGTGGTCGTTCCCCCTCTGCTTAGCACCGGTGAGGCCACAGCTGGAGTACTGTGTCTGGTGCTGGGCTGCCCACCCAGCACAAGAGAGAGATGGACATCGTGGAGGGAGTCCTCTAAAGGTCCATCAGGATGATGAGGGGACTGGAGCACCTCTCCTGTGAGGGAGGGCTGAGAAAGCTGCCTGCAGGCAGTTCAGCCTGGAGAAGAGAAGACTTTGGGGGAAATCATTTTCAAAGCATATCAGTAGCCAAAGAGTGAGCGCAAAGAAGAGAGAGCCAGGCTCTTTTCAGGGGTGCGCAGTGGCATTGGGCACAAACCGAAACCCAGGAGGTTCCCTCTGAACATCAGGAAGCCCTTTTTTACCGTGAGGGTGACTGAGCACTGGCACAGATATGCCATGCCAGGCAGCTTGTGGAGTCTCCCTCCTTGGAGGTACTCCAAAGCTGTCTGGCTGCGGTCCTGGGCCACCGTCTGTAGGCGACTCTGCTTGAGCAGGGGAGCTTGGGCGAGATGACCTCCGGAGGTCCCTTCCCACCTCACCCATTGTGTGAATCTGTGCCTCAAAGCACACTTTGTGCAAGTTGAGAAGGCATAGTCGTGGAGTGACACACGGAGCATGGGGAAGGAGGGCGACTTCAGTTAAACACAGCCATTTACTCCATTTTGTTGGGCTCTGGGAATTGATTTATTGTATCACCTCTGTCTTTTGAGAAAGCTCCTCTTGCCACCAGTCTTACTAGAAAGTCAGAATGTTCTTGGTCCGCCGTTGTTTTCTAATGACGTTGGTAGTCTTTGGAGGTGGTCTTAAGGGTCTGTAACATGTCTTCCCACTGCGGGCATTCAACGTGAGGCTCTGTACGGGGTCAAATTTCTCCATAAGGCTTTGGGGGTTACTTTTCAAGTCTCTGAGGAGGAGGGAGAAGAAAGTAAGCATTTCAAAGGCTTGCTACCAGCCCTTAAACTTGGACTGGCATTGTGCGCGGTCCCTTTGCCATAGAGCAGAGCAATCGTAAATTGACTTCACTTCTCAGTGCCGCCTTGTGAGAAGAGTGGTAACAGGAAAAGTTCTTCTGGGGAGTATTTGGGGTGAACTGTGAGAAAAGGGGTGATGTGGAAGGACAAGAGGTTTTCTGATACGCCGTTGGCGTCATTGGTAGCAGGGCAGACTGGAGAAAAAGCGCTAACATCTTCCCTTGATGGTACCGGGGATACGCAACAGAAGGAGAAAAAGCACACCTCTATGAAATGTTCACTCCAACTTTTAATAGACAAGTGTAAGATAGAACAGTATGAGAAAACCAACACCCAAGTTTCTATCCTATTATCATCCTAACCCTAAAAGGCCTTGTAAGAGTCCCTGTAGATTTTCAGCTGCGGGACCTCCGCCGCGATCGGCTCCTGGTGGCCCGCCGTTCTGTGGAGGGAAGGCGACTTCGTGGCTGACGGCGGTCGCTCCTTCCGGGAGAAGCTGAGACTCGCCGTTCAGGGCTGAGAGCTCGGCCCTCGTCGCGATCCCTTCTCCTTTGGTGCCCTGGCTGTGTTCGGCGGCGAGTGCTGCGGGATCTCCGCTGGGATCGGCTCCGTGTGGCCTGCCGTTGATCCCTCCTCCTTTGCGGTTCCCGCTGTGTTTGGCGGCGAGTGCTGCGGGATCTCCGCTGGGATCGGCTCCGTGTGGCCTGCCGTTGATCCCTCCTCCTTTGCGGCTCCCGCTGTGTTTGGCGGCGAGTGCTGCGGGATCTCCTCTGGGATCGGCTCCTTGTAGTCTGCCGTTGATCCCCCCTTCTTGTTGGTT
The DNA here is from genome assembly GCF_964199755.1 of Larus michahellis. Classification (NCBI taxonomy): domain Eukaryota; kingdom Metazoa; phylum Chordata; class Aves; order Charadriiformes; family Laridae; genus Larus; species Larus michahellis. The sequence continues at coordinate 103,300,333 of NC_133898.1, forward strand.
CCCGCTGTGTTTGGCGGCGAGTGCTGCGGGATCTCCTGTGGGACCGGCTCCGTGTGGCCTGGCGGTCCCTGGAGGAAACCCGGCCTCCCCGCTGACGGTGCTCGCCCCTCCGTGAGGAGGCCGGGGCGTCCCGTTCAGCCCTTGGAGCTCGGCCCTCGTCACGAGCAGTGTCCTGAGCCCTGCTCTGCTGCCGTCTCCTGGTGCTCGAGGGGTCGTGCTCAGCCCTGCTGTGGCCACCACGGTGCCGCCTCGGGGTCCCGCTTTGGCCTCTGTCTGAGGCCCCGGCATGGCTGCTGCCACGGCCTCTGCTGGAGGAGCTGCGGCGCTGGCGGCCTGAGGAGTGGCGCCGCCTCCTTTCCGCAGGTCGGGCCCGAGATCTCCTCCTTCTTGCTGCCCGGCTGGCGGAGGTGTTCTCCTGCACGATGTGGTAGACCTCATAGTTACTGGGTCCCACCTTGCGGTAGATGTGGTGGAAAGGCTCCTGACAGATGGGGCACACAGATCTTATGCGCGCCCAGTTGAATATGCAGGGAAAACAGAAAACGTGTCTGCAGCAGGCCATGGAGCCTTGGTTGCTAATCCTGTCCAAGCATATTGGGCATTGTAGGTTCTCCGCAGCATCGGTTGCCGTGGCCTGGGGCACCTGAGTGTTGCTGGCAGCAGGGGAGGAGGTGTTGTCTTCTGCCACGTCCTCTTCCAACGCCATCTCGCACTGCAAGCAAAAGAGATACAAAACTCATGAGCTGCCCTGGAGATGGAACCTGCACGAAGCGGCAAAGCTGTGGAAGTGGAGCGCTCAAGAGTTGCCCCCTCTGCCTCGGGGCTGTGCTTGTGCTGCCGCAAACAGCAGGGACTGTCCCCGGGCAGAGGATTGACACCAGAGGCATCTTTGGATGCTGCTGCTGTCAGGGCAGGGTGGTGTCTCACCTCTACGCCAGGTGCAGACAGGAACTGGGAAGGCCGGGAAGCGGTTCCTGGCCTCTCATCAACAGCAGTCCGAGCCTGGGGTGGCGGCCGGTGAGGCCCAACACCCTGGGCCCTGCCGGTGTCCCTGTCCGGCAGATCCTCTCTGTGGCTTCAGAAGGGAGCCTGCAGGACTAGGGGTTCTTCGTCCCCTCAGCTGCAGACGTCTATCCCCGGCGGACGAGGACAGCACTGTGGGCCTTCGGGGCTGCCCCACGCCCCAAAAGGATTGATGTTGCGGGCGTCACGACGACTCCCTGGTGACATCCCAGAGCTTTTGGGGACCACACCCAGAAGACACAAGCCGTGGCCTCGGGGAACAACAATTTCCCCGATAGCTCTCATCTCCCGCGACCGCCCCCCTGTCCAGCAGAACCCCGTTGCCGTATTTTTCATAGCAATTTGGACACCAGGTCTCAGTGTTCAGATGCAGCACCACGTTCTGTTTTAGAAATAAAGCAGCTCAAGGCATTTCTTACTCCTTGTCCGTCCTTGCAGGTGGAGGGAGGTGGTCGTTCCCCCTCTGCTTAGCACCGGTGAGGCCACAGCTGGAGTACTGTGTCCGGTGCTGGGCTGCCCACCCAGCACAAGAGAGAGATGGACATAGTGGAGAGAGTCCTCTAAAGGTCCATCAGGATGATGAGGGGACTGGAGCACCTCTCCTGTGAGGGAGGGCTGAGAAAGCTGCCTGCAGGCAGTTCAGCCTGGAGAAGAGAAGACTTTGGGGGAAATCATTTTCAAAGCATATCAGTAGCCAAAGAGTGAGCGCAAAGAAGAGAGAGCCAGGCTCTTTTCAGGGGTGCGCAGTGGCATTGGGCACAAACCGAAACCCAGGAGGTTCCCTCTGAACATCAGGAAGCCCTTTTTTACCGTGAGGGTGACTGAGCACTGGCACAGATATGCCATGCCAGGCAGCTTGTGGAGTCTCCCTCCTTGGAGGTACTCCAAAGCTGTCTGGCTGCGGTCCTGGGCCACCGTCTGTAGGCGACTCTGCTTGAGCAGGGGAGCTTGGGCGAGATGACCTCCGGAGGTCCCTTCCCACCTCACCCATTGTGTGAATCTGTGCCTGAAAGCACACTTTGTGCAAGTTGAGAAGGCATAGTCGTGGAGTGACACACGGAGCATGGGGAAGGAGGGCGACTTCAGTTAAACACAGCCATTTACTCCATTTTGTTGGGGTCTGGGAATTGATTTATTGTATCACCTCTGTCTTTTGAGAAAGCTCCTCTTGCCACCAGTCTTACTAGAAAGTCAGAATGTTCTTGGTCCGCCGTTGTTTTCTAATGACGTTGGTAGTCTTTGGAGGTGGTCTTAAGGGTCTGTAACATGTCTTCCCACTGCGGGCATTCAACGTGAGGCTCTGTACGGGGTCAAATTTCTCCATAAGGCTTTGGGGGTTACTTTTCAAGTCTCTGAGGAGGAGGGAGAAGAAAGTAAGCATTTCAAAGGCTTGCTACCAGCCCTTAAACTTGGACTGGCATTGTGCACGGTCCCTTTGCCATAGAGCAGAGCAATCGTAAATTGACTTCACTTCTCAGTGCCGCCTTGTGAGAAGAGTGGTAACAGGAAAAGTTCTTCTGGGGAGTATTTGGGGTGAACTGTGAGAAAAGGGGTGATGTGGAAGGACAAGAGGTTTTCTGATACGCCGTTGGCGTCATTGGTAGCAGGGCAGACTGGAGAAAAAGCGCTAACATCTTCCCTTGATGGTACTGTGGATACACAACAGAAGGAGAAAAAGCACACCTGTATGAAATGTTCACTCCAACTTTTAATAGACAAGTGTAAGATAGAACAGTATGAGAAAACCAACACCCAAGTTTCTATCCTATTATCATCCTAACCCTAAAAGGCCTTGTAAGAGTCCCTGTAGATTTTCAGCTGCGGGACCTCCGCCGCGATCGGCTCCTGGTGGCCCACCGTTCTGTGGAGGGAAGGCAACTTCGTGGCTGACGGCGGTCGCTCCTTCCGGGAGAGGCTGAGACTCGCCGTTCAGGGCTGAGAGCTCGGCCCTCGTCGCGATCCCTTCTCCTTTGGTGCCCTGGCTGTGTTCGGCGGCGAGTGCTGCGGGATCTCCGCTGGGATCGGCTCCGTGTGGCCTGCCGTTGATCCCTCCTCCTTTGCGGTTCCCGCTGTGTTTGGCGGCGAGTGCTGCGGGATCTCCGCTGGGATCGGCTCCGTGTGGCCTGCCGTTGATCCCTCCTCCTTTGCGGTTCCCGCTGTGTTTGGCGGCGAGTGCTGCGGGATCTCCGCTGGGATCGGCTCCGTGTGGCCTGCCGTTGATCCCTCCTCCGTTGCGGCTCCCGCTGTGTTTGGCGGCGAGTGCTGCGGGATCTCCACTGGGATCGGCTCCTTGTAGTCTGCCGTTGATCCCCCCTTCTTGTTGGTTCCCGCTGTGTTTGGCGGCGAGTGCTGCGGGATCTCCTGTGGGACCGGCTTTGTGTGGCCTGGCGGTCCCTGGAGGAAACCCGGCCTCCCCGCTGACGGTGCTCGCCCCTCCGCGAGGAGGCCGGGGCGTCCCGTTCAGCCCTTGGAGCTCGGCCCTCGTCACGAGCAGTGTCCTGAGCCCTGCTCTGCTGCCGTCTCCTGGTGCTCGAGGGGTCGTGCTCAGCCCTGCTGTGGCCACCACGGTGCCGCCTCGGGGTCCCGCTTTGGCCTCTGTCTGAGGCCCCGGCATGGCCGCTGCCACGGCCTCTGCTGGAGGAGCTGCGGCGCTGGCGGCCTGAGGAGTGGCGCCGCCTCCTTTCCGCAGGTCGGGCCCGAGATCTCCTCCTTCTTGCTGCCCGGCTGGCGGAGGTGTTCTCCTGCACGATGTGGTAGACCTCATAGTTACTGGGTCCCACCTTGCGGTAGATGTGGTGGAAAGGCTCCTGACAGATGGGGCACACAGATCTTATGCGCGCCCAGTTGAATATGCAGGAAAAACAGAAAACGTGTCTGCAGCAGGCCATGGAGCCTTGGTTGCTAATCCTGTCCAAGCATATTGGGCATTGTAGGTTCTCCGCAGCATCTGTGGCCGTGGCCTGGGGCACCTGAGTGTTGCTGGCAGCAGGGGAGGAGGTGTTGTCTTCTGCCACGTCCTCTTCCAACGCCATCTCGCACTGCAAGCAAAAGAGATACAAAACTCATGAGCTGCCCTGGAGATGCAACCTGCACGAAGCGGCAAAGCTGTGGAAGTGGAGCGCTCAAGAGTTGCCCCCTCTGCCTCGGGGCTGTGCTTGTGCTGCCGCAAACAGCAGGGACTGTCCCCGGGCAGAGGAGTGACACCAGAGGCATCTTTGGATGCTGCTGCTGTCAGGGCAGGGTGGTGTCTCACCTCTACGCCAGGTGCAGACAGGAACTGGGAAGGCCGGGAAGCGGTTCCTGGCCTCTCATCAACAGCAGTCCGAGCCTGGGGTGGCGGCAGGTGAGGCCCAACACCCTGGGCCCTGCCGGTGTCCCTGTCCGGCAGATCCTCTCTGTGGCTTCAGAAGGGAGCCTGCAGAACTAGGGGTTCTTCGTCCCCTCAGCTGCAGACGTCTATCCCCGGCGGACGAGGACAGCACTGTGGGCCTTCGGGGTTGCCCCACGCCCCAAAAGGATTGATGTCGCGGGCGTCACGACGACTCCCTGGTGACATCCCAGAGCTTTTGGGGACCACACCCAGAAGACACAAGCCGTGGCCTCGGGGAACAACAATTTCCCCGATAGCTCTCATCTCCCGCGACCGCCCCCCTGTCCAGCAGAACCCCGTTGCCGTATTTTTCATAGCAATTTGGACACCAGGTCTCAGTGTTCAGATGCAGCACCACGTTCTGTTTTAGAAATAAAGCAGCTCAAGGCATTTCTTACTCCTTGTCCGTCCTTGCAGGTGGAGGGAGGTGGTCGTTCCCCCTCTGCTTAGCACCGGTGAGGCCACAGCTGGAGTACTGTGTCCGGTGCTGGGCTGCCCACCCAGCACAAGAGAGAGATGGACATAGTGGAGGGAGTCCTCTAAAGGTCCATCAGGATGATGAGGGGACTGGAGCACCTCTCCTGTGAGGGAGGGCTGAGAAAGCTGCCTGCAGGCAGTTCAGCCTGGAGAAGAGAAGACTTTGGGGGAAATCATTTTCAAAGCATATCAGTAGCCAAAGAGTGAGCGCAAAGAAGAGAGAGCCAGGCTCTTTTCAGGGGTGCGCAGTGGCATTGGGCACAAACCGAAACCCAGGAGGTTCCCTCTGAACATCAGGAAGCCCTTTTTTACCGTGAGGGTGACTGAGCACTGGCACAGATATGCCATGCCAGGCAGCTTGTGGAGTCTCCCTCCTTGGAGGTACTCCAAAGCTGTCTGGCTGCGGTCCTGGGCCACCGTCTGTAGGCGACTCTGCTTGAGCAGGGGAGCTTGGGCGAGATGACCTCCGGAGGTCCCTTCCCACCTCACCCATTGTGTGAATCTGTGCCTGAAAGCACACTTTGTGCAAGTTGAGAAGGCATAGTCGTGGAGTGACACACGGAGCATGGGGAAGGAGGGCGACTTCAGTTAAACACAGCCATTTACTCCATTTTGTTGGGGTCTGGGAATTGATTTATTGTATCACCTCTGTCTTTTGAGAAAGCTCCTCTTGCCACCAGTCTTACTAGAAAGTCAGAATGTTCTTGGTCCGCCGTTGTTTTGTAATGACGTTGGTAGTCTTTGGAGGTGGTCTTAAGGGTCTGTAACATGTCTTCCCACTGCGGGCATTCAACGTGAGGCTCTGTACGGGGTCAAATTTCTCCATAAGGCTTTGGGGGTTACTTTTCAAGTCTCTGAGGAGGAGGGAGAAGAAAGTAAGCATTTCAAAGGCTTGCTACCAGCCCTTAAACTTGGACTGGCATTGTGCGCGGTCCCTTTGCCATAGAGCAGAGCAATCGTAAATTGACTTCACTTCTCAGTGCCGCCTTGTGAGAAGAGTGGTAACAGGAAAAGTTCTTCTGGGGAGTATTTGGGGTGAACTGTGAGAAAAGGGGTGATGTGGAAGGACAAGAGGTTTTCTGATACGCCGTTGGCGTCATTGGTAGCAGGGCAGACTGGAGAAAAAGCGCTAACATCTTCCCTTGATGGTACCGGGGATACGCAACAGAAGGAGAAAAAGCACACCTGTATGAAATGTTCACTCCAACTTTTAATAGACAAGTGTAAGATAGAACAGTATGAGAAAACCAACACCCAAGTTTCTATCCTATTATCATCCTAACCCTAAAAGGCCTTGTAAGAGTCCCTGTAGATTTTCAGCTGCGGGACCTCCGCCGCGATCGGCTCCTGGTGGCCCGCCGTTCTGTGGAGGGAAGGCGACTTCGTGGCTGACGGCGGTCGCTCCTTCCGGGAGAAGCTGAGACTCGCCGTTCAGGGCTGAGAGCTCGGCCCTCGTCGCGATCCCTTCTCCTTTGGTGCCCTGGCTGTGTTCGGCGGCGAGTGCTGCGGGATCTCCGCTGGGATCGGCTCCGTGTGGCCTGCCGTTGATCCCTCCTCCTTTGCGGCTCCCGCTGTGTTTGGCGGCGAGTGCTGCGGGATCTCCTGTGGGACCGGCTCCGTGTGGCCTGGCGGTCCCTGGAGGAAACCCGGCCTCCCCGCTGACGGTGCTCGCCCCTCCGCGAGGAGGCCGGGGCGTCCCGTTCAGCCCTTGGAGCTCGGCCCTCGTCACGAGCAGTGTCCTGAGCCCTGCTCTGCTGCCGTCTCCTGGTGCTCGAGGGGTCGTGCTCAGCCCTGCTGTGGCCACCACGGTGCCGCCTCGGGGTCCCGCTTTGGCCTCTGTCTGAGGCCCCGGCATGGCCGCTGCCACGGCCTCTGCTGGAGGAGCTGCGGCGCTGGCGGCCTGAGGAGTGGCGCCGCCTCCTTTCCGCAGGTCGGGCCCGAGATCTCCTCCTTCTTGCTGCCCGGCTGGCGGAGGTGTTCTCCTGCACGATGTGGTAGACCTCATAGTTACTGGGTCCCACCTTGCGGTAGATGTGGTGGAAAGGCTCCTGACAGATGGGGCACACAGATCTTATGCGCGCCCAGTTGAATATGCAGGAAAAACAGAAAACGTGTCTGCAGCAGGCCATGGAGCCTTGGTTGCTAATCCTGTCCAAGCATATTGGGCATTGTAGGTTCTCCGCAGCATCGGTTGCCGTGGCCTGGGGCACCTGAGTGTTGCTGGCAGCAGGGGAGGAGGTGTTGTCTTCTGCCACGTCCTCTTCCAACGCCATCTCGCACTGCAAGCAAAAGAGATACAAAACTCATGACGTGCCCTGGAGATGCAACCTGCACGAAGCGGCAAAGCTGTGGAAGTGGAGCGCTCAAGAGTTGCCCCCTCTGCCTCGGGGCTGTGCTTGTGCTGCCGCAAACAGCAGGGACTGTCCCCGGGCAGAGGAGTGACACCAGAGGCATCTTTGGATGCTGCTGCTGTCAGGGCAGGGTGGTGTCTCACCTCTACGCCAGGTGCAGACAGGAACTGGGAAGGCCGGGAAGCGGTTCCTGGCCTCTCATCAACAGCAGTCCGAGCCTGGGGTGGCGGCAGGTGAGGCGCAACACCCTGGGCCCTGCCGGTGTCCCTGTCCGGCAGATCCTCTCTGTGGCTTCAGAAGGGAGCCTGCAGGACTAGGGGTTCTTCGTCCCCTCAGCTGCAGACGTCTATCCCCGGCGGACGAGGACAGCACTGTGGGCCTTCGGGGCTGCCCCACGCCCCAAAAGGATTGATGTTGCGGGCGTCACGACGACTCCCTGGTGACATCCCAGAGCTTTTGGGGACCACACCCAGAAGACACAAGCCGTGGCCTCGGGGAACAACAATTTCCCCGATAGCTCTCATCTCCCACGACCGCCCCCCTGTCCAGCAGAACCCCGTTGCCGTATTTTTCATAGCAATTTGGACACCAGGTCTCAGTGTTCAGATGCAGCACCACGTTCTGTTTTAGAAATAAAGCAGCTCAAGGCATTTCTTACTCCTTGTCCGTCCTTGCAGGTGGAGGGAGGTGGTCGTTCCCCCTCTGCTTAGCACCGGTGAGGCCACAGCTGGAGTACTGTGTCCGGTGCTGGGCTGCCCACCCAGCACAAGAGAGAGATGGACATAGTGGAGAGAGTCCTCTAAAGGTCCATCAGGATGATGAGGGGACTGGAGCACCTCTCCTGTGAGGGAGGGCTGAGAAAGCTGCCTGCAGGCAGTTCAGCCTGGAGAAGAGAAGACTTTGGGGGAAATCATTTTCAAAGCATATCAGTAGCCAAAGAGTGAGCGCAAAGAAGAGAGAGCCAGGCTCTTTTCAGGGGTGCGCAGTGGCATTGGGCACAAACCGAAACCCAGGAGGTTCCCTCTGAACATCAGGAAGCCCTTTTTTACCGTGAGGGTGACTGAGCACTGGCACAGATATGCCATGCCAGGCAGCTTGTGGAGTCTCCCTCCTTGGAGGTACTCCAAAGCTGTCTGGCTGCGGTCCTGGGCCACCGTCTGTAGGCGACTCTGCTTGAGCAGGGGAGCTTGGGCGAGATGACCTCCGGAGGTCCCTTCCCACCTCACCCATTGTGTGAATCTGTGCCTCAAAGCACACTTTGTGCAAGTTGAGAAGGCATAGTCGTGGAGTGACACACGGAGCGTGGGGAAGGAGGGCGACTTCAGTTAAACACAGCCATTTACTCCATTTTGTTGGGGTCTGGGAATTGATTTATTGTATCACCTCTGTCTTTTGAGAAAGCTCCTCTTGCCACCAGTCTTACTAGAAAGTCAGAATGTTCTTGGTCCGCCGTTGTTTTCTAATGACGTTGGTAGTCTTTGGAGGTGGTCTTAAGGGTCTGTATCATGTCTTCCCACTGCGGGCATTCAACGTGACGCTCTGGGCATCATAGTTACTCCGTGGTGATATCTCAAACCTTTTGGGACTGAAGTGGCGCCAGGAGAGGTTTAATTTGAAAGTTTGTTTCCCAGAAGTTTTGTCAAGGATTGGAACAGGCTTCCCAGAAAGTGGTTGAATCATCATCCGTAGAGATATTTTAAAAAAATGACGCTGTGGTGTTTAGGTACATGGTTTAGTGGTGGACCTGCCAGTGTTATCTTAACGGTTGAACTTGATCTTAAGGGCCTTTTTTGACTGAAATGATTCTAGGATCCTATGATTCTAATTTAATATATACGTACAAATAGATACACACTTTTTTCGCTTGCTTTTGAGAATTACTCACTTATTAGTGTTCACAATGGATCTGGGAAATTCATTCCTTCATTTCATTACATTCCAACACAACACGTTTCTTTCCATCGTTCACCTTTTTCTCTTCCCTCTGTACCCCAAAAGCAGAAACCTTTGTATAATTGTGTCGGAGCTATTTTAAAAGAACTTCACATCTGTTTAACCTGCTTTAACTATGTATTTTACTACAGAATATTGCTTTTTAAGCTCATGCTTAATTGATGGTTTGTCCCACTGGATGCAACATACCACATATTTTCCAGGCATATTAAGATATTTTATAGAAATGAAACTTCTCTTCCTGGTGCTTTTAGTTACTATTAAAATAAGTTTTTAATGTTAAATTAGGGAAGGTGTATCCCATGTGAGTTCCTTTAGGTGTGTTCTCTGAGTTGTTTCAGAAGAGCTTATAACAGTGGCGTTTGAGATCTGTCTGCTCTTGCAGGCTTTAAATAAATTATTTGATCTAGAAGAGGCTGCATAAACATTTATTAACAAATTGTGATGCGGGCTGTTTCCTTACGTACATTTTTCATAATGCTTGTTTTAAGTCAAAGTAATTTGTATATGTGTTAGAGATTTCTGTCACTGTGTTACTTTTTTCCATGCTTGTTTTCTCTGCCTTGAAACTGCATGTTTCTCATAGCCACAGCTGTCCCTTTACAGCTATGATTCAATTATAATTAACTCTTTATAAGCATTGCCATTTTCTTTGCTGTTAATAATGAGACTGCTGCAAATGCAGCTTTTTCAATAGTACCTGTAGTATCAGGGAGCTCTCTGGCACTGCATTAGGTATTCTTTGCAGGGTAATAAATTCAATCATTCGTTATTATCTGTTGCTTATAGAGCTGTAGGGAACAAAGAGCAAAAACCTACTCAACCTTGTCGACGCGGAAGGCTTGGACAATAACATAACAACCAATGTGATCAGGTTAATGCCAGTTTATTGCACAGATAGCTCAGTTATTATAGACGTTCTGATTCCGCATCACGCACCGACAATTTGCTGATTGGTTGCACGAGCTGTGCATGCGGTAAGCAACATATTATAATTGGCTTAAAGCATCTGTCCACGCGGACAATCACCCCTCCTATATCCTGGGTGAAGTTCTACATTTCGCACGCTGAATTCAGCACACTTTCTCATATCTTGTTGTTCTCAGCATTTCTAACATCGCTACAATGTTTTCACATAGCCTTCAAACTAACAAAGCCTACATAGTTGTTAGCAATTCTTCGGTGCTTGGAGTGTTCACAGGATGACCCCTTTGTACTAAAAATCCTCCAACACAACCTGAATTTATTTTGGGGTTGTTTTTGTAAATTCTATCAGATGTTACACATACCATCATTATTATGTATATTATAATTACTTACTGCATTTCTTTGATGAAGCACCTTTTTGTGCAAGTTAACTTTATTTCTTCTATTATTTTGTACAACCTTTAAATAATTCTGATGCATTTGAAATGAAACTCAGTAACAACAAGAAGTTTCTTCAGTTCTTTACTATTTTTACTGAAAGTTAGCCATTGCAATTAGAATCTGACTTAATTCTCGCAGGTCACGTGTACAAAATAGCATCAGGCTGTGATGATGTGATCCTCTCTAAAAGACTGATAGACCGATTCATAAGCCTCATCTGTTCCATCTCCCACTGAATTCATTCGGCTTCAGTTTCAGGTGGGGAAGAATTAGTGGAGGAGAACCTGTGGACTGTCGCCAGCGCTGAGAGGCAGAGGTGACAGTCCACATTTCTTCAAAGATGACAGTACATGTCACATGAGTGCGAACAGCACAGGTGTTCAGTGCACAGTCTGTATTACAGTGTGTAAGTTTAAAGTTTCTGAGGATGACAAATATGGTGTCACTGATTGCTCTCTTTTTTAATGTTTTTCAGAAATTGAAAAATTTCAGGGTTCTGAAGGCAAGAAGGAAGATGAAGAAAAGAAATACCTTGATGTGATCAGCAACAAAAACATAAAGCTGTCAGAAAGAGTTCTGATTCCTGTCAAACAGTATCCAAAGGTACTGTAACTATAGTCTAACGCTTGTTTAATCTTTCTTAATGGCATGATGAAAAAGTCATACACTTAAACATTTTTTATTGACTCTTCGTATACAGGCTTCACGTTATTAAAAAAAGCCAAACAAACTAGAAATGAAGCTCCTATTTGAATTTACCTGTTACTAGCTATTATATGTTCTAACTCCTGTCTTGGGGCTTTTCAGAAAAACTATTGAAGTGAATGAGTTGTTTGTTGTTTTGTTTCTTCAAGTAGGTTTTGTAGCTGATCCTTTGGCAAACTGTTGAGGTGTTTTCTTATAGTTGTTTTTTTCACATGTACTATCTTTTTAGAAAGTAAAAGACCAGTTAACAAAAAAATATATTCTATCAGAATAAAGAAAAAAAGTTTCAGTAACTCTGAAAAGCCAACTTAAGTGTGCTGCAGCTTCTTCGTGTAGGAGTTGGGGGATTTTCTCCAGTGTAGTAAGTTTTAAAAGATAAAGCAGCAGGGCTACTGCAGGCTATGAGTTTGACAACGTTTGTCCCTGTTTATAAAATACAGATGTCTTTCTGCCACGTACTTTGTTCATATTGTGTATTGTTCTCCACACTGCTACATACTATGATTAAAAAAGCATTTTTTTTTTCTTGCAAAAGAGCCCTAAATTCAGCGGCTTGGGTGAAGTTTTAGTTTTTATTTTGCATGAAAGAAGAGAATGTTTTGGGGTTTTTTTTTTGTGTGTGTACAGTGTTGTATTTTATATAAACAGTTGTTCTAATAGTATTCAAATTGAAATAGTAAACATCTCCTTTTATATCTATTTTTTTTCTTGCTGATTTATTATTACATGGTATTTGGTTCACCATTAGCCTTGATTACACTCTCAGCTTTTTGCTTTATACTTCCATCAGTAAGAGCACTAAATTACAGTGAGTAAAAAGCCTGTCAAACAAAATGAGAGGTGTAAAAAAAAATAAAATTGAGATTCTATGATTCCAGCTGACATTTACCTCCTGACTAGTGAATATAAAACTGAGATAATGTAATCATCTAAATGGTAAAGACCTGAGAAATGCACATAGTGCTATAGGGAATTACTTTCTTGCTACATAGCCTGAGGTGCTTTGACTAGATTTGTGGTATTTTGTGTAAAAGCTATAGGTGACCTGAAGTTCTTAATAAGAATGTAACAGTGCTGTAACTTTATAACGGCAATGTGATAATTATTCAGAATACTATTTGATGAAGATAGTAGAATGAAAGACAAACTATTTAAAAGACAAATGTAATCTATCCAATATAGTGCATGAATATGATTAAATTAACCTTCATTTACTTTAATGAGCTTGTTATATTAATGAGTAGTAAAAAATATAAAGCATTTCTACAGGTGTTGAGCAGTGAAACAAAAAAAATCAGCGTTGTGGAAATGAAATACATATTCAGTAATGCAAAATATACTCTTGGAAAGTTTCAGTAGTTGATTTGCTAGCAATATTCCGTGCTTCGCATGGAATTATTCCCAGGACTGCAGGTAGTAACAATCCTTCAAGGACTGCAGTTGCCATTTGTGTCAAACCACTGATTGCTGGGTTCTACTGTCTTATCTTTTCTTGATGAATAGTAGACACTAGGTTAATCAAAATTAGTACACAAAGTTTGCTTCAAATTGCTTTATAAATATGAAAAAAATCTAGAAATCGCATAAAAAGACCCCACAGTAATTTTATATATTTAGCTGAATATGGTAATAAAAGCAGTTGATCAGACCTGTACTTATTAACAGCTAGGGACATTGCCGTATGATTTCACCTGAGAGGCATTCATATTTTAAAGAACGTTATTTTAAATTATTCATTCAGTGTTTGCTGATAAGCTTTTTTGGGAAGTGCTGGGTGGGCAGGGTTCTGTAAATCTGAATAAAGTGTCTATGAGTAATGAGTATAAAATTTTGGGAAAAAAAATCTGACTAATTAAAAAAAAATATATGTGGTTTACAGACTCTCTATTTAGGAATGAGATCAATCCTTTAAAGACATTTGCTCTTATTTTAACTACATGTAGAAATATAAATTGCTTCAAGGGAACCCTTGGCCTAAAGGTTTACTACGGTCAGTAGGTTTAGCTGCAGTGAGGGTAGATCCCTTCAGTGACAGCTGTAGAGTCAAAAGCAGCATTTTAGCTTTAAGCAAAAGTTAACTGAACACAAAAGGCTTCTAGTGGCTAAAGAGCTCTTGAAGTTGCAGAATACGTATTATAAAATTGTCTCTACTCAAGTGTCTGTGGTCTGATTTCTGAAATTGCTGGTGCAGACAACAGGAAAATAAAATCAAAGACTGTGATTAGCAACAGCTGTCTTATGTTACCGGCTCTGTTAAAGATACAGGCCTCTCTCCTCTTCTGTTAAACAAGGATCTAAAAAAGAGATAAGGGTGTTACTTGATAGTTCAGCAGTGATCTTTTCTGAGATTAATTATTTTAAATCTCAGCAGCCCAAGTAAAAACAGCGTCTCATTTACACATACTCCTCTATGCAGCAGATATGGTTAATGCCCTCAAAATTTCTTCTGAAACAGTGATGCAGTGTCCTGTGTTCGTTGATCCTTTTCCCCGTCCCATACTGCCATTGTTTTTACGTTCATGATACGTGAATTACAGCTAAGGCAGACTAACAAAAATACTCAGAAGACTATTTGTTCCTGACTTTCCATTTTCCAGCTTTTGTAGCTGTTCAACTTAAAACTTGCATGAAAATACCTAGGGCTTGTATATAAAAACTTCGACATTTATCAGTTGAATGTTGTATTTCGAATATATCAAGTAAGGGAAAAGAGTGGGTTATTTAAAAAAAAAAAAGAAAGAAGCTAACAGACTCTGAAATGATCTTGTTGCTGAAAATCAAAAGCCACAATTTAGAGGCTTGATGGGCAGCTTTGTCATTTGCATTCCAATACCTAGTGATCAGAGAGTCCGAGTTACTGTATGGGCTTAGGGTCAAAACACCGAAACAAGTGTAACTTGCACCTTCACTCATTGTCGTGAAATTTTTTCCGGAAAACCTCTGATTTTTAGTAAGCGTTTTCTCTTCATTTGAATTTAAAAAAAGAGTTACTTTGGTTCGAGTTACTACCTCATCAACTCCCCAAACCACTATTGTATGTTCAAGATGAAGGAACTCAGTTGAAATAAATAGATTTTATGATTTCTTTCCAGTTGTTCATTCTAGAAATTAAATATTTATTTGGTTAAGTCTGCTTTTGGGTATTTCTTTTCCTTCTGATCTAGCAACAGGTAAATTAGTCTAAATTTAATGGAGTTGAAATAACATGCACAAATTTAGATCCAAAATGCAGTTGTTTAGCTGTATGACAGTTCACTTTCAAGTTAAAGAATTTCCAGTTTTATCAAATTTCAGTTACATTGAAATTGCACATTCTGGAAAAAACCCAAACAACAGTTAAGTAAGGAAGAAATTTTCCAAGTTACTTAGTTACTGAAGATGGGGAGGTGCAGTGAAGTTGGAGGTGATGACACCTGGAAATAATGAACACTCCTTTTTTTCAGTGAGGGACAGAAATCAGTACAATGTCTGTCTTCTGAAGAAAATACTGTGTTTAATAATTTTCTAATGATATGATTATTGAAATTAGACAGATTTGTCTATAAATGAGAACAGGATATATTAACATAAATATAATTATATATGTATAATACTAAATGAAATTAATTACAATTTGCTCTGATGGTAGAGTGAGTCATAAAGTTAGAAAGTTTTTTAAAAAAAATCTCAGTTTAAGTACAGAATTACATTTCGATTTTCCCTCTGCTGGTTTCTTAGATAATGAAAACTATTGAAATGTAAGATACTGGAAGCATGTCCTGCTAACTACCAGGATCTGGTAGGGGTGACAAAGATGACAAGCAGGTTGATTCTTCTGAATGACTTCTGTGATGTAGAGTTATAAACTTTGAGGTGCTGTCTCCAGAGGATGCAGTGTAATAAAGCCTCTTCCCTGCACAAAGGGTTTAGCTGATGGTCAGTAATGGTCTCATTCAGAAATATGGTCTGGCTTCAGCTGAGCTTCCTAACTCCTGCTGGCTTTCTCCTGGATGTTTAACTACATTTTTTTGGGGGAAAAAAAAGAATAGAATCCAGCCCCTTCCTTTGATAGGCTGGCACCCTGCTTTAGAGTCTGTGTTTCTGGGGAAGAGACTTAAGCTAGTGCTGGTGAATACTGTAAATTAAGTTAAATTCCAGATTCTTGATGTTCTTTGTTTTGCCTGTCTCAAGACAGTTCTTTGAATAATGAAAGAATTGAATGAATTCACCTTTCTCATTCTTGGTCATTTTTTAAACTGGTTATGTTGTATATAACATGCCAGGTTGAATACAATGCTCTTGAAATGAAATTTATTTGTTCAACTAAATTCTTGTAAGGTATTTTAATCTCTGTGATGTATTAAAACAGAATTCACAGGTGATTTGAATGACAAAGTACTGTATTTCTTTTGTGTATTTTACACCTCAGAGTGAATCTCTCCACTAAAAACTTTCTTAGAGGACATTTTCAACAATTTTTGGATTATATAAACATTTGCAGGAGAAGAATTTGTTTTGTACTTTTCTTCTTTCTACTAAATGTAGCATAAATCAATGGGATTATTTTATTTGTTTTACATACTCCCCTATGGAATTACAAATAATTCCAATGGGTTTGAACACAGAGGTTGTATTAATGAAAGGCACGGTATAAGTAGAAAAAGACTCTCATTAATGAGGAGAGAGTGAAAAAGGATAGTCATGCCTCAGACACAGGGAAGACAGAAAGTTCAATGCACAAAAAGGAAATACTGTATGTGCAGTGATGTTTCATTACTTGGGGAAATAATTAGAAAGAGGAACATAAAAGAGGTAAAAGGAAGTGTAAGAGAAATTAAATGATTGAACTCAAAGGCAAGGCAAATGAGCCATTCATAAATGCTTTAAAAGAATGTTCAGGAGTGGGTGTGGAGGCAGGGGCCAGTCTGAACTGGTGGATATGCTGGTTCTCTGTCAAGCAGTTATCTATTGATTGATATCTGTTGCTAAAGAAAATGCTATTTTCCAACATATTGGACCTCCTTTGTTTTTTGTTTTTAGTTCCTTGTACAAAGCCTTTTGAGAAATAAGTGAACTACTTTTCTCTTGGCATGAATTTGTGAATTATTTTTAAGTATGAAAACAAAATTTATTACATACATAGTTCTTGATGCAAGTGGGTGAGCAAATTAATAAGATCTAGAGTAGAGGCAGTTCAGTTGCCTGTTAGTATTTTCAAGTGTGTATGTTTCTCTGTATATATTAAGAATTTATTTGGTCTGATCATTTACTTCTCTCATGTAAGATAAATTCATCCAAGCGTGCTGGTTGTAAAAACAGTATATGACTTAAGCAGCTTTATATACCTAAGCCTCTGCCATTTGCTAACTGATAGTTGAGCTTTCATTATTTTGTAGAGTCATCGCCTTGTTTTGTGATAACACGCTTAAGGAGCTTATAAAACTGGCTTTGCAAATTTGTTCCTTTGTACTATTTAAGAATATGAGACCTTGTTTAAAACCTTAGCTTTATGTAGCACATAATATAGAAATTGTTTGCAAGCTCGTCTGGTGCACAGTGTAAATTAAAATGGTGTTGACTTTCGTGAAATTCTGCCCCCTTTGTGCTTAGCTTCAGTTTAGCTGGATTTCAGCCTTTAACGCGTGGCTCGTTTTGTTCATTACTTTTGCTTTCGATAAGTGTAGTACATACAGCGTCTGACAAGTCAGAAAAATAAACAGTAAGGATATAAAAAACATCTTTAAATTGCAGTGCATCTCTTACTATTTTTAAGATTCAAATAAAAATACAAAAAAAAATTCACAGCTCTGAATAATCTTTGTTTACATCATTTTATACTTCATAAACCTGTGACTTCAAGCAAGTAACTCATACAAACTCACCAGTGCTAAAGAATTCATTGTGAAGAGTGAGCTTTTCTGATTTTGTTCTGTCTTTAACGTTGGGCTCAGACAATTAATATGGTGATTTTTATTTTTATTTAGCATCCACCTTCTTTTATGTTTTGTTTCTCTCAAACCTGACAGTTGCTATTCTGCTTTCAAAGCAATTGTCATATTAATCATCTCCAGGTGATTTGTGTGTTTAGTTCCCGTTTAAGTAAGACAGGAGGAAAAAGTTATAGTGATAGTCCATTAGATGGATGGACAAGAAAATATAAAATTTCTAGGGAAAATGGGACCTGGTCTCTCAGTTCAGTGAGTAGCCAGGACTTCAAACTGTGATTTATATTGGTGTAATGAAATGAGTACCTTGTTGATGCATAAGGCGAAAGGAAAATTTGATCTGTCACTCAGTCGTGGAGATGTTTCAGGAGACTGGAAAAAAACCTCCAATATTTTTAATAAAAAAGAAACAGAGCTAAGTGTCTAACTATAGAATAGCAATTTTTTACCTTCCCGACGAGCGTTTTTTTCTCCTGTGTAAGACAAGAAAAGCCTTTATACTTGGAAGGATACTAGAACTTAGACTGATGCCAAATTAAATCTAAAGGTTATGCTTGTTCTGTCTTTCAACTGAATTCTTTAAAGAGAAGCCTGAACAATGGGAGGCAGAAAATTAATAATTTAGATAAAGTGTAGCACACTGAAATTGCTGCTGTGAACAGTTGTTTAAATAAATTCTTTCTCATATATCTTGAAAGACTTCTACCCCTACCAGGTCTTGATGAAGTAACTGAATGTGCATCTTCGTAACAAAATACCACTTTTTATTTTATAAATTTATGGAGGGAGATTCAAACTTCCTTTTAAATTAAAGCCATTTTAATTTTCATATTCAAGTGTAATTGTTGCCCATAATCTTTCATCCACACACCACCAGGAATAACAGGGGCAAAAAATTGCTTACATTCTGTGTTTAATCTGGAATTTAATAGTATTTGATACTTTCATTAAATCTCTGGTTCTTAGAGTCACTGATATACAGAAAAGTATTAAAGAAAATTTACATTTTATAATCAAATAAAGTGTTTAGTACTTAAGGTTCAGAAAAACCTCTTGAAAACATACCTGAATAAAAATGATTCAGTGATGAAAGACCAGGCCCTAATTAAGTTGCTCAGATATTAGAAAAAGCATCTTTGAGTTGTACACTATTTCATTTCTGTTTCCATACCAAATTTCCTATTAATCTATATTTTCCATCCTGAACAATAATTTCATTTCAAATACAGTAGCAGAAGTATTTCAAAATTCAAATTATAGTTTTTCGGTATTGTTGACTTCTTTGCTACAATCAAATAGCTGTTTGTAACCAAGGTATTTGCTTTAAATCACTTCTGTATGAACTGTCCAATTAATTCTGAAAAATGAAATCAAGTGTGTGAACACTTGACTAGAGAAAAAGCAGTATCTTTATTTTTCTTTTTCTCGATATCTTCCTGCATTCCAGCTGAAAAGGCAAAACCTCTCAAACCTCAAAACCTCATTCCACCTCTCCAAAATTTTATTACAGGTGATGTAATTCTGCTATTCAGTACCGTTTTTCATTATTTCCAACTGTACTCAAAAACCAAAAGACACATGAATCTTCTGTCCTGCATTTAATGACAACAGGTATTTGGAAAATTTGGACAAATACTTTAGGTGTATTTTAAGTAAAATACACAAATAAAGCATCACACGCATTTTTCTTTTCTGACTTATTTAGGACCTGACCTTTCATCCGTCTCTCTGTACTTATCTTCTCCATCAGGGGATGAACCCGGACTCCAGTGTTTCCAGGGCCTATGCCAATCTTGCAGAACTCTTCAGTAGATACAGAAAGTAGCTTGATTTTAATAGTCCCCCATTTTTGTTAATGATTTATTTGTTTTCATAACACTGATGTTGAAATCAGCTCCCACAACATCAGCTAATCTCTTTGTCATGCTGAGAAATTTTGCTCTGTAGAAATAGCGTCATAAAATAGTTCCTGAATGCAGAGAATAACATGTATTCCAGAAGACATCATAGAGATTAGTCTCTCTGTGTCATTTAACCATCCATGGCTGTATAAATCTTTAGGAAGGTAATTAATACAGCAGCGACATAATTAAAAACAAATGGCACAAAAGATATTCCCAACATTAAACATTTTTTCTGCTTTGATTATGTGATTTTTGAAGGATTTTTCGCAGGATATCTTTCCTTTATTTATACATTCAGATATATAGTTCAGCCTCCAGCTTTTACTGTTTTCTTCCTTGAACTCATCCTTAAAATTACAAACAGGGGAACTAAATTGCCGCTTTGTGATTTACAAGAACTTAACTCTGTGCTATTATAGTGGAACGCAGTATTGCTTTCCATATTTCAAGGTAGGCTTTTAGAGTAGTTATAATTTAACATTTTGTATTGCAGGGCACTCAAAGCCCAACACTGAGTTGGAGACACCCTTTGTACTCAACATGTTCAATAAGTAAACTAGTCTTGCTCCAAGGAGTTGTCAGGCTGGAAAATTCAACATAACTAGGAAATGAGACAAATAAAAAAATCGTCAAGTAGCAGCAGGGTGGAACACAGACAAGTCCTAGCCACTCGCCAGTGGGAACATTGGTCATGTTTCTTGTTTTCTAAGCCACCAAAACTCTTGCGTTCCTCTCTATTCTTCTGTTATTCCTATTTGGGGGCAGGGGGGGAAGAGGCAAAATATACTTCTTAACACGACTTTTATAAATAAGTTTGAGAGCAGACAGGAATTCAGCCTGCATTAACAGACAATTGTAATCAGGAGCCTGACTTTGTGTTAATGGTACACGGATTGTGTATGATTGATTGCAGAGGTGTGCTCCACTTACACCAAAAGATATTTGGGGTTTTGTTTACAATTACAGCAGCGTTGTTTGTTCCTCTGCTATTTGTATTAATTGAGGATTTGGGGACTAAAATCTGCCTTCAGTATCACCAGTGCAAGTTCAACATTTTCAGAGGCCCCGGCTTTTCGAATCTGAGGAGTGTTCCACAAGCAAGTCTGTTGGTGGTTTATGAAAAGAAATAGAATCTAGCTCGCTTCCACTTACCTGTGTTGCTGCTTAAGGACTAAAAAGGGTAGTGAACAGTAAAAATTGAA
Organism: Larus michahellis; assembly: GCF_964199755.1. NCBI lineage: Eukaryota > Metazoa > Chordata > Aves > Charadriiformes > Laridae > Larus > Larus michahellis. Next base: position 103,320,610 of record NC_133898.1, read on the forward strand.
TTTTGTCTCTAAATACACCGTGAGTCAGATCTAGTAAAACTTTCAAATTGGACCTATGCTTCATGAGAAAAATAAAGCAAACGGTTAGTTAGGGTGGGATTTATCAAAGTACTGTTGACCTCAGTCAGAGCAGAACTAAGACAATGATGTGCACTGATTAAAAAGCTCATCTACTCTGTGATCAGTTTTGGATGACTTGTTATTTCCTTTTTTCCTTCTAGCCTTTAAAAGAATGAGTTAGCAGTTATGTTAGCATTTAGAATCATAGAATCATAGAATTGTTAGGGTTGGAAGAGACCTTAAAGATCATCTAGTCCAACCCCCCTGCCGTGGGCAGGGACACCTCCCACTAGACCAGGTTGCTCAGAGCCCCATCCAGCCTGGCCTTGAACACTTCCAGGGATGGGGCTTCCACCACCTCTCTGGGCAACCTGTTCCTGGGTCTCACCACCCTCATGGTGAAGAACTTCTTCCTAACGTCCGGTCTGAATCGTCCCATCTCTAGTTTTAATCCATTCCCTCTAGTCCTGCCATTACCCGACATCGTCCCTCGCCAGCTTTCTTGCAGGCCCCCTTAAGATACTGGTAGGCCACTACAAGGTCTCCTCAGAGTTTTCTTTTCTCCAGACTGAACAACCCCAACTCTCTCAGTCTGTCCTCATAGGAGAGATGCTCCAGCCCTCTGATCATCCTTGTGGCCCTTCTCTGGACACGTTCCAGCACGTCTGTATCTTTCTTGTGGTAGGGGCTCCAGAACTGGACGCAGTACTCCAGGTGGGGTCGCAGTACTCCAGGTATATTTATAACATTAATATCTTAAAGTTGCAGGGGAATAGAAGAAAATACTTTATGATAAACTGGTTCTTTTGCATGTTTTTTTTTATAATGTTAAAAATGGCAAGTTTAAAAAAAAATACACAGAAGTCTATTCTCTTTTCATGGGCAATGAGAAAGAAATGTATCCTGTGGAAGACAGTTTGTATAATATGGTAAGTTAGGTAAGAACAGAATGTATACGATATATATTATGCTACACCTTGATGAAAGAGAAAGATGCTTTTCCTAGGAGTGCAAAACAAAATACTTGTTGCAAGAAGGTTAAAGCAGATGAAAAGGCTGTTGTGGTGGGTTAACCCTGGTAGGCAGCTAAGCCACATGCTCACTCCCCCACAGTGGGATGGGGGAGAGAATCAGGAGGGTAAAAGAGCAATCCTGTGGGTTGAGGTAAAGACAGTTTAATAGGTAAAGCAAAAGCTGCATGCGGAAGCAAACACGGAGTTAATTTGCACAAACCAAAAAAGGAATTCATTCACTGCTTCCCATCGGCAGCCAGGTGTTCAGCCATCTCCAGGAAAGCAGGGCTCTGTCACGCATAATAGCTACTTGGGAAGACAAACACCATCACTCCAAAATTTCCTCCTCTTTTCCTCCAGCTTTTTTTGCATGGTGTCACATGGTATGGGATATCCCTTTGGTCAGTTGGGGTCAGCTGTCCCAGGTGTGTCCCCTCCCAACTTCTTGCTCACCCCCAGCCTACTTGCTGGCAGGGCAGAGTTACAAACACAGATGGCCTTGAAGCTGTGCAAGCAATAGCTAGGGCATTGGTGTGTTATCAGCACTGGTTTGGTCACAAATCCAAAACACAGCACCATACCATCTGCTATGAAGAAAATTAACTCCAGCCAGCAAGATCCAATACAGCTTTTCACTTTGAAATGGTACTATCATATAGGATATGAGATTTACTTTCTTTTATGTGGTACTGTTTCATATAGATATTGTTAGTAATACTAGTAAAGTTTTTAATAGGGAAATCTACTGCAGTATGAATATCATATGCTGAATTTTTTTCTCTTATAGACAGTCTACTTGGGTGTTAGCAGAGAAATAAAGAACAATAAACTGGTAATTTTAAGTTCAGTAGTAGAGTTTAAGGAGTGTCTTAGCAACTTGCTAAAGCTATTAAAATAAATATTTACTTTCTTACAAACAATGAAAAAAAATATATTAAAGGGAAAAAATTCACAAGGGGCACTTGAGAATTAATGCAACAGGTAGTTGCATGTCATTTTTTATATGCCTCTGCTGTTCTAGTCTAAACTGGTCAAATGTGCTGTAAGTGCAGAATCTGCAGTTCTTGAAATCAAATGTACTCTTTTGTCTTACACAAACACTCCTGAAGAATGTTTCTGCCTCTTGAAGCTGAAGATGAAATCTGTTTTATGTCTCTTTGGGCTTTTTTCATCTGCTCAAGTGGGTTATGAGGTCACTTCAAAATAGTTATTAACGTAATTTATAATAACTCTCAGCTAAAGTTAGCTAAAAATTTTGAAAATTCCTTATAAAATTTGTTAACACAAAAGCTAATACTCTGCTTTGATCCCTTTGCAATAGACCTAATCATTAGTCAAGAGGTAACACAGCTCCCCATGGAACAATTCAAGTTTCAGCAGTACCTAAAGACACAAGCAGTTCGTTGAACACCAGAGCTAAGAAACCTCTTTCTGCACATCTATGCCATGTGGTTAGCTGTGAGCTCTGATTTGGCGTTATTCCCATGGCTATATGGTGACAAAAGCTTTCTCTTCTTTGGAACTTCAGACCTCCTATGATGTGAGCTTATGGCACAGGCTTCCTTTTAGTTTGGATGTGTCCTTCTATCCAGCTCCATGCTCTCCCCAAACTTCAAAGATCTTACCTGTCTTCAAAATAGTTACTTGGGAAAAAGACTACACAAGACACATGGTTACCTTGCCTTGGTTTCCTGTGAAAGGCTTGGAAGGGACATGGGCTGAAAATCTGCAGGTCATTTCTCTCCTCGCACAGGGCACGGAGAAAGCCTAGGACAAGTACGGTGACAGAGACATACAAGCAACCTTCTCCAGAGTCAGTCACCCCCAAGCAATGTGAATGTGAGTCTATCTGGGCCAGTTAGTTCGGCGACAAGTGTTTTCTCACATTTTAAGATTGTCATTTGAATGGTTTTGTAACTCCATTGCAATTTGCCATTGATTTTGGTGGCTTCTTCCCTATTTCTCAAGCTTCCTACATATCATCAGAGATCTTTAAAATATAATTCTGTGTTGCTATATAGAGGGCTATGATGATGAAAGGAATTTAGGTTCAGAACGCCCTCTTACTTGCTGAATTGCAGCTATTTAGCCTGGAGTCTGTTTGACCTCAACCTACTACTTTCCTATTTTGTTTTTATTTACGTTGAGCAAACAAAATAAACAGGTGATGCTTTCATATGATAAGCATGCAAAGGATGTGTGCTAATTTTGAAGAATTCGGTTTCATAAATACAACTTTCAAGGGTTTATTAGAATATATATTTTATTGTATTTTATTAAGACTTACTAAAAATATGTCTCCTATTTTCAGCCTTTATAGCCCAGTAGTAGCATCAGTATATAAAAATTCTCAGGAATTCAAAGAATGACTTGCAAGCCTGTTCAGTTGATAGTTTTATATTTTCAATTAATAGTAGAACCACAGGTTTATTCAGAAACTATTATGTTTCCACGGTTTGGGATTGTGAGTCAGAAGGAAAATACCACAAACTGTGAGGAAAACATGTTCTCCCTCTTTTATTTGAAGAAATGTAGCAATTCACAGTGCCGTCACTCATACATTCTTAAGAAGGCAAGGGGGAGGGGAGAATTCTTCCGTCACTTTTCCTAGGTATGAAATCATAGTTTTGTTCCAACAGAATGGATTTAGAATGAGTGGCAAATATAGCAAAGATATGTTTCCATTTACTTAGTGAGATTATAGTCCTTTTATTTAGGTAAGGAGTAAGTAGCACTAAGGTAAATACTATCCCATATGAATTACTCTGATGCAGGAAATGTACCCCATGGCATACATAGCATGATTGCACACCATTTGCTCACTAATCACAGGTTTCCAAGCTGATAGACCATCTACTGTCTGATGAGAGAAACTGTTTATTGTTTATGTCAACTCAGCAAGAGAGAATTAAATCTTCTTCAGCTGGTTATTTTTAACCGAGGAAAATTCACTGGAGCAATACTTAATGAAATATTAAAAGAAAAATGATACAGGGTCTAGAGAATCCTTCAATAATGATAGTAATAATGAACCTGTTTCTTAGAAATTAAAGAAATTTAGTTTTAGTTTGGAACAAGGTATTTCTCCACCATTTATTGAGAAACAAACTGGTGAATAGCAGAGAGCCAGAAAAAAAGTTCTTTCTGAAAGAGAACAATTTGTTACTGCTTTTACTGGCCAGGAATTCTTTCTGGCTTTTTGTCTTTTTTCTTTTCCTGATATTCTGTCAATATTATTTCCGATTGGGTAAAAGAGAACCCTGTCTTAGGCTACTCCTTATCTCTTGCTTTAAATAGTGATTTTTTGATTGAGTGAAAGCAGCCTTTGGAAGAAATAGAAATTTTTTTGTGTAAGCTATAAAACTTTAGCTCAATTACTCATATAGGTACTAGATACTGTAAATACATAGCTTTATATATAAATCAAAATGTGGCTATAGTGTAAGACCACATTCTGTGTCACGTCTCAGCATGATGCAAGACAGCACTTTTTGGTTTTGCTGGTTTTCAGACCTCAGAGTCTGCATTCTCAAGAGTTTCCAGTGAATTTGTCATGTTGCCTAAAATAATCAACATACTTAAGTAGGTAGATTATCTGCAGATTTCAGGGGTCTGTAAGTACTTTTACAGATACCAGAAAGCACACCAGATCTTTGCTGAATGACTGTGTTCACATTTGGAACTTATAACACTGAAGTATGATGATTATATTGCCAAAACTTTGTTTGACATCTAGTGTTTATAAAAATCCCTTCTTACTCATGATTGTATTAAGTTTTTTTTCATGAGAACCTCACTTCTTTTTCCAGAAATCCCCAATATCATGTCTGAGGGTGAAGATACTGAAGGTGGTTAGTATATACAGCAACTCTTGTCTCCAAACTTTTCAAAATATACATTTTAAGATTCAAGCTTAGAAATCACATTTCACATGGGTTTTGTCTTACTGCATTGTCGTACTGCGTTGTCTTACTTCAGTCACAAGTTGCTTGTGATTTGCACCATGTAAAAGACAAGGGAGTTACAAAATTTCAAACTGAAATTTAAGGCATTTTTAGGAAAATGTCACTAATAAAGCCATTAACTACCGTGTTGTGCATTCCCATAAGAGCAGCTAGCTCATGCAAAACAGAGTTATAAACCCCTGAAATGAGGGGTTCATAATGTAAGCACTGACACTAACAGAATTCTAGAGGCATGAGTGGTGTCACTGTAATTAGCTTACTGCTAGTACAGATCATGTTTTAGTATTCTTTTCAGCCTCTGCAAGAAGAGATGGTTTATTTCTTTTCAGGCATAATTACATTTGTCACATTTTTTGAGATTGCAAAAATCATACTAGCGTAAAAAGGCAAGATGACTTTCAGAGCACTTAACATCACGTTGTTCGTAATATCATTAGAGTGAAGAGATGATAGGTGGAAAACAGAGCTTTCTACTTTTCAGATAATTCCTCTGTCTTCTGCCCCTTTTCTTTAAGGATTTCTTTTCTGAAGAGTTTATAGGATAGTGGGAACAGAAAATGTTTTCTCCCTTGGATATGCCTAAAGGATGAGATATAGGGAAGAGGGAATCTCTATGAATACTCCAATGATTGTTCCCTCAATGAAGGGAGAAAATTCTGTTTTTTTCCTGGGAGATGGTTCCCAGAGCTTGCCATGTCTCGTCAACGATGTGTTTTGGTAGGCTTAGGATCAAGCTCCAAGTACATGGAGTCAGTTATATCTGCAGGCGCAGAGCTAGGCGCACATCAGCGCTCCACAATGATGAGTTTGTCTGCTTAGTAAGCACGTTGACTCAATCTGCTCCAGAGCGAGAGTACCAAGATTTTCTTCACATTCAAAGTAAGGGATATGTAGGCTGGGAAGGGAACGATGATGGGGCAATCAACATGTCCATCTGCTGGCAATACAAAATGTTTACCCACGTGCCTATGTCCAGCTTTAGTTCTCAAATGCAAGAAAGACATGAACAAACTGGAGGGAGTTCAGCGGAGGGGTCACCAAAATCATCAGGGACTGGAGCACTTTCCCTGTATGGAAAGGCTGAGGGAGCTGGTCTGAACAAGTCAGGAGAAGAGTTGGCTCCAGGAAACCTAAGAGCAGCCTTGCTAGTGTCTGCGGGGAGGATGTTGCAGACGTTCTTCACAGTGGTGCATAGTGGGAGGATAAGAGACAGTAGGCATAGCTTGAAACAAGAAATGTTCAGACTGGATAAAAGGAGAAACTTCATCAGCATGAGGACCATGAAGCTGCGGAGCAGGTTGCCTAGAGGGGTTGTACAGATAGAAGACATTCAGATAGTATTTGACTGCAGCTCATTGAAACGTACAAACTATCTTTAAATTAGCTTGTTGGATTTTTTTTCAGTACGTTTTCCTTTTTTTTCGCCCTAGTAATCTAGTTGCAATACCTCAGAGTTCAGTAGGGGATTGCCAACTGTAGACCGAGACTACTGAGTGGGCTGAGTAGTTCAGGTCACCTTCAGTGCTCCTGTATCTTCGTGAATTTAAAGGTAATTTAGGTATGGCCAAAAGTGCCCATAGCTGTTGCATACTTAGAAATACTCTTAATTCCGTCCGGGATAATGTTACTGTGGTTTTAGTGTATACAAGAGGCTCAGCATATGATCCAAAGAAATCAAGAAAAGAAAAAAAAAAATCTTTGTTTTCTTCCACTGTCAAAAAGTAGCATTCAGAATACGGAGAGAAACTAATGAAAGAGATACCAGTATAAGAAGAGCCTTATTACATATGCAGTTGCAGAGACTTGGTTACTTTCATATAACAGCTGGCAAGAGAAAACTGGCAAACAAATCACTTTTCATGGTAGATGTTCAGTGGAATGAAGAAACAAGACTATTTTTAAATAATATATGACTTTTTTATTTGCATTTCTGATGTATTAGGAGTACTGTAATCTCAAACCGCCTATTTAGTCAGACAAGAAAATGAATGCTAATAACATGAGGCATCTATGCATGTGAGCTTTCTACTGCAAATGGGATCATAAGGGATGAATTAACTAGTACCACAGAGGAAGATAGTTATGTTCTGGGGAAGGAGATTCAGAAGTCATTTTTGAGATAACAGTTTGACTTTGAATTTATCACGGAACAAAGTGATCAATCATTAAAGTGCTTTGGAAACTGTAAAAGATTCTGTGAATGCATTGCCTTTTCATGCTTGTCAAGTTTGGCTAAAGGTAATGCTGGAATAACAGTGGGACAAGTCCCTTCACTCCAATCAGAGAGGGAAGGAAAAGCAGAGAAGGGATCCTCCTAGAAAGGATTCCATCTCAACTATGTCCCCTGCATCTGCCGAAACGCACATGTCTGCAGACTGTATGATGTACAATTTTAGAGGGAGCCACTCAGTAAAAGAGCACTTTTTTTTTTACTGAGAACACTTGCATTGGTTGTAGATGAATGGGGTTAAAATGCTACCTCATCCTCATAAGACTACTTAGAGAAAGAGAAAAACAGGCTCTTCCAGGGCGATTAATCTAATCCTAAATGTTCACATGTAAATAGGTTTCCTAAAAGCACCATTTGGTCTTTTTTGGCTAGAAAGCAGACAACCTGATCCAGTGGGAGGTGTCCCTGCCCGTGGCAGGGGGATTGGAACTAGATGATCTTTAAGCTTCCTTACACCTCTAACAATTCTATGATTCTATGATAACTTCAACTCTAAAGTTAGTGAAATGAAGCCACCTAAGAAAAGGTAGTTACTGCACTCTTGGAAGTACCACCAAAATATAGAACCTGATCAAAAACATTGAAAGCCATTGGAAAAGTCTCTCCAGTTCAGTTGTTTCTCTAAAGGTGTTCTTTTGAAGATGCTAGCTCTCTTGACCCATGTATCTTCTTACACCTTAGAAGAAGAGGTTTTATTCCCTGGTATTTGCACATCTTCTGAAGGCAACACCTCATAGGTCCGCTTTTCTTTCCAAATTTCTACGTAACGTTAAAGAAAGTTACTATGGGATAAAAGATACTGAAAACCAAATGTTTGTTGTATAAAGCAAGCACATGGGCGCACACACATACAACCACCTTTTAAGATGAGCAATTCACATGACAGATCAACTGACAAAATATGGCTAATTTTACCAGCATCAGCCTGGGAAAGATTTGAGTTGCATAGAGACAGTAGGCAAAGGCTGCACAAACTACCAAAGAGATTATCATAAGAAAACTGGCTTATTCATGTCTAGTGCTATCCTGTACCAAAAAAAAAAAAGAATTCACGCTAAACTGTACATTACATTAGGCTTTTATGACAAGATAGATTGTATTTGCTAAAAGAAATATGCTCCAAAGTTTTTACTGTAAAACCAAATATCCTTATATCTAGAAAGCTGGATCACTTTCAGCTCCCGTCTTACCCCCAAAAAGGCATATATATATGGCTTTTTCTTGTGACAGTGAGAAAATAAAAGTCAGTTTTGCTTATAGGCTAATTTCCTGATCTAGAATGATGGGGATATGCTGATGGGGTGTAGAACAAGCTAGTTCATGCATTTAAGAAAGGCGCATGAGTCATATTACAACTGCTACAACCAAGGCTCAGAACAGACTAAAGAGTTGTGGAGATCTTTAACTCATGTTACTGTGTTGTTGCACCAGCAGCACTCATACTTGGTCTGATCTTTTCCAGTAGTCACTGTTAGCTTCAGCTGTTAAGTGAAATATTTTTTAGTACTCTGGCAGTAGTGACTTTGATGTGGGTAAAGGTCAAGTGTCATATTTTAGGTTTTTACATACTCTGTTTAGTTTTACTGAAGACAGTGAACGTTTTCTTAGGATGCATTAAAATAGAAATTTCTTTTTAGAATAAAGACTTCACTTATAGCAAGGAAAGTAAAAAAAGAAAAAGAGTTATATTGTAGAGTCTGTGCCTGAAAAAATATCTACACAAACCTTCTTTCCTAAAATCATACACATTAAGGTACTGTTCAAGCTTATCATGAACATATTCTCTTCAACAGTTAATTTCAGCCTGGAAATAAATGACTGTAGCAGCGAGGCCTTCAAGTTACCTCAAGTAACTTGAAATCTGTTGAAAAATACAGTCTCTAACATGATTACTTTTATTTTTTTCAGTTAGTATGCTGTTTCTCATTTTCTGAATAATTGACTTCCACATACTTTTATAACTAGGAAAATAAAAAGAAAACATGGGCTATTTCAGTCTGGTACAATAGCTGCATATAGTATGTTACGGTAGTTAATGTTATTGTATGTATATAGTAGTTAATGTTATGGTTGGACTCAATGATCTTAAAGGTCCCTTCCCACCTAGACAATTCTATGATTCTGTAACAGGTGTGTCAGAAATATCAAATGTTCCTTTCAGGGCTTGAATGGTGAAAATATATAGGATTTGATTCACTAATGTACAACTTCACTTTTTTTCACTTTTACATTACTTGATTTCGTGGCCTCTGGAGTCTATTAATTATTCAAGAAATGAGCTTAGGTAAAGCTGGAGGTTTATCATCCAACGCAATGGCTTACAATGAAAACTAGCAAGCATAGGACTCAGGAGATACTGTAATATACCTATTAACTGTCCCTTTTGATTTTTAGGGAATTTTCAATTAAAATCTTCCCATAACACTCATTATTACACTGTTATATAACTTACAGGGAGAATGAGGTACTCTGTTTTGGTGGGGTGCTGCCCATGGACACATCTTAATTCTTTTTTCTGTATGAAAGGAGGAGTATTCTCTGAAACTTACAGAAGAATAGCAGTAACAGTACTTCCAACAATTACTATCGACTAACTTTGCAGTAAGTCTTAAAGGAAAAGAGTATCCTGGTCTTCAATTAAAAGTAAATTTCTTGTCTAGTGAGAGGAGGACTGAAAAGATGATGAGAAAACAAAAAAGGTATCATACAGTTTTTCTTTCCAGGGTACCGAAGGCCAATGGTTATTTTGAAGCGTCAAGGATTATTTTTTTAGGAGTGTGGTTAGAAGATGTAGTAGATTTCATGGGAATTGTTATTACTCTGTTATTTTGGCATCCAGTGTATTTGTCAAGTTTTAAATGAAATTTCCAACGCAGGAAGTTTAAGGTCATCATTTGACATACATCTTGTGTTAATTCGAAAAACAATGAAAAGTGGTTGTTATTGTATCCATCTGTAGCAGTGTAAAGCAATTTTACTAGGCTTTGGAATAAATACATATATGATGATACACATTTTTCAGCTGAGTCTGACATCTAACTTCATGAATAAAAAATACCCTATTAATCATGAGGTGATAGAGTCACATACATCGTATTTATCACTCTAGTAAGAGAGTTGTCTCTTGTTAATGTTCTGAGGAAATGCATAGTAATTATACAGAACAAACAAGTCAAGAAAGTAAAAAATACAGTTAACTTGTACAGAAGCTTAAATGTTGGTCTCTGACTTTTGTTGATACTCTGTGCATACCTGGGTTTGCCATTCTCAGACCCCGGAGAGATGAATGTCTTCTTTCATTCTTAATAATTCCTCACTTCCCTCATCCTTCTCTTCACGTAGAGGCTTGTCACCAATTAGTTATTCAAAAATCTGCCCCCCCCCCCCCCCCCCATACAATGTAAACTGTATAAATTGGCAATGAAAGTGAAGTATTCCCTGCCAGAATGTCTTTTTGACACAATTTTCTTCAAAATTTAATTTTAAAAAGATACTAAAACTATTTTGCGAACATAACCCTTGCAAATTTGGCATTTTGAGGGCGTCTGGTCAAACTGTGTGTAGTGGATAGTGCATTAGGTCCTGCAGACAGAAGCCACTGTGACCATTAGGGTTGTATCCTGTGCGTTACATCCTTGGCGTTAAAATCCTATATGTTCAGGAACTGCTCTTTTCTTCCCAAGAAATCCTACTTTCTTCTTGGCCTATTCCTGCTGTGTCAGATAACACATCAAGAACTAGTTATTCTTTCAGCCAAGCATATGGGTGTCCTGAGGATGCCTTCCTCCAAGCATTGTTCTGTTGCTTGTAGACAATAACTGTGTCAATACTAACAGGGTCCTTAAAACAACACTAACTTCATAAATTCATTAGAAGAGGATCTGCATTACCAGTACATTACCAGTTTAACTGACGTTCATTCACTTAAAACACAGGAAATTAAATAAATGCAATGGAAAAAACCTCACATGAACTTAACCATGCAAATAATTAGTGTAATTAAATATGTCTTTTTGGGATTATTAGTGGAAAATTGTTGCAGAAAAATCTATGAAAAGCATTATAAAATGTAAGGCTATGCATTATGCTGGTGGGATTGGTATTTTATTTTATTTTATTTTATTTTATTTTATTTTATTTTATTTTATTTTATTTTATTTTATTTTATTTTATTTTATTTTATTTTATTTTTTATAATTGTTTTGATTTGTATCTTTAATTTTATATTAATTTAGATGGTACAGTACATGCAATGAGTCTGTGTTTGTCTTTATATCAGTCTCTCTAATGCACTTTTGGTCTTAAATTGTTACAAGAATGCTTTTATACTGCAGAATGATATACTATAGCTGCATCTTTTCATGTTGAGCTCAGAGGATTTTTTGTCTGTCTTCCCTACACTTACTGTGCAAGTGAGTTAAACACACACAGGAGGGAAGTACCAGACATCTGTGTTGTCACTGCAGGATACTCCTCAGCGTCCATTAGATGACTTAAGAACTGTTTTTTTGCAACGTGACTAGATCAGTTTGTGTAGGGAAATACGGATAAAAAATGGATCTATTTAGCATTACCAGAAGGCATCTTAACACCTGGCAGTGGTCAGGGTGAGGGGGATGTGACATGGAGCTGTTCGCTCTACCCACTTCTCCATTTTTTAATCAGTCTGGATTTTTTTTATTCTTTCTCTCCTTAGTTTTTTCCCTTTTAATTCCGTAATGATTAAACAAGTGTTCTTGGGCAGATGAACTATGCTCTCCCAGGGAGGGGGAACGACATTTGGTATTGTTTCTTTTTGGATTAGAAAGAAGGGGGAAAAAAGTGTTCAAATTTCTGTATAAGATTTTGATACGCTTTATTGCTCGTAAGGGAACAGAAATCACTATATTGCTTCAATGGGAAGTAATTTGTGGGCTGGAGATTAGAGCAATGGTGTATTTCATTCAATCAAACCCTATGGATTTATAAACAATCGATACATTTAAGACCTCAAACAGAGTTAGCGACTTATTGTTGCAGCAGCAGCATATTTGTGGAGATAATAAGGGGCCATATGCCACTTCTGAACTGCACCTGCAATTTGCACTGATGTCTGCTCAAGGTGCACCCGAATGGGTTTAGTCTATATGCCCTCTGAAACTGAGGTCAGCCAAAAAATTATCTGTGCAGTTCAGTGCCCCATAAAGATTTTGGGACTTGAAAAGTCCCTGCCTTTCTAAGCAGGGCAGATCAAAGAGAAAATGACGATGTGGCTATAGAGATATTATACTTGGTTGAGAGAAGCCATTAACATGAATTCCCCATCCTCTGAGCAGTTTCTTGACTCTTGGCCACACAGCTTGCGATTCCTGCTTTTTAAGCCTACTAAAATAATTCATTTTCTCCCAAGCAGACTAATCCACTGAGAAGTTACTAACCTTGAAAGTCGTATCTTTTTTAATATATTTTTAGGAACCTCTTCTTGACATACTTCTTATTCCCTTCTTGGTTATACCAAATCCATTATAGTTTCATTTTGTAGAAATAAAGATACAATTTTCTGCACTTGATAAGCTCAACTGATAGAACAAGAATAAACTGTCCTCATTCACTTTTGAACCTAGAAAGATTTGTTGACAAGTAGTCCGTCACATTCTGTCATTTCATAGAAATTTCCATCTTGTATAACGATCCCTTGTTAATACAGGAGGATGAATGCAGAAGCAGTACATTCCTACATAATATATAGTACATCTGTAGAAAGTTCAGATGTCTTTTCCACTAAGATTATTTTTCCGTTGTTCCATTTGAATTCCTCATGCCTTCATTGCTTTCTTAAAAGGGTTTTCTGTTTCAGTGGATGTTGTAATTGAGAGAAACTAAATGAACCCCCGCTATCCCCATTTGTCTTTAAGGCAAGATTATGCAACTTATGCAACTTTCTGTCCAATTTTGGTCACTGAAGCATTTTACTGGTTCTGATTAGTCCCACAGAGTGGGAGCATCCTCATCTTGTCAGTTCAGAAGAGTCATTAAAACTTGTGTAAGCTGTGGTGATGCATGAGCTTGGGGTATGTAAATTCCCTGTTAGCAAATGCATTCTTCATCTTGTCAATTTTTTGCTACCTGCTGTTAACTCTGTAGGTAACCCAGTGCAGCTGATAGAGGAAAAAATATGGAAAGCAGATTGCTTGAAAAGAAATAGCAGAGGTGATCCTTACACATTCATAATCAAGCTTCTTTGGAAGACCATGTATTAAAACTGATTTTCTCGTAATTTGTACAGAACAACAATGCAATGTAGCTTCTGTAAAAGTATGTTATAACAAATCTGAATTTTTCCCTGGGTATAGAAAGAAAAAAAACAGAGGAATTAGCACAGCAATTGAGTAACACCACTTACTAAACCAACATATTTTAAGAGGAAGGGTTCGAGTAGTATCTTTCTTTTGAGCTGTTTTCACTTGTTCTGCTAGCACTCCGTGCATGAGGTTGTTCATCTCAGCTGACACCAGTTCAGAGTTACAGGGGTGATGTACATTTGAGCTGACCTTGAAGAATATCTCCATAGCAACTGAACAAAGCAAAATACTTACGGTCTGTTTTTGTTGTTTGTTGGTTGGTTGGTTGGTTGGTTGGTTGGTTGGTTGGTTGGTTTTTTAAATTTGCAGTGATTTTGAACAGTTGGGGTTTTTTATAGTAAATGCAAGGTCAAGTAATAATATTCAAGCACTTCTCATTTCTCCAATGACTACCCATCAGCTTGGCAGGACTGTGATACTATATAATAAAATTCAGTACGGAACCCTACCAGAGTTTGATTTAATGTAAAAATTTTTGACAATACTTAAACTTGAGTGTCAGTGCAATCCACATTATAAAAAGGAACAATTGTATTTAAACTGATCAGTATTACCAGTATACAAAAATTAACTGTGATATTTTTTCTCAGTCCAAATCACTTTCCAAAAGCAATCCACTTACCGAGTACCTGCCAATTTTCATATAAATTTGTTCATTGGTCTTGTAATGCACATACCAGCTGCATTGTAATGTGCTTTCAATAATATTTGAGTGAGTACAAATCTTAAATCAAGGCTTCTAATTCTGTTTCAAAAAAGTAAAGGCTAACTTTTTTTAGTTATTTCAAATCAGAAATTGTGGGAGTATGTGACTTAAATGCCATTAACAATATGAACAACAAAACTTGACATTTTGAATTTATTCACCAATATATATATAATAGTGGGTTTGCATTGAATTGGACTTCTTGCATTGAAAATTACATTTGGTACTGTAGGAAAACAAAGAGTAATATACTAATGCCACACCATGTTCCCGTATTTTTCTTTGTCATTGTGCACATATCTAAGAAGAGGCAAACGGACTACATAGGTTACTGGGTTAGATTCTATGCAAAATACTGAAGACGGGGGATAGTGGTGGTGTGTGTTTAGAAGTGTTACTGTCGAAAACGTTTGTCACGTTGTTCTTGTACATGAGCTCAGAGAGCTGGGGTAATCTACCTCTGTTGACAGCGTGAAATAGGGCTGGCATTCCTTCAGTGTCACCGGTTACTTCTATAAGCAAGGACCTGAGTGGAATTGGTTTGCCTCACCACAGGCATTTGACACCATAGCAGATGCTTTAGGCATTTTTCAGATCTGACAAACAAAATTGAATCAATGGTGAAGATGCCTGCCAAGACCCAGTTTTAAGTATCTGTAGATATCGGTGCTCAGGCATGTCAATCCCATGTCCTCACCAAGTCCCATAGTCGAGATTCCCATGGCTTACCTATTTGTTAGCTAATAACTGCTACTTGTTTTTGAATGATGATGTGTTTGTATGTGTCAATGTTATTTTTTTCAGAATCTGGCAGTGGTATACAAGACCACTAGAAATTGTCATTCAGCATAACCGAAGTAGAATCAGACCCTTACTTGTAAGTCTCTGTGTAAAAGGGCTATACTTTCCTGTAATAGACACACACCAAGGCACTGCTGAGTCAGACAATGAATTTAACTACCTAAATTGACTTGGTACCTCGAAGAGTGGGAATGGCCACACTTGCTTCTTTTCAAATCTTGCTTTGTTATCTGACTGTCGCCAGTGGACACCTCAGTACCCTGCTGGGCTTTCCAAAGTGTATGTGTGTTTAGAGATTCCTGATGTTGGAAACGGTAAACTAGTATATCCTAAGGTATACTTTGTTGATCTGCTAGAAGCTGATGGCTATGTAGAAGACTTCTAAGTCTTAACGACTCACAGATGTTTTCCTTTAGTAAGGCGGGCTCTTACCTAACTGCCATTTTAACTCTTTATTTCATCATTTGCAGGTCAAAACAGCAAAACAATAGCTAATAATCTGTTCAGAAATTTTGTGTCATCTTTAATGTACATCTTTATTTAAAAGCTGTTAACAGCAAAGTTTTCTCAGTGCATTCACTTTCAATCCAATTTGTGTTTGCACGTTTTATAAGTTACTATGCAGAGCAGAATTCCTTCTTCCAGGTGGATTTTGGTCTACAGACTCTTTGATTCTGAGAAATAAGAATTCATGTCAGGAGCAATATCTGAATGAGCAAATAGAAATCAAACAAACAAGGAAATCTTTACCAAACAGCCTGGGACATAATGCTTTCTTTTTGTTTTCTCATCAGCTTTTCCTTGTATCATAATCACCCATTTAGAACAAAAGTTAGTTTTTCCTTTGTGGGTCAGTACACTGAGAATGAGATATTTGGCTATTGCAGCTAAAACGTAAGAATGAAAGAAATTAATGCTTTCCTTATTCAAGGGGTTTCTCTTTTACTTTTTAATGTCTGAGCAATGAGCTCAGATATTTTGTAGTGCTTTATTGAAGGCTATAGGCAGCTTTTTTGTAGCAACATCATACTTTAAGCTTTCTATCTCTCTATCTCGCCACAGAAAATCTATGATGCTACTTAATAGACTGTTTTAAAATAGAATAAATAGTATAGAACTGGCAAGCTTGAGATGCGCATTATATGTGATCGTATTGCTGTATATTTAAAAAAGATTTTCAGAGTAATATAATGTATTCAGATATTGTGAAGTATTGCTCACAATTTCTTGTATGTTATTAATTCACAATATAGCAGTTCCTCACTGGAACTGTGTTGGTTTCTTTTTAGAAGTTCCAACAGCATAAACCTATTCCTACTGTCGTTTGTAGTGACCTGCCGTATCGGTAATTTGTTTTCTAGACAATGAAAATTGGGTTTCCTCTTATCTGTAATGATCCTTATACACACAATGAGTGTACAGTGGTACTACTAGAGCGGAGCCATGCAATCAGCACTTTTTTTGAGCATCACCAAAATGACAGCATTGTGAAGGGGTTTGCCTGGCAGTATTATACTTTTTATGTTCAATTTAGCAGGACAATTGAGGGTGGCTTTTTTGTTTTCATTACTGAAGATTCTTTTCCTTTTTGCTTGTTTTGGATTCCTAATAAAGTTAAAATTTTATGAGCATTTTTTAAACATTTTGTGTGTGTGTGTGTTCAAAAAAAATACAGTACATAATTCTGATGATTATCGTTTGCTTTCTGGTCTCTCAGATTGTTTCCTGTAAAGACAACTTTTGTGAAAGCCATGATGATTAGCAAGTGAAAGTAAACAAAGGGCTATTTTAGTTTCAAAGAGCATGTTTTGCAGGGTTCTGCCTCTGCTTCAATACTTTTTGATTATCACTCTTTTTTTTTAACTTATTTTAAAATAATAATAATATGTGGTGATTTTTTTAATTTCAAATAATTATCATTATTGGTTTGTTTCTCCCAATCACTCTGTCTTTCAGGTATTCCCTTTTCTAAAATGCTTTTTTAAGGTCATGAACCTTCAGTCTTAATCAACTGGGCTATAAATGCACCCATAAAAAGCTTCATCCACTTCATTGTGACTTCACACTGGAAGTGTATTACATTCTAGTATTGAGTTTGATTCAGAAACAAGTAGAATTCAGAAACAGGACACATTATTCCAGTATTTTCAGAAACGGCAATATAGAATCTGCAAGAAGTTATAAAGAAAACAAAAAGAACATTCAAAAATCAGTCTTTGTGTGTTCTCCCAGCTGTCTTTCCTCACAGAGAGGAGGGGCAAGAAAACACATATTTGGAAAACATGAATAAGAAAAGGCATTAGGTTGACCTAGTATATCTATTTATATACTGGTAACATCAGTAGACACTCTTTGCGCTACTTTTCTTGTGCCCTTATTCTAAGGCAGCATCAGCGATATCTTAATCTGTACTGACAGATTTTGCCTAATATGATCTTAAAAATAGTTTTGTTTTACTGAATCCTTAATGCATGGGATGTAAACTTGTTGTTGCTTTTTTATGGATATTCTAATTATTTTATAATTTCTTTCTCTTTGCATTATCCAGTACAAATGGATATGGTCAGAGCTTCCACGTTGTGCCCTGTTCTCACAGCTTCTCATGTTGCTTCTTCTTCAGTCCTGCTGCATGATTTATAAGCATTGGGGTAGCTCTAAGTCAGGGATGGGGAGTAATTCTTTTACTTTTTCATAACTGGCAAGAAGGAATAGTCTTTCACTCATGATCACCCAGCTTCATATCCAGCCAGTCACTTCACGAGCTTTATTCCCCATCTGCTGTTCCAGCACCTCTAGAGATCAGTTTTCAAATCCTCATTTCCACTGTGGTAACTTGAAGATGCTCTCAGACATCTTTAATCATATATCCTAACTTTGCTACTTAGACAGGCCTCTGAATAAGATGTTTCTAAACTATGTAAGTAAAAGGGAAGTAAATAAGACAGAAAAAAACAGGGTGTGCAGTTAGAAAAATATGACTGAAATTTATTGCATTTCTCATTAGCAACAATATATGCTTTTAGCAGTCATTCAATTATCAGTATATTTCATTTAATGAAATCCACATTATTGTTTTATTCAGCCTGAACTGAGGGACACTCTGCACACAGTTACCTGGTTGGTTGTAGAAGAGCCTCAAATAGTGGGTGAATATTTTACAAGTACTCTTTATAGTTCCTGAGGCATTACCATACAATCATTCATGAATCAGAGCAGAACTATTTCCATCTGCATGGCACAACAAATCGTTTTGAGAAGGTTTTCATAGAATGGTTATTTTCTACAGAGATTGTTGCAGTTATTAGTGTGAGGTTTTTTGCACGGCCAATGAACTTTTCTAGGGGTATGTATGGGTGACTATCCATCACTCGCTTGATTGGCAGAGACAATACTTTAATGGAAAAAACAAACTTTTGTTAAAAATCATTGAAATGAAAATCTGCCCAACTACATTCTTTCTTTTTGTTGATTACTATAAATTAATAAAAATAACAGTGCACTTGCAGATTTTTCTCTCAAAACATTGACGTCAGTATTGCCTGAAGAGGTGCCAACTGCTTTGTTTTATTCTATACTTTTGCAGTTGCGGAGTACTTAATTAGTTATGTTAAAAATATGTCTATTGGACAGTAAATATCTAATGTTTATTTTTTTGAAAAAGGTGTTCTGTGTGTGAAGTTGTTAGTTCCCATGTTTTCTGGTTAATTTCTTTTGGAAGAAGTGTCTTATTTTTGAACCAAGCTTTGCCTCATGGCAACATGAGATCCACTAACCATATATGTTAAGATTAGTACATAGGTCGGTCAGAAGAAGGGGCAATGAGATATTTTTAGATTTTAAGAAAAGCTAAAATCAGTTCATAATAGGCATGATACTAGACAGTCACTTATCAGAATCTGCAAAATGGGTTTTTAATGCATACCGTGACGCATGTATTTTGAGATGATATTAACAGACTTGGGTTGTGCAGTACTTCAGACCTTAAATTAATCTCTTTGTGAATGTGTCAAAAAAACATGGCTTGAAAATAGAGGCATGAAGTTTGCCTGGGTGTTTCTTGATGAAATACGCAAAGAGCTACTGAACCCATATTAAAGAAAGCTCTGCTATTCTTCGATTTCAAAAAGATTAATAGTTTCTCCTAGTATTTACTATCAGCTGTTCAGTTCTTTTTGAATGAAAGATCTTAGGATATGTGCATGTTCGAGCATGAGAAGATTATGCTGAAATTCTTTGGTGTCATTTGCAGACTCTCACTTAAAATTACCTAGTATCTCTTCCATTTTTAACTATGTTTACATCGGTGTCTTTTCTGAAGGTGACACCTTTTGGCTATGAGGAGAAAATTATTGAACGCTATCACGAGGTTCTGTTGCGTATTATACATATTGGTCTTGCTGGAGAAGAATTTTGAACTGCCCAATTTAGGAATAATAGAATTTTGCAGGTGAAGATTATTGCCAAAACTCACAGTGTTATGTGTCTGTATGTTTCTATAATAAGCTTGTACTGTAATTAAAATCTTCTGTAAAAATAAGTAAATAAATAAATCACTTCTAACCAATGATCTAGATTCTTAGCGGTATTTTGATTAATTTCAGCTAAGGTTAAGCGGGAAATTTTTGAAGTATTGAGCTTCAACTTCTTCATCCTGAATTTGTTCCTTCATTCTCCCTAGCCAGTGGACACTGGAATAACTTAAAAATTCATTTAAGCCACAATAGTAGGAATTGTCCCCTAGGCCAGAACTAGTCTGTTAAATGAATAAGTGCTAGAGGATACTGCCAGGCACTTGAGCCAAATTGGACATACTGTTACACTGTAAAATGCTCCCCAACTTGTTTTTGGCCTGGACACCTTTCACTCTCCCAAATAGGACAATATTTCACTGAAATTCGAATTCTATCAGATTTCAATTCAACAAGATTTCTTGAGTTTGCATTGTGTGCAAATTCCAGAAAACTGATTAGTTTTTATCAGATTAAATGCCTTCTGTGACAAGGCTTTATCTTCTAGTCTCATCTTACATGAAAAATGAAACTGCTTCCTCAGTGTAAAAACAGGAAATTAATGGTTTCAAACTGTTTATGAAATTATTTCTAATAACTTTTGTTATGTGAAAATTCATCATTGATCTATAGGTTTTCCAATATTTACATATCATTGCTAACTTATTTTTAGGTTATATATTTAAAGCAGCACATTTAAAAAATAAATTAATTTCTACAATTATTACCTCGGTGTGTGTATATGTGTGCATATATGCTTTTTTACAGCATAGAATTGTAAGTAATTTTCTTTCTATGTGAGTCCATTTATAATAGTAGTGCATTAGACTAGGAACCCGTTGATTGAATTGTTTGCTCTCTACGCAGTTTTCATGTTGTACTCTGATAATTGCTGGTTCTTTTTGTTAATGATACTGTTGCTCTTGAGCAGCAAATGAAAGAGAAGTGGAAGAATATACAGAAGTTAATATACAGTGTTGAAGTCATCTAGGCTACAGAGCAGCGCTCTAGGTGCGTGCCTTGCTCCAGGGAGCCCAGCATGAATGAGGCATCAAACCTCTGAAGCACTGAGTGGCAGGTGCTCAACAGCAGCTGGATATTAGCCTGCTCAGTGCCCTTCTTGTGATGACTGTAGAAATGCAGTTGTCACATGATTTAGTATTGGAGCCACTTAATTTTCTAACTGTATGAAATGGAGCAGATAGCATGGCTGTACTGAAGGACAGCAAATACTCTACAAACAGGACTCCAGACTCTTATTCTGCCAGGACTCTCGTTGCTGAGGACTAGTTGGAGGATACACAAAGGTTACTGCTCAGTCGTTTCCTACCACTGCGGTGGCTTTGTAATGTATGGTGGATTTCACCAGTGACAATTACCCAGAGGTCACTGAGGTAGTGGAGAGCAGGTGTAGAATGAACCAGATTGTGCTGTGTAAATCTGCAACGCCATTTAATGGCATCACCCCAGGACTGATTAGTAGCAACCAGCTGGCGTTCATAGATAGCACAGGTTTAAGTGTAGCGTTGGGCCGAACGACAAGACGAAATGTTGACGAGAAGAGCAGATAAACATCTACTGTTCTTTTTAAAAGGCTCCTGGTGTATTATTGCAGAAATCCTCTTGTTTTCAAGGTCTGCTATGAAAGATCTTTGCTTAACATGAATTCATTTTAATGGCCATGAGTAGCTGAATGTCTGTTTTATGTGCATTTAGATGATGGAACTTTATCTTGTAATGCTGTATTAACATAATTGGCATAACAGGAAAGGAATTCCTTGACAAATTATTTGCCTTTATATTGTCTGCTATTTGCTTAACCAGCTTTTCAAGAATACTAAAAAAGTTATTGCAAAATATTCCTTCATACAAAGAAGGGTAGCATTACTGAATGGCAAGACCAGCTGTTCTGGACAGTTTTCAAAGGAAGAATCTAATGCTTTGAGGCACCAAGCTTCTGCAGCATCTTTTAACTTTGCTTTGTTTGAGGGCATTAAACACATTGCTGTAAGAGAGATAATTTTGTTTTGATTTTTTTTAATTATAAAAATAAGTTTATAGCCTACACTGTGATGTTAGTTTTCTTCTGTCATTTGGCTAGCTGAATTATTCCAGATATTAGTGACCCTTTCTCTGCCCTACATTTTAATCTTCGCTTCATTCTCCAATGCTTTACTTGAAAACATGCAGAGGAAATGATCTTACAGAAACGGCTTAGTACTTCTGAGCAATCATCTGAAAGAGCACTGATTTCTCTGAACACTCATTGCTAAAACTTGTCGCTACCTTTCTCTCAAACAGCTTTTTATTCAGAAAAAAATATTTTTTCTACTCAAAAATCTGTTTCAATGAAACCACTTTTTTCCTCTTAAAGTTGTATCAAGATTGTTCCAGGTTGCCTGAAACTGTGCAATGATAGGCAGGGACTTGAAGCTGCAAAGGCTCAGAAGTCAAAGAATGGCAAAAGGTCAAGAAATGTCCACGTTGGCAATTTCCCCCATAAGGTGTCCTTGACACTTTCCTTGGGATCCAATTTCTTTTGCCATGCTCTGAATGAAGCCAATTGTCAGAAATGGTTTTGAGATACAGGAATTTGTTAAGGGCTAGAGATTTGTGCAGGGTTTACCAAACATGGAAATCAAAGCTAAATGTTATTCTCACAGAACCTGCCTAGGTTAAAAAAAAATTGCCCTCCTTTTGTAATAGCAAGAAAACTGTGACTGCAAATAGGAGAGAGTAGTATTGGAAGGATTTTTTGTCATTTTTTCCCAGCCAGGTCTTTAACGGAGGAAAACTTGTCTACATTCATTATCTTTCAGCTTGTACTCCCACTCAAATTAATGGTTTGTTTTGGTTTGGGTTTTTTTTTGTATTTACTAATTTCAGCTGCATCTTAAAGGGGGCAGTCAGCTAAATTCTTGCAAATTCTGTGGACAGTGGAGATGGGATGGAGACCCCATTCGGAGAACACGTGCAAGTTCTTTCCATAACGAGGACCACAGTTAGGAACTGAGGCTGTTACAGTGCAGACTGCAGGGAACCAGGGTACAACAGCAACGCAAATATGATGTTATTCTTCATCAGCTTTGTGGAACAACTTTCTCTGAAATACCAAGCTTAAAATAAAATTATAACTATGCAAATTAGATCTGACTCATAAGAATCATACCATGACTTGAATGAGAAAAGATAAATTCCAAAGTTAATAATGTAGTTATTTCTTCATATTGAGTAGACCATTACCTAAGCTCTGACTACAAAGCATAAAACACCATCGCATTGGTGCTGTTAAGACAAAAAGTTCATGAGCCTAAGAGATTTTACAGCAATTATGTGTTGGAATGGAATGGAATGGAATGGAATGGAATGGAATAGAATAGAATAGAATAGAATAGAATAGAATAGAATAGAATAGAATAGAATAGAATAGAATAGAATAGAATAGAATATTTCAGTTGGATGAGACCTACAGTGATCATCTAGTCCAACTCCCAGACCCAACAGGGCTGACCAAAAGATAAAGCATATTTTTAAGGGCATTGTCCAAATGCTTCTTAAACACTAGCAGGCTTGGGGCATCAACCACCTCTCTAGGAATCCTGGTGCACTGTTTGACTGCCCTCTCGGTAAAGAAATGCTTCCTAATGTCCAGTCTAAACCTCCCCTGGTGCAGCTTTCAACCATTCCTATGCGTCCCGTCACTGGATACCAGGGAGTAGATATCGGCACCTCCCTCTCCACTTCCCCTCCTCAGGAAGCTGTAGAGAGCAATGAGGTCACCCCTCAGCCTCCTTTTCTCCGAGCTAGACAAACCCAAGGTCCTTAGCTGCTCTTCGTAGGACATTCCTTCTATCCCTTTCACCAGCTTTGTTGCCCTCCTCTGGACGCATTCAAGGACCTTCACATCCTTCTTAAATTGTGGGGCCCAGAACTGCACACAGTACTCAAGGTGAGGCTGCACCAGCGCTGAATACAGCGTGATAATCCCCTCTCTTGACCGGCTGGTGGTGCTGTGTTTGATGTACCCCAGGATGCGGTTTGCTCTCTTGGCTGCCAGGGCACGCGGCTGACTCATATTGAGCCTGCTGTTGACCAGCACCCGCAGATCCCTTTCTGCAGGGCCGTTCTCCAGCCACTCCTCTCCCAATTTATACTTATGCCTGGCATTACTCCGTCCTAGGGTGCAGAATCCAGCATTTTGACTTGTTAAATTTCATCCCATTAATCACAGCCCAATGCTCCAATCTATCTAGTTCCCTCTGCAAGGCCACCTGTCCCCCAAGAGAGTCAACAGCACTTCCTACTTTGGTATCATCAGAAAACTTGCTAATGGTGCATTTGATAATTGCTAAAAAGTAATTCTGTTGGTCTGGAGACTATTTAGATTACTTTTTTTAAAAATTGAGAAATCTGTTTCTAATTTGTTTTATAATTGCATTTTGAATGTATTAAACCATTCATGGCAGTACATTAATACTGTCTGAGAATATGAATCAAAACCATAGTTGAAATACTTTTTTTAAATATTTAAGTTGTGACTGCTTCTAATGAATATTGGTTGAAACATCTCCAATGTGAAATAATAAAAATATAAACCTGAAACAAAAAAGTCAGATTTCAAATAATTTTTGGGAAAAAAAAACCAAACAAACAACTCTTATTGAGAAAAAAGGTAGAAAGAAAGGTGGGAACACAATTGAAACAAAAACTAAATCCCCAAAAGTGGTGTAGAATGCAGTTAAAAAGGAACAAGAAAAAAAACTTTGTAGATATTTTGATTTTCAAAACATTTTTATGTTAAGCATTCTGAATGGCTTATTGGTAGGTGTTGTTTCTATTTCTATATGGGGACATCTCTTCCTACTTCCAGTTTAACGTTTTTTCTCTAACTCTTACGAGACCCCTATCAGAAAAGAAATCAAACATTTATAATAATTTGCCTGGTAATGAGAATCATGCTCTTTAAGACGTGCAGTGCAGGTAATCAGATTCTTAGTAGGGTATGTGCTGTTTGAAATAGGGATGGTGTATTTCTTAAGCCTAAGGTATCACAGCTGTAAATCTCTATGCTTCCTCATTAAGACTGTTTATTGAAAATAATTTTTTCTTCCTAAAAATTGCATTGATGTTGTTTGGTATCCTCACCGCGTGTTTGCCTTCTGTTGAAGTGCCTTCGTTTCAATAATTATGTTGTTTCAATGAAGTAAGAAGTATTTGTTATTTAAACAAATTATTTGATGCTTCCAAGTTGAGGAGAGGTTAATACGATGAATATGAAATAAATGTTAAAGAATCTGACTAATACTACAGTTGATGCAGCAGTGATTGCTGTAATTAATTTTTTTCAAATATTCTCTGTTACACAGCATAACTTTCCAAAACCTATACCATCTGGCTGAAAAATTTCCCATTTAGCTGTGGTGGGAATGTGGTATTTTGTCTTTGACATAACACTGTTAATTTATCAGTACCGCAAATTAATCAATCTCAATAGAGATATAAGACAGCTTTAACTTCAGTGTCAGAAAGGGTTTATAAGGTATTTGGTGTCCCTGTGGCCAAAAAAAAAAAAAAAAAGGCATAAGATTTAGACTTCTACCCTTTTTGTCATGAAAGGGGCATGTTTGCTCTGTGATTCTTAGGAAAATTAAGTGCAATGAATTTTGTTGTCCTAATTAGTTCTATATTTATTTGGTTCAGAAATTAATTCAAATTAAGACCACATCAATTTTGAATAAATGTGTCCAAACAAGAGCTAAAGGCAGTTTAAATGGTCCACTTTGTAATTTGTTTTAAATACATTTTTTAATACCACCGTGTAAACAAAGCCTCAATCTTTTAACTAGCACCTTCTTCCACAGGGGCATCTAGCAGTTGTTTATATTGGGTTTTCTTTGCTGTTTTAAATATAGAGAAGATGTGATTGCAATGCATGATCCTGAGTTGTGAGGTGTCCCCAGGCTGGGTAGCACTGTCTGCAGTGAAGGCTGGCATCCCTTGGATGAGACCGGGAGCAGACTGAGTAGCTACCAAGCCTGTATGGGTGCTGGGTTAAGCCTTCCACCTGCTAGTGGTACATTTTGCAGCTGCTGTTCCCAAGGGTCTTCTTTCTGTATCATTTGCCTCTTGCTTTCAGCCTTCCCATTGACCCGTATTGTGGGTTTATAACAGCAGAACTCATAACCTCCATAGCTGCAGCACTCCCCACAGGTATTCTGACGCTGCCAGAACTTCTCTGTGTTCCATTGGAAGTCCGGACCAAAGTAAAGCTCTGTTCCTTGCCTAAGTGTACAAATGCCTTCTACAACAGAAAATCTGTAGTGGAAAAACTCAGTATTAGCATGGGACAGTTCATCTCTTCCAGTTACCTTCTTCCTTAACTCTTGCCCTGTGTAGTCCACAACAAGAAACTTCACCTCCCGTCCTGTGGTTTCTAAGCTTCTTCATTAGCATCTTGACAGCCCCTAAGCCCAGCACATCCAGGAAGACAAAATATACTTATCCACAGTTTTCCCGAATCATCTAAATATTTCTAATAGGTTAAATATGTTTCTATGAAGCATCAGTCAGACACTGTGAAATATTACTTCATTTTTTTTTCCAAAATACATGAATTAACATTCACTTGATCCATAGAATTCTTGGTCTTCACCTTGATTTGTGGTTTGTACTGAATGCATGTTTTTCATTTCACATAATGTTTTTAATGAGATAGTCTACTTTATTACCAAGGTGTTGCAAAATGTGGTTTAACAAAAGTCCTTAGGTTTGGTGATGCGCTCCAAATTGTTTTTTCAGTCTGCTGCTACAGCTCACAGTAACATCGTGGTTGACTTAGCTGGGTAGAAAGAGGGAAATCATATTTTGTTGTTCTTCTTTTAAAACGCTTTAATTACATTTATTTGGAATGTTATGCTTCCTCTCTTACGGTTTTTAAAAAGTGCTTTAGGATAAGGAGGGAGTTCATGCCTTCTCTCTCATAAGGATATAATAGTAATCGATAATCTTGTCCCAGCCTTAGAGGGGAAGAAATTTAATTGATTAATATTTATGTGTAATACTTTAAACACTGAATGATCTTGTACGTAGGAAATTCTATTTTAATGCAAACATTTCAGAGGGTTTTAAGATCGTATAACATTAATCTAATCAAAATGAAACTTTAGTACAGCAGAGACAATAAATATTTTGCTGTTGGATTTCTACTGTAACCACAGTGCACGTGGCTGCATCTACACTAGGAAATTATGCCGTGCCAATCCCATTATGCTGTGCGGCCAGCTGTTGTGGTCTAGCCACATCCATAGCATTAAATCTCCTATCCTCTGTAACAAGACGGCTTCATAAAATATGCATCTTGGAAGTCATTCCTGGCCCAGTTAATTCCCAATGGCTGCTTGGAGGTTGCTTGGGAGAGGGCTCGTTGACTGGTCCAAAGCCTTGCCTGGACAGCCGTAACGATGTTAGCAGGACCGATGCCCAAGTACAGTGCTGAGTTTGTCTCCTGGCATGTGTACGTGCATATATGCAGCCTGTGCATCCTCATCTGCTCAGGGCTTTAATAATTTCAGAAGTCTATCTAAGGCGGAAGCAAGAGCTGCTTGACCGCGGAACCGAGAGCAGTGCTCTGCCTGCTTGCTTCAGTGTGGAGAAATGGGAACACGGGTTTTGCACGTCTGCGCAGACACATAATCCAAATCACAGTATGGTCATTACATTGCAATTATTTTGAATGAAATTAGCTGGAACTCATCAACAGGAGTCTTTCGAACATAGAAAACTGTCTTGTGTTGCATATGATATACTGTGTAATGTATGTTTTAGCTTAAAGTTGAAATTCTTCAGTGTATGGTTCTTACACAATTTCCTTTGGGACACTGCTCCCCAGTGTAATATAGCCCACTAGCTTTTGGCAATTTTTAGCTTCCTCGTATACATCTATATGAGCTAATTTGGACTGGGCCAAAATGGAATTAATGAAATGAAACAGAAATCAATTATTTGGCAAAGCTAGAACAGAGTCTTTATTCCCGAAGTTTGTCCTGAATAGTGTTCTATTTTAATAATTTTAATATGTAGTGGGTTTTATTTTTAATGGGATAATGGGGTTTGAAATTGCAGTTGCAACTAAAAGGAAACCGATCTGATTAGCTGTGTACAGTCACTTTAACTAAGTAAGGATTCATAGTAATTAGCTAAATATGTTAGAATTGCTAATGATACAGGCTAAGACAAAGAGCTAAGGAAGAAACTGCTTAAAAGGGGAAATATGCCCAATATGTTTTTAACTGGTACATTTTTTTTCTGGCTTGCATTTTCCAGTAGAGGGAAATCTCAGTTATAAGGAACCATTTTGTATAGAATGGGGAGATATTTATAGCTTCTAATAAATTATTGTTTCTGTTTAGTGCTTGATTTAAAGTATTTGTTTTCAGATACGCTGTACTAAATTTTGCTTGGAGACACTGGCACATTGATTACCTCTAGCTTTCAGGTCAATGGGGACTGTGCTCTGCTTACAAAGAAACGAGAGATTACAGTAATAGAATTTTGATGGAGTTCATTTAAGGTACACATACTTATCTGTATTCATGCAGGTCTACTGACAATGGCATTTAAAAAATTCCTTTTAGTATAAAACAAAAAATATTGATTAGCTCTGAAAGCTGTCATTTAGCAGTTTACATCAGAGCACTTTAAAACTATTTATATGAAAATAAGGAAAAACTGAGTACATTGAATGTTTCATTAATTTTCTTTAATGACATATTTTTCTTCAAAGTATACAGTAGACTCAGATTGTGCAAATTAAGAGTAATTGTGATAGTGACAGGATATTTTGGTCATGTTTCCTTAAGATTTGCCAAAAATCCCATGCAGTAAACATCACTGAATCACTTTCTTTTTGACTCATTGCTCATCTTCTCCATATCCTGTAATTTTATATAAACCAGCTTGATTGCTGTTATGTTAATAATAACCAGTTCTTCATCACATTGTAGCTACCTCTCAAAAATAATTACTAGGGAGTTTGCCAGCTACATCATAGCTACAGTTTATAATTGTCTCAAAACATTGTAAAGATAAAATAAATATTAAAAAATACATATTTTTACAGATAAACCTTGATGTTTACATCCAATATCAAAAACATTTTCACTTCTTCACTCTGTCATGGTGAATTATGTCATATAATAAATAAATCTGATGTTTTGCAATGACAAAGTAAAAGTAAGGAATTTTAATTAATGTTCCTACTTGAAAAGGCTATTTCACAAATATATTTCTTTCACTTTAGTTATTAATCTTTGTCTACATGGCAAGGCTATAAACTTCTATCTTTGAAAATCATATTTACAAGAGATGAATAATAGCTTTGTTTAAGATTTATTCTATAAAGTATACATCGGACCAATTAATCATTGTAGTTTTAGAAAATCAATAAGAAGAAACAGAGAGAGACCCATTCTGCACTGTCTTTGTTTTTTCCATCTGAAGCAGACCAATACGAGTGTGAGAGTTTTGTAAGAATCTGAGTGTTCAGCTATAATTGATGCCCAGCGACAGGACAAGAGGTAATGGGCACAAACTTGAGCATAGGAAGTTCCCCCTAACATGAGGAGGAACTTCATTCTTTTGAGGGTGGCAGAGCACTGGCACAGGCTGCCCAGAGAGGTGGTGGAGTCTCTGTCTCTGGAGACATTCCAAACCCACCTGGACACGTTCCTGTGCAACCTGCTCTAGGTGACCCTGCTCTGGCAGGGGGGTTGGACTAGATGATCTCCAGAGGTCCCTTCCAACCCCTACCATTCTGTGACTCTGTAATTTTGTGACAGGGTTACTTCCATATTAGTTACATTACTTCCATTTATTATTCATAAAAATATGGTCATTCATGAACAAATAGGGAAGTAAGATTAGGTCTTCAGCCTAGTTATATGTATTGCATCTGAAGAAACAGAAGGAATTAATTTATTCATCGTATTCTGTCTGCATGAAATAAAAAATACACGCTGACAGCTCCTACTGAATAGCATAAGGAAACATGCTACCATAGATGGATGTAATACATGTTTTGGGGATGATAATTTATTTAACCTAAGAAAGTAGTTTATTTAATTGCCATCACTGTTGTAAATTGCTGTTTTTGCATGTGAACAAAATCTTGGAGGTCCAACTCCAGAGGACTGTCAAAAATTGTATCTTTAAAGATTAATATTTGTATCAAAGACTACTGCAAATGTGTGTTTTTTACTGTATCTGTTTAAGACAATTCTGTTTGGACTAAAATAGAACAATTCTGTATATATGCCTTACATACGAAAGGAGACGAGTTAGAATGAGCACAACATTTTATTTATAAAGGCAGGATGCTTTTCAATGTGTTTTATGCTTATTTACATTGAATTTCAGCTGTTGTTTTATCACCAAGAATCATAACGTGTTTTTTTATAGCCAGTCTTGCCTTCAGAGCCCTGACATACTTTACATCATCAGTAAAGTTTCATTTCTCACTGTTCCCTGCTTTTTCCAGCTTGGGTCTCCCACTGGATCCCTGAAGGACTCAACTAATGACTTCCTCCCACTCTGAATACAGACCATGTACTACAAATTTTTCCTATCATTTAAACATTTTTTTTTTTTGATCCGTGAGTGGGCGTTCCTTCAAATCCCATGTCAGGCTGGTTTCATCAAGAGTCTTTGGTAAAGGACCTTGTGAAAATTAATGTCTTTTGGAAATCAGGTCTATGGTATCAGCTTACTTTCTTTTCTGTGTCTGTTTTTTTGGAGAACACCGGTATATTGCTGAGAAATCATTTCCCTTTAAAATAGCCACATAAGCTCTTCACCTCTCTAATGCATGCATTTTCCTGTTCACTAATTTTATCGTTTATTTAGATTTTTGGTAATTTAATTGGAAAATCCTAGAAAATTTTTCTTGCACTACCTTCCTCTTAACCACCTGTCACAGTTTCCTCCATTATGAACCCAGATGGAGAAAAAGCATTTTATTTTTCTGTTCTGACCTCATCTTTCTTGAGTACTCATTTTATAGCCTGAACAGCTGTTATCCCTACCAGCTCACTGTCTGGCTTCCAAATCTTTGAAAAATATTTTATTTTCATTTTTTATACTTTCTCCAAGCTTTTCCTCAAACTTCGTCTCTTACCTGCTTTTTGTGGATTTGGTTTTTTGGTTTTTTTTAGGCTGGTGGTTTATGGTCATTATTTTTTTCCTTATTTTATTACAACTTCAGAATTTTAAAAGATCTTTTTCTTGATTTTAATATTCAAGTGAGTTAAATATTATTCCATATCCTGCACATATAATCTCTTTGAATTTTAGGCATATCCACAGCTGGATACTTTATACTTCAGATGAGGTCTTTTCCGCTTGTACAGATTCTCCCTATCCAAGATGTGTCCTTAGTTCCAGGTGAATCTCAATTTTTCCTGCTAACACCGTTATTTCAGCCCATGACTGCAGCTTTGCTTTGGCACATCCCCTTCTCTCTGCGTATGTACATGGTGTAATAAGAATGTTGCAGAGTGCTGCTATGCAGGTCCCAGCCTTCAGCTCCCAAACAACCTGCATTTGGTCTCCAGAAGTTCTCTCCAGCATTCCTCACTTTTTTGTTTTATGTAAGGACTGCAAATTGCTACAGCTAGTATGTCTTTGGAGTCTGCACAGACTTCTTGTGAGGTCTACAGGATGCACGTTCCCTTCAGAGCCACCAGTACAGGTCTCTGTCCCTCTCATGGTAGCTGGGACATGGCATGTTGTCACTCCATGTGTTCCACATGGCCTCTCTTGAGAACATGGAAGAACTAAATTGGCTGGGGCTAGCAATTTCCTTATACATGTCCTCTTTCCCATTGTAGTCTGCAGACTGACATCCAAGATAGAGTATTTCAGTTCTTTTTTTCTCCCCCCTTTTTTTCCCCATAATTCGATGATTTGGAAATAGGACTTCCATAGAACGATCCTTTGCCTAATTTATTACTGTTGTTTTTCACAGTAATTTTTCCTGTCATTTCATTTTTTTTTTCATAGTACTTTTTTTGTGTGGATGAACTAAATCAGAAACTTTGATGTGATAAATATTCTCTGGTATTTCTTAGAGAATAGTAAAGTTTGAAGCTCACTAGGCTCAACTGCCGTGAAACTGGAATTCACCAGCTGAAAACTGTTCTAGGATTTGGGCATCTGTGTTTGCTTGCACACTTGCAGTTCATTTGTTTTGTGTTTGTCAAAGATTAACGAGAAGGCTATTTTCTGTTATTCTAAGTGTGGGATGGACAAGCCTAAGAATAAATAAACAACATGTAATGTCCATACTCTCCATCTACAAGCATTTGACAAACCTTAAGTCTGGAAATTATACTGTTAAAATACATTCAGAAATATCCATTTGCTGATGGAGTATAAACAAAGCAGGATGCTACATGTCATAAAAAAAGACCTGGCAAAGATGGAAGTTGTCATCTGAGGCAAATATCTATGAACTTAGGTGCTTCAAATGAAACTTACAGTTATGTGCTGGCTTTTAAATTAAATAAGCTTTTCATAAGGCAGTTTTAGATCTGAATCTAGTGATGAGAACGTACAGTTTTAATTGTGGGTTTGTGGATGGTACTTAAATGTGTGAGTACATTAGCTAGGTTGTCAACGTCATTGTATAGCACTTTAAATGGAGAAGATTATCTCAATCACTAGTTCCCTACTGATTTCATTGTTGTTTCACGTTGAAGTGCACTGGCATGTTCTTATTTTGGTGCAATATTATTTACAGATGTTTTCAATTTTAAGGGGAATAGGACTATTTTTGTAAATAAACTTGCAGTGGGAAAACATTCCCAGAAACTTACATGTGTGGAACAAATCCTTAGTTTTTATCTTTAAGAATGTAGCAGTTTGTTTCCTCTACTTTGCTATGATCTAAATGATTTAAGACAGATACGGTGTTTATTAAATTAAGAATGTCAAAGGACTTTTGAGATTTCCACAGAATGTAATGTTCCACGAGGAGTTACACTTACATTTTCCCCAGTGTCTGTTGAAAGTTAATTTTGCTTACTGTTTCACATATTTTTTTGTCACAGCAGTTGTGGGTTTTCTTTAGTTTGTTTCAGTGGCTACAGAATTTGCAGAGAGACAAATATAAGGGATCCATTAGGGTATAAATGCTTGAGGGCTGGAAATCAAAACACTTCATCATTTATAACTCCACGAAGGAACTTGAATGCTGTGATTTCCTAGAGGAACATAAAAGCGTACTGTAAGATGCCGGTTCCCAAGAGGACTAGATATTGCTCTTCTGTCCATGCAGGACCTAGGCATTGAATACCTAGCTCCAGACCTGGAATTTATGGATTTCATAAATTTGTGTGAGATATCAAAGTTCATGCAGTTAATGCAATGAATGAGGCAGCTCAGCTGGGCATTTACAGCAGTCTCCACTGAGTGACTGAGGCTCAAGGCAGACAGCAGCAATGAATGGGCTGATGATGCACTTGAAATTCTGCAGATGTAGACACCAGCCACCCAGCTGGGTCAGATGCCAATGCGAAAGTGAGTTTTAAAGGCTGTAACATCTACCTAGATACCAAGGTAATTACTTTGGTATGGTTAACCCTTCCAGGAGAGATCTCCTGGCTCCCTTAAACATCTGGAGCTGTGGATATAATGATTTGACAACATGAATGGAAAATATTCAGTGCCCTTTTTTTTTGCATTGATTGATTTCTTTAATATGTATTTTGGAAACACATTCATCATTCTTGAAGACTGTAGATGTGCTGTAGCACAGTAATTACAATGGAATAAATATTAGATAAACTAGATAGTTATTAAAACTAGGTAGTTATTAAATATACCTGAGGCATTTCTTAATCTTGTGTTAGAGGAGAATTCAGTATTACTTCTATAATATTCTTTTAAGTGAGAATCAGATCTTAGCCTGGGTTGCGGGGATAAGAAAAAAGGTGCAAGTGAAAAAAGTTATCAGATTATTTAATATTTTATCAGGTAGGAGCATGCTAGCCACAGTTTTGTTCACAGTTGCTGTACTGCAATGTCGAGACTTCCTTCTTGGGTACAGTTAGATATTGCAGTCTGTGTTATTCAAAGCCATTGGGGCCCTCCAGCTCATGCTTGCCAGCTCATTTGTCACGTACAGTATGTGGTGGTGTTCTTTCAAGGTGTTGCCCTGAAAGTACTTTTTTCTGTTTTACATTAACTAAGTCTGAAGCACAGTTATGCTGCTTGCAAAGGGATGCCATCAGCAAAGCAGTCTCAGGTTTTTAGTTGCTTTTGTCACTCAAGTGTTATAAAACTATAATTTCTAGTTTTGTGATGAGACTGAGGAGGTATTCTAAATCGCAATTAGTGCGTACTATAGGCTATCAACTTGGCAAATTAGAAGCATTGACAAATACTGATAATGGAAAAAAATCGCATTCCTTGTATGCATATTTAACACAGTGATTGATTCTTCACAGTTAAGAAATCTGTTACGTTTATATCAAATTACAGAGTGATTACTCTCTTTATATATATATGTTAAGCTTGTTTTTATAATCAGCAGTGTTAAATGAAATGTAAATTCAGGGATCCGCTGCATTGGTGACTACTGTTGCAATTAGCCCTGTATACTGTGGAGGAGGAGGCTCTGCAGACCCTCTGGTTTACGTGCTACAGCGCAAGCCAGGACAGTTTCAGTTTGGTGAATGGAAAAGATCTTTATGAGCCCAGTATGTTTGCAATGTAAACCAATGGAAAGCCGTCTGTGCCAGATATCAAGTTAACGCTGGTTATTTTCCTTCCATAACCTCATCGCAGTGAGCAAAAAAACTAAGAAAAAGTCTATTCGGTTAACGTGCAATCTGCTCTTGGAACGTAGTGCTGCTGTATGCGGCTTTTGAGAATAAGCTCCTGAACAGTGGCAATATATCCAATAGTATTTATTCTGCATTGTCTGAGTTTGTATTCTGTCCTGCCATATTTGATCAAATGGACAAGTAGAGGACAGTATTGGTTGTCTTAGATTTGTACAATTTTCACTTGAAACACAGTTGAAATTTAAGTATGAGTTGGACAGATGTCCTACCTGAACACCTTGGGCACACAATTCAGCACCAGTTCAGGTCTTTGAGTTAACACAGTATTACTTAACTGTTTTCACCTTGTCCATGTTGTTTTGGAACACTTTGCTCCTCTTAAAATATTTTATTGCATTACCATTTCAGATCAGCCAAGTCCTCCTTAAAAAATCTTGAAAGATACTTGGTTTTCCTCTCTAAGTGTAGAAAAAGTAGAAAGTAATGAGGTCTAAGGAAGAAAGATTATATTTTCTTGCATTTTTCCTTAGTAATAAAGAAAAAAAAAAACAGTATAGAAAATGGGGGGGGGGGAGGAGGAAGAACCAGAATTTTGTAAAATGTTTTTGAGTGCTTTTGCAGACTGGCTTAATTTCCGTAGAGCTACGTGAGTTTGCATATGTCAATCAACGTAAAGTAATGCTTTGCTTTGATTATGAACATGACTTGAGAATAAAATTAATGTTTGCGTAGTGCTCAGTATATGTAAATTGATATATAAATGCTGCTGTAAGTATAATTACTTTAATAATGCAAGGCAAAATCAAGTTGACTAACAGAGTTTTTAATTAGATTAACATAAACCATTTGTGATTTAATACAATGCTGTCTACAAAATTAGATACTATATGCATGTATTTTAAATCAGTTCATTTACATACTGGGTCCAAACTAACTGTTGTTATAATTTCCGTGACTGAAGAGAAATTTGAGTTTTATGCTACATTTTCACTAGTCCAGTATCACTAACATATGTATGGAAAGATGGAACATGTATGGAAAGATACATTAGTTTTATGGTTGGGTATTCAACCCTAAATTATCCTGGTTCATGTTGACTTAGAACTTAACTTTGCAAATATAGCATCTGGCAAAGAGAAATCTTTCACCTAATATGAAATCATATTCAGCTCAGTAAGAGTAAGACGATGTGCTTGGAAATCCTGCTGTATTACAATTCCTTTAGATCTTCCTTTTATGCTCCAAACTCTTCAAGATAGAAAAGAGTTGGTAGGTTGCTGCCAGTTAGCAAAGAGCAGATGGTGTTTATTAGTGTGACCAGTAAATTGTGTATCTGTGGGAGTAATAAGCCCAATTAGCCAAATGTTGATTGTGCTTTTCAGTGTTGTAGTCTTAGTACCTATATCCATACCTGTGCATATGCTCTATATAAACTTATTTAATTGTGCACTTTGGAAAAAGATTAGTGGTGCACTTCTGCAGTCTGAACTGTTAGCATTCATAGAAATATCATTTTAGATAATGTCCTTCAAATGAGCCGGTCTTCGATACACAGTTCCAATGACTCCTTAGTACTTACCTTGTATTTTATTTATTTCCTAATAGTGAAATAGTGAAAGTTGACTACTTCAGGCTTGGCTAGGATGAATGTTAAAAGGCAGGTGACTTTTTGTCCTAAAGAGGCCCCTTGCCCTTGATTCAATAGAAAATGACTTAAATAGAAGAGTAAAATCATTGCTAGCTCAGCATACTCTGCAGTTTTTAAAAACATTGGTCTTCTTGAATAGCTTTCCATTAAGGAGCAGTCAACCCTCAAAAAACTTCCCGATTCTTTTCTAGGCATGGGTTGGGATCGGTCGTGACCTCTGACTGGCGACTAGTTTGCTAACAGCTCTGACCTCCCCAACAAAAAAAGCAAAAAAGCCTGAGAGCCATTCCTCAGCCCACCACCACCACCCCATCTGGGCTGGCCAAATAGGGATAAGCCTTGGAAAAAGCAGTTTATTCCAAGTTGCAGAAGAATTATAAAAAATGCAAAAGCCAAAGATGAAAAGTGACATTAGGATCCTCTTTTACATTTCTGTGTGGAAAAAGTATGCTCCAGCATGGTCCTCCTGTCAGCAGAACCTGGTCCTGTCGCACTTGCTTCGAGCAATACCAACTTTCATAACTGAGCCCAGGGATTTTCCTGGCAGTAGTTTCTGCAGCCACTCCCTGTCCATCCAAATAAACAGTAGCAGCCACATATATTCAACATGGTTTGTTTAATTTTTTTAACATACTTGACCACTCTTCAGGGTCAAGATCACGTCTCCCTGCGTGTCTGTGCAGTGCCTGGTACGCTGAGTCTCTCTGGATATCTCTGCAATTAAAATAATAAACACCTTGGACTTGTTAATTGCAGATTTAATATAGATCTGCAGCTTCAGTTGGTTCCTCGGCTTTTCCTCAATTACCTCACGTCAGAGTTAAAAACAGAATCACACAAAATAAAATGTTTGGGCGTCTTGACAGATTAGCAGAATATAGTAAATCGTACTGCTAATGCATATGTTAGAGAAATAGCTATTCAGATTTTCCTGAGTTAAGAAAGTTTAACTGAGTAAAGATACATCAGACCAAACTTTTTTTTTTTTTTAATCAGAAAATTCATTTTAATTTTAAGGCTCATTTAAATTGCTCTATTTAAATGACACAACTTGTTACCAAATTCTGACAGAAAACTGCTAAAAAAGTGAGGGAATATTTTTGCTATCTCAATGTGGACTTGTATCTGGAAGATGTTTGTCTGGAGTCACTGACCATCTGTTTCATGGAGTTATGCCAAAAGTATATTTTCACTGTAGATTTAGATGCTTGCTATAAGCTAGTAAATAGCCAGACAAATATTGCGGCATCTTCTTCAAGCACACCGTAAATATGAACTCCTGGCACTTTTCAAGATAAAAAAAATGTGTAATAAAAAATGTTTATTTCTTAGGTAAATCCTCTAGTCACAGTAGCTTTAATGATTCTAACTTTGTTACTCGGATTTAATTTATTCTTGAGGTAATTCTATTGATTTAAACCAGAAATTAATTTGGCCGGGAGTTTTCAAGAAGCTGTATTTTCCCTTTGAGCATTTAATTTTGAGTCCATTTTTCTCCCCACAGCCTGGCATCGGGTTATTTTTTAAAGTGTAATGAAGAGATGAGACCCAGTGAGCTCTGTAGGAAAGGGCAGCCTTCTCCTTTGGTTCTGGGACCGCTGCAGTGAAGTTTCAGTGGTGCAATACTTTAAGAAAGCATTAGCACGTATCCTTTGAAGTAGATCTCCAGAGCCCCAGTGAAGCAGTACATTCATTTTCTGCTTCTGCTGTTTGCTGTCTCCTGACATGCCTTGCTAAAGTAGAGCCTTCCAAAGTTCAGTCCTACCAAACAGGTTTCTTGGAAGCTCTTCTCCAGAGACAGCAAACATCACATCGCTGTAATAAAAAATAATGTTGCATCCTTATCGGGAACATTAAGTTCATTTCAGAAAAGGCAAAAAGTACTAGATATTGAAGAGGTATTGAGGAAAGCAGCTACATACAGTGTGAGGCAAATCTGAACTCCGCAGAACCTGCTGAGGAATGGAATGGAATGGAATAGAATAGAATAGAATAGAATAGAATAGAATAGAATAGAATAGAATAGAATAGAATAGTTCCAGCTGGAAGGGACCTGCAAAAATTTAACCAATCAGTCCAACTGCCTGACCATTCCAGGGCTGAGCAAAAGTTAAAGCATATTATTACAGGCATTGTCATGCTTACAAAGTGTTGAGAAAAATAAAATTTGCCTTCGTAATCATCCAGCACTACATGAAGGGAATTCCCTTGTGTGTATCAAAAGGTGAGATAAATGCTATTCTAAAATAAATTAACAATCGGAAGTCCTAGAATAGGACCAGAAGAAAACTAATTTATAAGCAGGTCTCAATCAGTGAGGTTTTATTCAGAAGTGAATAATATCTTTGTCTCCTCCCCTTTTCTTTAGCACAGGACTGCATTTAGGATTTTTTTTTCCCCCATGAATAAGGAAAGGTTTTTGTGAGGATAAGTAGCTCTGAAAATGGAAAGATACTTTATCTCCCCACAAAGGAGCTGATAGCAATGGTGAACAGAACACACTAAGAAATAACAATCCCATTTCATGTTGCCAAGCCTGTGCTATTTCTGTTTTGCTGCTTCTAGAAGAAATTAATTTATTCTCCCAGTTCAGGGCTTTGTGCTGCTTTATCTTACAGCTGGAAACATTTGTCTGTCCCATTCCTTATTTATCTAGGTTTTGTTACTATTCTGAACACTGATCTGTGTATAAAACAGAAAGTCACTGACACAAACACTTTTTCTGAATGGCAAGCATATTCCTTGTTTCTGCTTATAAAACCCTATTAAAATAGTGTTTATAAAATAAGAAATGTTACAGTTCTCGTAGGGATGTATTTGGGCTATATCAAACAGGGAAACAAATATTCTTCTAAATGTAAGCATGCATTTTCAATCAATCATTGTATTTAGTTTGCGGCTTGAATGCTAATGCTGTAAACTATGCGTTAGATTTGTTATACCTACGGTATGCTGTCCTGAGGTAGTCAAAATCCTTACTCATAGTAAATGGAGTTTATAATCTTGAAAGAACTGCAGGTTAGAGCTTCAAGTTGCAACATAACAGCTAATTATATGACTTTTTGCTTAATTGGTTACCAGCATTCTTGCCCCCATGTGCAGAAGGGAGTTGGGGAGGAAGATAGGTGTGGTTTTAAATGGGATAGGTTTTATGGGGAGCACTTAGTGCTGCTGTATGGTGGAGTAGCTTCTCATCTACTTCTGATGGTGCCACATGGCCAGGCAGGTGAGACAGTGTCCCAAGTGCGCGTGACTGTTCTCAGCCTGAATCTGCTGCTGTCTTTGGGGACCCCCCTATCAGACACCCCTGGTGACCCTGCCAGACCTTGCAGCCTGTGTCCCAGCTCTTGGGAGGCTCACAGTACACCTTGGCACGCATAAGCAGAGCAGGAATGCCAGCCCACCAGTGTGATGAGTCTCAAGAGAACTGACCATTCTATGGCTGTCCACTTATTGAAAGGCCAGTTATCACATACTGAGAATAAAGTGAGTCCCACGTATACAATCGAGGTAAGGATCAATGGTTGATACAGTCTTCAGCATTAAAAAATGAGGTAGTGATGAAAGTCAACAGCTTCTGTCTGCCTAGCTCCGTTAGCCCTGTTTGCCACTGTCAGCGTGGGCTCCTCCCCAGGGAGAGGACTCTGATGCAAAGAGCCAAGGACATTTAAAATGCTAGTATTAGCTACAGATTCTCTACAGCACAAATTCACTATCTTTCTTTTCCCCGCCTTTTATGCAACACAGACACAATAATGGAACCGTGTCTATTTGCCTTTGATGCCCACTTCAAAGTTCCAACTCCCATTGCGCTCACCTCCTGGACAGTTTGGTTTAACGTGCCATACTGAAGAAACTTTCCTCTGAGTTTGCAATATTATATCAATCAGATGTTATGTAAATAACAACTTATAAATGTGTGTATGTGTTTAATTTAAATTCTGTGATAATTCTGCTGATATTATGACTTCTGAGAAAAACACTTGGCATGTCCATATTAAAGGAGGTAAGTTCAAGCATGGCAATGAGAATAAATACAAATGGCGATCTTCTTGAGATGCTGCAGTACACTTAAGACTATCACGACATTATGAGTAAACTGAAGGATATATTTTAAGAACTAGTTATTGTACACATTTTATTTACAGAACAGCTTACAATTAACCTCTGGCCTTTCATAGAAACCATCTATGATATATTATCGCACTAAATGCTGACACTGGGAGACAGACTGCCTGTGCTGTGATTCAGCTTGACAACACTTGGTTAGTTTTAGGGATTTTCTTCTCAGTGTCTTAGCCTGAAGCAAGTGAGGTGTGTTGATGTGCAGCATGTTTTACTGCAAGCGGTTTTGGAGGCAAGCAAGTCTGTGATTATATATGTATTCATGCATGTAGCACAACCCTAAGCTTCTCATTAACGTAGGCAGTTTTTTGGTAAGAAATTTCACGTAATTAGTTCTTAAGAATTCTTCATTTTCTGTGTACTTGTTGGGTATCTAATCTTTGGATTTGGATTCAGTCCTAGCATATAGACTCGAGCAGAACGTCTCACACTGTCAGTAAGTATTCTCTGCGAGTAAGCACAAAGCTTTGTAGATGGATGGGAGCAGCACAGTTTGGGGAAAGAGAATAATTTCTGTGTGTGCACATGTGCAGTATCATTTTTGGTTATTCCCAGGTGAGCATATGACCCGATTATTGGACGAGGGAAAGGCTGTGGATATTGTCTACCTAGACTTTCGAAATGAATTTGATACTGTTCCCCATAGAATTCTTATGGAAAAACTGGCTGCTCATGGCCTGGATGAGCATACAATCTCCTGGATCAAGCACTGGTTGGATGGACAGTCCCAAAGAGTGGTGGTCAATGGAGTTAAATCCAGCTGGCGGCTGGCCACAAGTGGTGTCCCTCAGGGCTTAGTGTTGGGACCATTTCTGTTTAACATCTTTACTGACGATCTTGAGGGCAGGCTGAGGGGAGACCTCATCACTCTCTACAACTACTTGAAAGGACATTATAGAGAGTTTGGTGCTGGTCTCTTTTCACAGGTCATTAGCGATAGAAGAGGGAATGGCTTCAGGCTGCAACAGGTTAGGTTTAGACTGGACACTAGGCAAAAATTATTCACAGAAAGAGTGGTCAGACACTGGAATACGCTGCCCAGGGAGGTGGTGGAGTCACCATCCCTGGATGTGTTTAAGAGTCATTTAGATGCGGTGTTGGGGGATATGGTGTTAAGGGAGAACTTTGTAGAGTGGGGTTGATGGTTGGACTCGATGATCTCAAGGGTCTTTTCCAACCTGAATGATTCTATGATTCTATTAAAAAAAGGTTTATGAACAAAAACTTTGGTGGAGACCGAGAAGCCAGAGTGTTGGCTTTGCGCACTTTACAGTCAGATTGCTTGTGCGGAGTGGAGTGTGAAAGTAATGGAGATGCAGATAAACCTGGTAAAACTGGGTGTATATTGGCTGGGGAAGACGTTGGGGAGACTGGCAGTGCATACTTGAAAGATCTGTCAAGCTATATTCTCTGTCAGGTTTTATTCTGCACAGGAGAAAGTTTATTGCCCAGCTGTTGACACACAAAGCATCATGTGCATTTGATTATAAGTAAAGCATCCCCGGCTATCAGCTGATCATTTTTCTCTGAAGACATGCATCTGTCTTTCCCCAGGCAAATCATAAAAAATCTAAGAAAATGGTATGCAAAATCTTTGTCATAAACCAGGAGGGGTTTCTACAAGCACACAGAAAGCCTAGTTCACATTCATAAATATGATCGAGAAGTTGAGCCACCTATAAAAACATCCAGTAACACAACAATAACCATATTTTTCAAGTGGAAGTCTGTTTTCTGCCCAGCAATGAAAGCTTTCTGTTAAAACTTTCTCTTTTGTATGTCATAATTTCTCAGCTATCTGCTCCTAATATGACCAGATATTATCCCAGAGACTTAGACCTACTATTATTTGGAGAAAAATTGTACACATGGCGGGACTGCATCAGAACTAAGGTTGCCAAATGAGATCTGCAGTTACAGTAGCTGTACCAGGAATGTGTGTTTGAGGGCAAGGGTTGTCATTATGTGCGGTCAAACTCCCTGAGTTTTCACATTTTCCTTCGCTGTAGCTGTATGCTTTGGCTGTGTC
Organism: Larus michahellis; assembly: GCF_964199755.1. NCBI lineage: Eukaryota > Metazoa > Chordata > Aves > Charadriiformes > Laridae > Larus > Larus michahellis. Next base: position 103,362,876 of record NC_133898.1, read on the forward strand.
TGTGACCGTAACTGGAGCTTAATTTTTCCAGTATTAAAAGTAGTTCTGCTCAGGTTCTTATCCAGCATAGCTTAATAAAATAAATAAGATGAATAAAGTTGTGATTCAAATTTCTTACAATTTATGCTGTTCACTGAAACTTTCTCGTACTTGTCTGCTGTTTTTACCCACATGTGAACATAAAGGATTTAATTTTTCATAAGTTACTGAGCCGAAGTTACTCTATCAGTATTTTCAGACTTTTAGGAGTTTATTATAGACTGGTTCTGGGCATAGCCAGTGGCCCTAGAGCTTACTGATACTGGGAAGACCCAGAACAACAGTTGAATCTCTGATATAGTGCACTGGCTTTTCTGCAACTTTAGACAAAACTGAATTAAGAGCAATTCAGTTATTCAGTTGTAAGTAACTGCTTGCTTCCTGATTTGTGTTTTTTAAGAAGTGGATAAAATGTGTGTCTGTCTGCTACATAATCAATAGAATTAAAATCCCCAACCACTTATTTCCTCTGAAGTGATTAAAATCCACTTTGTACATAGTTTATGCTGGCCATACCGCTCCTTTGCAGCCATATGTCAAGGTAATTATTAGACAGTTTATGAAGTGCTTAAATCTAAATGGTCAGCATAAATCTTCATAGTGTGTATTTTAATAGTTTTATTCCATTCAGAGAACAAATGAAGTCGAGCTTTGGCTGGCCTTCTTGTAGTCTCCTCCAAACTTATGTAGTGGTATAGTGCTTTCAGCTTTCGAGGGGCAGCTTTTCTTAATATTAAGAAACACTGAAAGGATGTAGCAGTAAATGGTTCTTCTCTGATTGGTGATGTATACGTGGCACAAAAGATTTGGTGTTGTAACTTGTGAACAGCCATTCTGCACATAAGGGGGTCCCTGCAGAGGAGCAAGAGCTCTGCTGTTCGCTCAGTCGTCTCTTATAAACCTTCACATACACAAGATGTGTATTTTTTGAAATCTTATTTCTATCAATAGATTAAGTCAAAGTTTTAGGATTAACATTGAAATTCAGTCCTTGCCATTCCTTCCTCACTATTTGGTTTATTTTCATATGAAGTGTAATAACCAATTTGAAGCCAACAACAACTTCTATCCTAGGTTGTCCCAGGAAGGAGCATAGCTACAGTTTCAGGACACGGGGTTGTTGATGCCATGATTGGCCATCATCTCTAGATCCTACCCCCAAAATGGGGTAGGATTTATTGAAGGGTTGATAACTTTTGTTAAATCAACAGATAGAGTTGGAAAAAAATACATGCGTACAAGCTTGGAAAATCTTTTTTTGGAGCTTCAAAGATTGATGTATCTTTCTGCAACATTGTCACTTACCACTTGCCCCTAGACATGTTATCTTGCTGAAATCAGTTATGTTGGTTTATGTGGCATTAGATGTCACCTTACCCATTTATTTTTCCTGTGATTTCATATTATTTTCTTTGATGGTTTAACCAATATTTGAAGGAAGTTACAAGTGACTTGTTATTAAGACGCTGGACTGAAAGCCAGCTTGGGTTCTGGGGTATCTGGCTCAATTCCGAGTTTGGGTGTTACTAACATGGCTGATGCGTTTGTGTTTTTATATCCTTGCCGGCTAAAGTGGAAAAAAGAATATTTCCCCATTTTTTACATTTTTAAAATAGAAGGTAATGCAAAACAAAGCATGTTATAACATCTTTTTGGACATTCAGGTGTATTTTTGACAGCAGCATATTCTTTTCCTATTTCTTATTGTTATGTTCTTTATCTCTGAAATAAAAGAAAAGGAAGTGTTGATACAGTTACACACCTTTTTCCTTGGCTAAGCTTATTCTTTGTTGAAAGCTAGGCCAGGTCTGTTCAGACTTGAACATAATTTAGAACTGTCCTAAGCAAGCGCTGATGGTTCTCAGATAACTTACAAAGACAGCATGCCATAGAGTTTTTAAAAGCCTTTGGAATTCATAAAAAATAATAAAATGAAAGACTATTGACTACAGAATAAACAAATTACTTAATAGACTCCCCCCTTTTTGCTATTTGTGTTGACGTAATATTAACACCTCCTTTATTTATTGTTCTGTCCTCTGATTTTCATGTAGACATCTGTCCTCTTCATACAGAAAAAACAATATTGCATGTCTCACATGAACTGTGCAGTGTTTAAGAATATTAGCAGCATGTCAGACAAAGCCCAGCATTCTTCAGAAACCTCTCAGAAAATAGCCTTGAATATCTACAGTAATCTATTGTTTGTGATTTGTTCTGTTGCTGGTGAAACAGATATTTGAAGCTGATACACAAAATAGCACTTATTTTAAAATCAATGTGTAAAACATCAATTCCTGAAAATCCATCTAAAGCTCCAACTTTGCAGAATATATTACTTTGCCAATAAAGCTGGCAAACTCAGAAAAGAATGTATGCATTCTCTGGGTTTCACCTATACCTTCTGATAAGCAAAGATTTTGTTGAGCAGTTAGCTAAACCTGAGCAGCCACTGGCCATTTTTTGTCCTTGAGAGAAGTCTCCTGGGGTTCAGATAAACCGTGAATGCTTTTACTGCATTTTGTGCTGAATGAGAAGGTACCTCGGTTCTCCAGGCTTGTACCCAATGAATTAGGCTCAGAACAAAGTAGGAGTGCTTTTTTTAAAGGAAAGTAAACTTTTCTCTTTTAAGCGGCTTGTTTATAAAGATTTATTAAGTTTTTGGAAAAGTACCTCTTGGTCTAAATAGTTATTTTATTTGCTTTCTAGTTCAATTTTGTTGGGAAATTGCTTGGACCAAGAGGAAACTCCTTGAAGAGGTTACAAGAAGAAACAGGTGCAAAAATGTCCATCCTGGGGAAAGGATCCATGAGGGATAAAGCTAAGGTACTGTGTCTGGATTCCGATAGCAGTTATTGTCAAAACAATTGTGCTTCAGCTGTTATGCATAGACTGCCTGTCTACTTATTAATGACTCAGTTAATACTCGTAATAGACTCCGGCTCCAAGGCAACTGTATTTTTTTCAAGTTACATCAAATACTTAAATGCAAGTTTTCTCTTGCTACGCAAACCTTGCTTCCCATGTAATTGCAGACCTCCACAGTTACTATATTACCACTGTTATTTAAATAATTCATCTAAAAGAGAAACCAGCTCAAAGTTCATTTCTTCTGAGAGAAGTGCGTTTCTCCTGAGAAAGTATAGCTTGTATAGATTACTGCTGTAATATTAGTGTACGTGAATAGGTTTTCTCTTTTATTTAGTGTTTCTTTAGAGATGGGACTTTTTAAAAAAATTGTATATTTATTCAGGGCAAAGTTCTAAAAAAGATAACAGCGTGGATGTTTTGCTTAAATGTGTGTAAAAACGCAGTATAGATAAAAGAAAAAAAAAGTTTTTGGAATCGCTGCCTGGTCAATGCACCTAAGGTAATTATTTGTAAGCTAAGGCAGCTTCATATATACGGTACCCAAAGAATAAGTACTGATTGCATAGTTGGGTCTTACTTTACAGCCTGTAAAACAGCAGTATTATGGTCAATACAGAAATAACGACTGCTAATTTCACTGAACTGTATATTGCTTTTAGTAATGTTGTGCATTATTCTGCTTTCCTTTCTGTCACCTCTGTCATTCATCTCAGTGGCTAAAACAATGAAAGCAGTAATATGCCAAAATCAAGGAAAGACTAACCAGGATTTTATGGTTGGCATTATTCAGTCTTGGTAATGCGTATCAGCAGTCATACTTGCGTTATGAGGTCTCCAATTGCAATATTGAAAAAAAAACAACCCACAAAACAGACAAATTAGGCACATAGAACATATTTCATTTTTTTCAGAGATTTCTTTATGACATTGGGCATGCTGACACTTCAATTATCTGTTTAACATTATATTTTATGGTAATAAATGTTGAATACACTACAGATTTTATTCCTAGGTATTGACAAGTAAAATATTTTATGAGTTTCGGCTTACTTCTGGAATGATAGAAAATGACTCCCTGGATGAATGAATGCATGTGCTGCTAAGTAGCAGTAATTTGCATCAGTACTGCATCTGCCAGCTCCATCCTCAGCCACCCACTCAGATTATTATTGCCAAGAGCAGCAATTGCCGAGACAGGGGAGAGTGAAGGGCTTGTCACCAGCTAAACACGTTCAAACACACACAAATAGGTAGACTAAGTCCTCTGATTTTGAGACTGGTCACTCTTCTTATCATATCATTTGAATTTCATCTGATCATAATGAACAGTGCCAGCATGCCAGTTATTACATTCACTCATGAGTATGTCAAAAAAAGCAAAATTCAGCGTATTTTTTTTCCTCTTCATAAAGTATTTGGTCTTTAATCTGAAGTTAAGTATGAACTTCGTGGAAAGTCATTCATATGAGAATGGTGTAAAGGAAGTTCTAGAGTAAAACAGCATTAAATATAGCGGCGATGAAAGCAACTTCTGTAGAGAAGGCCTTGTAAGTGACTGTTACCTTAATCCAATTTAGACATTACCAACTCAAAAGAAAACAAAGCCCCTGTGCAATTACAGTGATAGAAAGAAATTATCTGACCCATGTACGTCACTGTTACCAGTTCCAAGCAAAAGAGGCTGAGAATGATTACGGGATGGGTAATAGTTACAATTACCACGTCAGAGAGGATATTCTAGGCTGAGATGCTGGTATAACCTAAAGAAAATATATTTGACTGTGAGCATAAATAATACAGTGAAGTGCTACATCACTAGGGAAAATCCAGCTTGCTCTGATTAACACAGGTTTCTTGCCATAAACCAAGCTGACTAGTCTCATTTACGTAGGGTTTTTTTTTTTTTTTACTGATTTAAATACGAATTAACCAAAGTCTGGGGGATTGTTGTGGTTATTTTTTACCATACAAGAAATCAGTTTATGTATATTACCGAATGAGTCTTCCTTCTGGAGGAGTTTTCTAAGAAAAATCCATGTAATTTCTCTCTGTAAACTAGAATTTCCTTAAAGCTGTCTGTATTATGCCATGAACCATAATAGTCCCTAGACAGACTGCAGGCACGTGTGCTTTTCTCCTCCAGTCCAGTGCAGCTGGATGCTGAGCTGCATCAGAGCAGCAGAAACAGAATTTCTGCTGGAAAATATTAAATACATTTACACCCTAAATCCTTAGGTACTTAGTGCTTGAAAAGAACTGATCCACTGATTTAGGTGGGTTTTAGTGCCAAAATGCTTGGCTCTACAGTGAACCACTCTGATCGTACTCTATAATTTTGGGCATATGGAAGGGCAGTTACCACTTCTGGGAAGCGCAGTCTGTCAAGTGAGGTATTTCTGCTTTTCAGAATTTCCTTATGTCGTGGTTTAACCCTAGCTGGCAACTAGTACCACGCAGCCGCTCACTCACCGCCCTCCCCCCAGAGGGCAGGAAGAAGAGGGAGAAAAGGAGGGGAAAGGAAAAAGGAAAAAAAAAACTCATGGGCTGAGATGAAGACAGATTAATAGAACAATACTGGAAAAGGAAAATGACAATAATAACAATAATAATAATGACAGAAGTCACTCTCGCCACCCAGTGAATTGTCACTGTGCGGAGCAGTGATTGCTGACCCCCTCACACACTCCTCTGGCCAACCCCTGTTTATATACTGAGCATGACGTCTATGGTATGGAATATTCCACTGGATATTCTGTTGTTCTGTCTGTGCTCTTTCTCAGCTTCTATGGGAAGCTGAGAAGAGTCCTTGAAAAGTATAAACATTGTCTAGCAACAATTAAAACAATATGTGTTGTTGACATTCCTGTCACTGCAATCACTAGAAAGAAAATTAACTCTTTCCTGGCTGAAACCAGGACACCTTATCTTTAAGAAAAGAAATGTGTGGATAAATTTCAGAGACTAAAGAATTTGGGCTGTTCCTTTCCAGAGCCTCAGGGGAAACTTGTTAAGAATGACTTGAGATTTTTGAGTGTCCGCTGTGCCTACAGTGTGGGAACAGGGTAGATTAATTTGAAAAGGCAATGAAACTTACTTAAAATAAATAGTATGAGCAACTCCAGCTGTGCACTAAATACCACAGAGCTTATATATGTGTCACAGAAAGTTGTGTTAGAAACTGTTGAAGAGATGCCCAGGTGTAACTGCAGCAGTTTTGCAGAATGTTATTTGGGGTGTAAGGCAAACCTATGATTCTTCCAGAGCAGCGTGGCTAATGTGAGTACTTAAATCTCTATGCTTAAGCTAATGCCACTGGCTCAGCAGAAGTTTAGTTTTCGGTAACAGGAGAAAGATCCTACAGTGTGCTGACAGGAAAAATAAGCACGGACATGGACAGTCCACTAGACACAACAGAAGATGATGCTGGCTTTTAGATACTTCTTCCTTTTGATTTGGAATGCAAAACTGTAGCTAAAATGTGAAATATTTATTAGCTGACTAAGTCCCATTTATTTTTAAATCATAGAGAAGGTGTTGTTCCACATGTTGAGCATAGCCATGACCATTGACAATTGCGCCCACCATAAGAGCACATCTAGTTTCCAGTGAGTTCTTCGAACAGGTTGAGCTCTTACTATCTTGCTGGCTTACATACCGCCACTAAAGGTTGTCATTCCTGCAGTAATATAGTATTATAAATATGCAAATGCATTCTTCAGAGCAGGTAGTGATGAAATTAAACATAGTCATGTTGAGCTGCTTAGCTTTTGATTCTTTCCCATTTCTTTTTCTTCTTTTTCCAAACAGCATGGGAGGCGATTGTAAAGGTAAACAATCAAACTAAAGTGACAGGAAAAATCTCATTACAAGTGGAATGAATTGATTGCTTTCATACATAGATGCAGATTTTCTCCTTTTCAACCATGCAATGAATGCTTTTCACTGTGCCATTAAAAAAAAAAAGGTATGCAGTGAGCTGGAATAGCTTTTTTTTTACATAAAATGTAGCAGTAAGAGCATGAATTCTGCTTTAAAAGAAACAAAAAAATATGTAGCAATGTTTCTTAAACACTTCTATTTCTTGGGCTAGTTACCTGCCAGAGTTTTGTAGGAGAGAGGACATTCTTGGGACTTGCACGATTTCCCCATACTCCCTTGTTTTAAATTATTTATGTGAGCAGCATTTTTTTTATTCAGATAAATTATACACCAATGTGCAAAAAACATGCACTAGATAGTATATGTAACTTGGTCTTTGTGTTTTGTGGAACTTCAGAACATCATATGTGAGAAAGCAAAATGGCAATGATTTCATGCAAATGGGAGCGAAAGGAAAATTTCTGTAGGAAAACCAAGAACATTTAGGACCAGAGATAAAATAACCCCACTGGTATCATTAGAATTGCCTTTAAAGACTGCACGACCTGACTGTAGATTGCTGGAGCTTGGGGAGAGTATGTGGGAAGAGTCAGAAACATACTCCTCCCCTTCCACATTTCCCTAAGAACCCTCTACTGACTGGAGACAAAATCTAAGGGACGCTTGTCTGAGGTGGGACCTCAGCCTTAATAACAAGAATGAGAGCAGATTAACAGCAATAATTATAGTCCAGCCACGTTACTTCTCTACAACATGACTTCATCTCTTTTTTTATGTTTTTTTCATAGATGAATTATACCAGAGTAGATGAGACTGTATATGGTGAGGCTTGCCTGGAACGACTATATGTAGCACGATACCAGTAATTAATTGGTATGGATAATGCTGGTAAAAGAGAGCAAATGAAGGCGATGATCCCAGATTAATAACTGAAATGGTGAACAAGGCATAGAAAAGACAAAAACATAGTGAGAAAGGGAAAAGGACTGGCTTGAAAATAAAAGAAAATGGCAGGTATAAATCTTTTGCAAAAGAAAAACTCCATCTTGTACAGAATTTCGTCTTATGTCTTTTGTCTTTCCCATTGCATGTGTAACTTTATGGTGGGAAACATTCAAAGAAAGATGATAGAAGTTTTCCAGTGAACACAAAATTAATAGAAAAGAGACATGTAGAGGCTCCAAAATTCTGAAACAAAGCATTGTGAGAGAAATCTTGAAAACATGCAAGTGTTGTAGTTGAAAATTTTTCAGGGTAAAATGTTTATGTTTTTTTTGTTTTAAAATTACTTTTTTATTTAAAATTTAACCTAAGTGAGCATGTTTGGAAGAGCTGAATAAGCTGAGAACAACAAAATGTTTTGATTTTGCTTTAATAACATTTTGAGTGTTACCCAAAGGAAGATTTTGATTGCTTTTCATTGTGTTAAAAAAATGAAAAATGGATTTTTAACCTGATTATTTTTTCCTGGAAACCCATTGTTCATCACCTTCAAGACACTTCTTGCAAGACAGATTAACTGAAGAGACTCAGATTGTCTTTGCAGAAGTCACAGACACTCCAAACATCTTTTTGAACCACCCTTTGCTTACATGAAGTAGAATTTGGAAATTAATTTATAGCCTGATAACAAGGCTATAGTAGCACATGGGCTGTCAGCCAGATGTGAAGGAAAATATAAGTCATCGTACTCGAGTTAAATCTCCTGAATGCTAATGTATAATTGCAACCCCAATTTTAAATCTTACTTTTCACCTAGAGAAATCCTGTCATCACCAATTCCCCTTTTGCACAATTTCTGTTTATTACCCATTTCTTTCATTTTTTGAACTTTCATGTACTTAGGTCTTTTGTCCTGGCTATTTGGAGGCTGCTGTTATTAAAGATTCCTGTTTCTTTCTTATAAAATGTGAGAAATTAAATAACAAACTGCGGTCTGAAAAAATCACATAAACTATTTGTCCATGACTCAGTGTTTTGTCAGCTACTGAGTGAACTTTTAACTTCTTTCTTCTTCAAGGTTCAGTTGTTTTAAACTAGTTATTAAAAAAAGAAAGTTTAATCACAGAAGAGTTAATTGCAGTAGAACTATCTGCCTTTCATTAATTTGTGGTTTAAGTACTTTACAAAGAAGCTCCACTGCCACTGGACTGGCTTGTCACGTTAAATGTGATTTTTTGCGTTAGTGTTTCTTTTTAAAAAACACAGGTCTTAAGAACTTGTTGGCAACCATAAAGATCTGAAGTCGGCACGCAGAGAACCTACCCAGATTCAGTGATTAACATATCGGCTTTAGTGTGGTTTTTAACAGCCATATTACGCAAGTAGTTTATAAACATTTTTGAAAGTACGGGAGAGTTGCGGTGCACACAGGTCTGTGGTATCAGTGGCCTGACTTCAGGGCAAATGCTAAGTGCCCTGGCTTCAGTCTCGCAACCTTTAAATATATGCTTAAGTATCTTACAGGATGAAATCCATATATCTGTAATGTGAATAGTGCCAAATAATTTTTTTGGTTTGAAGCATAATACATTTTTTCTTTAGGTCATGTCTACCACGAGCACAGTGTCCTAATAGTGGAGAGTTAATTTTCTGATAGCATTCTCTTGACTTCGTTGATTTTTCAAGATAGCTCAGATAGCCCAAAAGGGAAGAGAACAGTTGCAAGTTTTGTCTATAGAAGATGATCCAAGTATTGCATTATATTATTTCCCAATCCTGTTGCTTTACTGAAACATGAGAACAAAAGCATCTTCTTTGGTGTCCTGAGTTTCAAAAGCCTTTGAGTGTCGTTGCCTGTTATAATGATTTAAGCTTATGCAGTATGGTTACGTATGTAGTATTTCCTTCCAAATGAGAGTGGCAGCATTCTGAACAAGAATAAGAAATTATGAAAGACACAGGAAAGTAAAAATCAATCAATCAATCAATCAATCACCTAGTGGTCTGTTGCACCAGGTTTTACAATGGTGCCACTCCACTCATGCCGTTGAGGTTACTCGCTCTCACTTACGGCTATGGTTGCTCATCTTTTCGTTGCTTCTCTTAGGTGTCTCATCATGTCCACACATGCTGTCTGACCCCTCTTGTGTTTCACCAGCTCCTCAGAGCTGTACAAATCAACTTGTTCCCAGAAGGATGTTCCTTCTCTTTCCTTCCAGAAGACTTCATGTTACCCAGAGTGCAACAACTAGGAAAAGCATGTCATCTTCTCTGCTTCCCAGACACATCCTTTTAACTAAGTTTGTATATTTTAAAGTCACAGTAAACTGAGGGCTTTCAGTTATATATCTTCCCTCTGGCACAAAACACTGCTTATTCAGTAAAGATATTTTTAGCTGGGGAATCAATAAGCTCTTAATTTTTTTGACATATCCTTGCATATTTTGGGTTATTTTCCTCTTGCCTCTATACTCTGTGGGAAAACTGTCCTTCCCCAGATCATTTGTTAGCACCACAATCCTGGCAGATGGGAGTATCTTTTGCTTGGTAGTTTTTGCAGTTTCCATTGGTTACCTCTCTGACTCGCTAGCTGAGGTGGGAACAAACTCAAAAATATGAGGCCATTGAACCAAGACACAGTCAACTGGCCCTACTGGGATAGATTCATCCCTTCCTGATATTCAGATGTTCCTCTCTGCATACCTAATCAACAAAATGCCTTCTGATAGATAGTCCCTTATCTATTGGAAAGCTCATCTTTGTTAACATGCATCTCCTTAATATCATTGACCAGTAACTTTGGATTTGGAACCTGGCGAGAAAGATAAATGGCCTGTTATCCTTCAATTTATGCGGTTTCAAATAATCTGCAACACAGTAACTCCTGGCTGTTTCAGTTTGTGCCATAAAATTTTGGGAAAGTCCATTTATTTCCATTTCTGTCAAGTTTATTTGTTTTCTTGCAGTATGGGTTTTTCCTTCTGAAGTTAGTTTGTCATATATATGTCAAAGACTTAAGATGTTTTCTCTGACTTCTCTCTGAGTTTCAGAACCCATTTAAGTACATAGCCCATATTGCTGCAGAGAAAACAGTCTTCTCCCTTGTCCCTCTTGGGTTAAGAACAGGTCTCCGTTGTTTTGGCTGGATGGCTTAACCACTCTGACCTTGCTTAGAGGAGTCAGGCTTGAGGAAAGCTTTTTATCTGTACGTATATGTGGAGAGAGAGAGAGAAAGAGAGAGAGAATGAGGGGGGTGCGTGTGATATATAGCTGCAATTCATGGTTGAGCATAAGTCAGTCTGTGTTACTCAGTTCTTCCTGGCGTCTTCTACACATTGAGTAGGGATGTCTGTCTTTTACCGACAATTTGAAAGTCCCATGCTATTTAACGTTGAACTCTTCTATCCACAAAAGATGCATAATTGCTTCCAAAGTTTCAAGATTATTTCATAAACCATTTCCTAAATTTTTCTACAGATTGGTAGGAAATTACTGGTAGATGACACCACTTGCATTTTAAGAGGAGTATAGCTAAAGTAGCATTACTCTCCCATCATCGCCAAATTATTCAACAGTGTTCCTTTCATCTTGTTATGAAACTTACTGCCTTCTCAAGCCATACTTGAAGTAGCCTCTGTGCCATTCTATGTCCTAAATGTGGATGATGTGTCACCTTTTTTTCCATTCTGAGTTTCATGCAGCAGGTAAAGAAAAAGCGTCAATACCAAACCACCCTTTATACCACAGAAACATATCCGTATCACTCAAGGTCCTCAAACCCCCCAAATTACAGTTTCCTGCCTGTGTATGAGACACTGTGGCTGCTTCTCTCTGCCACAGGGAGTTCCACCTTTCTTCAGTCTCCCGAGTTCTAGAAAATTCTCTTCTCTAGAGATGTGGTTTGTGGCTTATGCTGCTTGTCAGCTTTGACCTGGATTTCAGGATCTAGGTCTGAAGATCGGGCAGTGGGGGACATCTCTTGAATTCTCTAGTGTAGGTTCCAGTTCTTCTCTGCATCTTCTGCCTGGCCACTGCAGGAGTATATGAACAGTTCTTTGTTGTCCCATTAGAGAAGTTATTTATGTCTCAGTAAGCAGCCTGTTCCTATCTTCACGGCAGCTGGAAAGTTTTCAGTTGCACTTTTGTAAAAAATGTTATTTGCGCATGAGGACATCAAATTTGTGTCAGTAGGCTTTCACAATTTGCTTATGAAAACAAGTATTACAATATTATAGATAGAGAGCAATTTACTGCAGCTTATTTTCATATAATTAGATACTTACCTGTATGCAGTGTCCCCTCTTGAAAAGGGACACAGGTCACAAGGGAGCTGTTGTTCCTCAGTATTGGACCTTATTTTCACTGGTGAAAGATCTGGCCTACCATCAGAGTCAAGAATTAGCCATAAGGAATTGCTGGATCGCAGAAGCACCATATTTGTCTCCTGACTATCTCTCAGCCAGTCCCTCCCTGAAGCAACAGTAACAAAAAGACCTCGGTGAAGACTGCTATACTGGCATTTTGCTCATTTCTCTCCCCAGGAGAGAAAAATCCTAAATTGAGCAAATGAAGAAACCACAACTTTATGGCCTTTTTGTCTCTCAGAGTCAAATTTTGGACTATAAATTTTGGGCTGTAGATATTGGAAGCAGTCTGCCTCATTGATTCTATAACTTATTCACCCGTGATTTGTTTGAAAAAGCTATAAATACCAAACAATTTGTGCAAACTTGTGTGCTTATTAAAGGAAACTGAACTGAAGCCTCTGACCTTGTTGATATGCTGGGTTTTATGGAATTATTTGGTGTTATATAACAAAGATTTATGCTTCTGCATACACACGGAAAATTGGAACACAAGGTTTTATTTTAAATTGGAAAGATGGCAGAAAAATCGAGATTACCATGTCTTCCTAATCTTGACCTATATTAATTATTGATGAAAAATTAAAGTTCATAGGTTGGTTACGTGCAAAGGTAGATTAAAACAATGTTTGTGATTTAAATAGCATTTGAAAGTTGTTGGAATGATCTCCTGTGATTCCTAGGGAAATCTATAAGATCTCCTCTAATACTCTCAAGTATCCCAGAAGTGCAGTTCCTGTATTGCTGAAGCCAGTGACAGTTTTGCTAATGACCAGTGAGAGGAATACATCACTCTTAGCATTTTGCTGATTGGGCAAATGAAATTCAAATGCAATCTCCAAACATTTCTCTTAGTTTTTAGACTAAAGTCCCAGTCTGAAGAGTGAGATGTTAGAACAGTTGCAGAGATTCAACCAGATATATCACTTTAAGTATTTCCTGCTAACTTGATTCATGGAGTGATATGATACCTCCATGTAATTAGCGATGGCATTTTCAAAACGGAATAACCAAGAGGGCAAGTTAACTCTGTGTTAAAAATTTCATGGTCTAAGGCTGATAGTTAAGAAAATTACATTGTCCTCACAAAAGAATTATATCAGACCTCAAACAGATGCTGAAAAATCCCTCTTTTATTACTGATACAACACAGTTGTGGTATTAAAAGACTCCATCGCCTCCCTCGCATCCAATGTTAAAACAGATTTACATATTTCTTAGCTCTGACAGGACATTTGTAAGACACATAGTGCTGTTTTTAAAAAGGTGGGACACATTCTTCTTTTTCTGCTAAATGCCAAGTGGCGAAACATTCACATAGCGCTTCAGGTTTATTCTTTCTCTTGTGAGTTAAAAGTGATGGAGGACCATGGAACTTCAAAGGAGGCAAAGTAAATGAATAGCAAAAGAGAGGAATGTGGGAAAGGTAAAGATGGCCCGTAGTGAAGAAAAACTATGTATTATTTGAAGTAGTGAAAGATTACATGCTTTCTGTTTTTTCAACTTGTAAATGTTTAGTAAATTTTTGAGCTGAAAACAGTTTAATTTTTTTGTTTGTGGAATATTGCAAGGTTTTCTAAATACCCCAGCGAAGTACGCAAAGCTGTGTACACATGTATTATGTATTAGAAACAAGCTGCCAAGTGACTCAGCTGCGATCCCTCGGTACGTAATGGTGCCAATTTGACACCCAAAAGTCTGAGTTTGTCATCCAGATCTGTGCCAAACTCTTCTTGATCTCAGGTCATTCAGATTTCATTGGCCAGATAATCATTTGGTGCTTGTTGGTGCCATTCAGTTGCTGCCACTGTCCTTGGGGGGACTCTGGTGCCTCATCTTGCCAAACACAGTTTGATTGTGAGACTGTACTGCCAACTGGGAGACTCCCTGCTCCGCCCCATGGCATTTGCAAACCTGGACGGCATAGTCAGTCTGAGTCCTGACACTAATGTCTGTGCCCTTGGAGCAGGCAAGAAGTTTTCTTAAAAAAAATAAGCTTGGGAAGAAAAAAAGCAGCACATTCATGTGTGAGAGAGAGGAAGATAAAAAAGAGACAAGGAAATTATACGTAAATGAACTCAATGGCTTACAGCAATTTGAGGGACTGCAGATCTTTCCAAACTCATGTTTTTTCCCATCTGTACTTTTTCAGAACAGTGATTTATATTCCAAAGTATTTTATTTGTCTGCATGCAGCTTCATAAAGACCAGGTTTGATCTTGCTGAGTTTTGTTTTACGATTATTTTTCTTGCTGCTTTGCATATAGATAAATGCAGAAAGAACTGCTTTAAATTATTTGTAGCAATTACGTTAAATCCCAGTTTTCTGTGCATAATGTTATCTGTACTCTTGAGGATCATGATAAATACTTTTAATACGCTTTAATGGGTTACTGTTACAAGGAATTTTGCATTGCCACAATAGAGGCAGCATTACAGTAAATTAAATTACAGTGCACACAATTAAATAGAATAATGAAAAAAATCAAACTCGGAGCAACAACTCTTTGGAGTCCTCTGAAATTCAATTCCACAATAAACATAATAGGAGAAGGTGGTGAGTGGAATTTAGATAGCTAAGCTAGATACTATTTTGTTTGTAATATCTCCATCAGGGATTAATGTTCTCTTATTCAGAGACATTGATTAGTCTCTGGTTTATTTTTCTGATTGATTACTGTTGTAATGTAGCATTTCTTTTTCATTTATCTACCCAACATCAATATAACTTTAGAGCTATAACTTCATCGTGGTACAGTTGTTATGCAATCTGCAATAATTTGTGGCTTCTCAATAACAACTTTAAGGAATTCTGTACAGATTTAACTTGAGCTCATAGCCATATACTAAAAAAAAAAAAAAAAAAGCCCCACGCCTTCCTTTCATCTTCCCTGAAAAAGAGAAATATTGATTTTATCTATTCTCTGAAAACAGCTCCTTTCCAAGAACACTTGAGCATGAGATACGTTTCTGTTTTATCAAACATAGCTAAAGCAACGTGTGTAGCTCTGGACAGTCATTATTTTGAATGTGCAATGCAATCAGAAGGTATGATATTAACATTGCAAATTTTATTATTGGTTTTTTCCTTATTTTTCTTATTTCTGTTATTTTTATTGGAGATGAACATTCATTCAATCCAATATGGAGCTGGCATTTGAAGTCAGGAGGAATATAAGTTTTGCATTTAGTTCCCATCACTGCGTGGCTCTGGCTTTCTTTCCTAGATTCTTCTTTTCCCCACAATAAAGGATAACAGTCCTTACACATCTAGTTTAGAGGTGTCTACAGAGAATTAATTCATTGATAATTATAAATCTCTTTACAAACACTGCATATTATTGAACTAAGTTCAGATGAGTGGGCTGTTGTCCCTGCAGAATACTTCCCACTTCTAAGGACACCTGCAGTTGTGCTCAAGTCTTTCAGGTTCTTTTCCCTTTTTTGTACTGGTATGATATTTTACCTATTTATAAAGTCAGATATTCCATTGTTTTAAATCAGATCATTTATAATCCAAAAAAGAATGACTTTTTTTTTTTTTTACAGAATTTTGGGAGGAAGTGGGAGGGGTAGCAGTTTGCAGTTAAAATACGCACACAAAGTGTTACCCTGATCCCCTTTTGCCTTTCATGCTATTTGAGAAGCTTCTTTGAAAACAAGCCTTTAGAAGTAGCCCTGGCACTTAACGCCAGACCCTGCTCTCATAAGCTGTGTTCAGAAGACATAGAAACATGGTCAGGATTTTTTTAGCTTATGGATGTGCAAATGCTTTGCTGAATTTAGGCCTTACAGGCAAGTCCTCCTTTCCTGTGATTACAAACCCTTGCTGTGAAAGTCAATCGCTGCCTGTTGTGTGTTTGTTCTTTGGTGCTCCAGCAGATGAATGATTTAGGGGATATCTATAAACTTGGAAGAATTCACTTAAGAGTAATTTTTTGAAGTGGTAAAAAAAACCAAACAAAAAAAAAAAAACAACCCTTTTGTCTCTTCAGCTACAGGTCCCACTTCATCTCCTGTTATATTAAAGAAGTCTGTTACCAAATGTTTTTTATCTGGCATGAGAGGGAAAGAAAAAGGATGTTTACTTTGTATTATGTTGTTAATCCTTCTCTGGAGGTCAGTTTATACAGTAGGGAGATATAGGGAATGGCCAGCAAGCCTTACTCCCTTAATTAAAAACATAATTAACCATGCATATAACTCTCTCAACTCTAAGGTAACACTGGTAATATTGAGTCTCTGGCTACTAAGAGACTTGATTCACGGGTACATATGTAAGTCCAAAAATAATGTTTCACATTCCTTTAAATTGATGTAGCAAACATGTACTCCTGAATAGTTTAACAATAAATTATTCAGTTTTACTGTTTCAAGGCCAAACTGTTGGTGTCAACTGTTGCAAACAGAATTAATATTTTAGTTTGTTCTTTCAAAGATTTAGCTGTAATTGCTAAAATACGGAAATGGATCTCTCCCAATCATCACACAATGAAATATAGGAAGTTTTTTTTAAACTGTTTTTAAGTAGAAGGCTCAATCATGGTGCTAAAGGGTCCACGGTAAAAAAATTATGTGATATTGAACCTCTCAATCAAAATCTCTTTTTTGTCCCCCTGATGGTCCAGACCCCAGATTATTTGTAATGAGGATCATATGAGTCTCTATCTTGTACAGTTCCTGTACTGGCAATAGCTACCTTTAGTTTTGTCTGGTTTGTGCCATCTTCTCTTTCTTATTACATAAGCAGGGCAACATAATGAATCTGCAGATTTACTTTCTCCTCCCATGATGGCAGGCAGCTATCACAGGGAATGACACAGTGGTGTCGTTCTCACACTGCTAGCTAGATTATATACAGTGTTTGATTTATAATATAGATGGATAATGCCTATTATATACAGCAGATATTTTGGGGAGAGATGTCTTATCACGAGTTTTCCACTATTCCAGTTTTGAGTGGTCTGTGACTACTGCCTAGCACTGCCGCCCGCTCGAAAAGATGGATAAATTCTCACTTGTGAACTCTTTTGAACATCACAGAATGTACATGGGGAGAGAGATTGCTCCTTTTGCTCTCTAATGCAAGCTACTCCGTAGGCCCGCTGTATAGTGAATGTCAGCCACTTCCATAACACAGTCTATTCCCTCTTTGGACATCTACATCTCTTAGATAGATGGGATGAATCCCACTGTCTTCACTGAATTACACAACTAGATTAGCCTCCACACCTGACTTTTGCGGAGCTAGGAGCAGGTGAGATGGATACTGGCTGTTCCTGATCCCACAGTCACTAAGGGATTGAGACTGTTCAGAATTCCTGTTTTGGTTTGAGGAATCCAATTCTGTTCCAAGTTCTAGAAATAAGAAAGGAAAGCGTATGTCAAAACTTTTCTCTTGAGAATCCACTTTTCTTCAGGTTTTTAGGGCAGAACTAGTCATTCAGCTTTTATGTGTGAATGGGAATTTTATTAATTTCACCCACCTGTATGTATTTCTTACATATTTGTTACATCCCTACAGCTTGAGAACTTAAGCCTCCTCCTGTGTTTAACTCTGAATTCATAGAAAATATTTAATGGGTGTTTCAATCCAAATAGGTGTATGAAACAGAATTTGCAAACTGTCCCTTCACACTAGAGGACACATACCCTACTGTGAACTTTGGTCAAAATTAAAAAAAAAACAAAACAAACAAGCCAAAAAACCCACAATGCCCACAATGTGACTCCCAAAGGAAGTAGGAGAGATTGAGGGCAACAGTCTGTTCTAAATTCATTAAATAATTCCAACAGAATTGAAGAACATGTATTGAAACAGAAGAACATTTACTGAATATGATGAATATATAATGCCATATGATTAAGTACACGGTGCAAATTTTTTTCTCAGGAATACAAAACCAGCTATTTCAAATGCCAGCTTAGCTGTTCTTCGAAATTGTAATTGTTCTGTGAGTTGTAGTGAAAATATTGAGAATTTTGCAGATCTCAGCTGGTTGAGGCACTCAACTCATTATCCATAGATAACGTGCAATACGAAGGAGATTTCACATACATTCAGAGTACATTATGCATATAAGCGTCCACGAATTTCAAGGTAGCTTTTTGATGTGTTGAAGAAAACTGCAGCTAATATAATCTTCTGCATGTGGAAGTAAAATTAATATTTCTCATTAACACACACCCCTATCTTTTTCAGATTTTGTTTGGTAAGGGAACTAGAAACATTGGTGTCATTGAAAAAATTACCTAACATACTGCATACGTAGTGAGGAATTTGTGGTATCCCAAATACTATTCATATGCAGTTGTTGCTGTTGACTTTATGGTGGTGGCTATATTCATTGGAATAACACTTGTAATAATATTGCTGGCTTCTTATTTTGAAGTATCTAGGTGAAACATTGCTATTGTATATTCTTCATCATATTTAAAATAATGTAGAGAATGAACTTCTAAGTTATGTATTTTTTAAATGAGATTCACATAGCATAGCTGCTAACTTTTTTTTCCTTTGGGGTTTACCATTTATTACTTTCCTGCCTTAGTCTACCAGATATACAATATATATTATTATCTATAGATACATATTCAAATACAGTAATTTTAGTGCAAATTCACGATTAAATGAAAATGTTTACATTTTTTGCATTGAAGTATATCAGTATTAAGAATTGCTAGAATATTTTATAAATAAGATTCCGAAATCTATTCACGAATAGATTTAAACTGTTCACACATGACTGGGAGCTCATATCCAGTACTTCAAGTATAGTTAATAAGATGTCATTTATCATCAGGACTATATGGAATTTTGGCCTTATACATATACAGAAGTATATTTCAAATGTATCCTGGAATCTATTAATGAAGGGAATAGTCTAGAATCATAAATAGATGGAAGGATTTTACATATATAGCTTAATAATAAAGCAATAAACCCTTCTACGTAAACTTAGTTACTTTTTTCATGTGGGCTTCAGTGAGAAAGGGCTTATGATAGATCATAGACCATGTTATTTGTTGTGGGGGCTTTTGTTTCCAAACTGGTCTTCTCCATGTCTCAACTGTAAAATTTGCTCATATTATATAGCAATAAGGGCAAATCTTCACATTTTCTATTATATTATTTGTAGAATGTAGTACAGCACTGAAATCCAGGAGTTTTCATTCTACACTGAATTATTAACTCATCTGGTGTTATTTCCTGTCTCTGGAAATAGTATTCAGTGTTTTAGAAAATTATGAGGGGGGAAATAGGGACAAATAATATTTCTGGATAATTGAAAAAGCTAATATGATTGAGGGGAGAATTCCTTTCTATCACACCTTATACCATGATATAAAAGATCAAATGAGCCTTCATAATACGCTAGCTAGCATAGAAGCATATGTTATGCTTTTCCATTCAGCATGCCTAATTAAATCTTGCAAAGCTATTTGTGCAAAGATTTCTTGTTGTGTTGTATCAAGAAATGTCATTAGAAAAAAAATATATTTTGTGTCTTTGGAATCGATTGTATATATGGGACTGAAAGTATGGCAACAGTATTGCAGGCAAATATTAGAAGAGATTCCTGATACTTGAAAGAAAATCTAAGAAAGAATATGTTTAGGTAAGAGTTGCAACAAAGTTCTGACAGGTGATACCAGCCTTAACGGGTTTCAATATCTTGAGTTTGATTTATTTCTTTCATTTTCTGTAAGTTAAAGAAAAGGGTTTGTAGACTTCAAGGAAGTGTCACTGCTTTAAGACTCAAATATTATGGGGCATGAAAAACTGGGACTTCCGTGTACCGTGATGTATTTGTGATAGTTTGTTCCTTTATTTCTGTGAATGACTCATGATGTATGCTCTCATTTTAATTTTAAATATAGAAAAGTCATTCATTATATGTTGAATAGGCCACAGTTGAGTGTCATTAAGGAGATGAATGTGCTTCTGGACTGATAGGAGTGTATCTGAGTGATTTGAAATGTTAGAAATTATCTTGTCAGCTTTTGGCATCTCGGGATAAAAACAAAAATGCTGAGACTACACATAAAGTGATACTTTTATATTGTTTATTCTTTTCTACTTTCTTTAGATGCCTTTGGTGTCTGGATGGCTGTAGTCATTAGTTGGATCTTTGAGCTGCTTGTAGTTATTTACGTGTATTTGTGGATTTCTTTAATGTAGGATTTTATTTCTCTCCTTGGTTCATGTAGGTTGTGTTATTAAATCTGTGCAATTTCTAACCCTTTGGATGTTTATTCTTTCTGTACCTGCACAGCCCCTGACGTGGGTCTGACGTGGAGACACTAAATTCTGCAACAGTCGAAGGATATGTGTGTCTGAAGTTTGAGGAAGCTCAGGGATAAAAGCAGGGGAAACTTCACTTTGTTCCATGCATTGCGATTCACATCACCACAGGTGAACTCCTGCATTGTGCCGTCCTCCAGGAGTCTCCACTGGCTATAGCCCAGGGGACATCAGTCTTCTCATTTAGCTGGCTAAGATCCATGCTTGAAATTGGGTGGTGTAAATACTACTTCAATGTACACAACATAAAATTTTCATAAGAAGGAGCTCAAACTGCTGCTGTTTGAGCAATGGTTATATGGCAACGATTATATGATCTTGCTGCAGGGTATAGTGAAATATAAGGATGAAAAATTGGACATGAGCTGGAAGTGTGCAGTTGCAGGCCAGAAAACCAATCATACCCTGGGCTGCATAACAAGAAGTGTGTCGAGCAGGTTGAGGGAGGTGATTCTCTCCATCTACTCCACTCTCATGAGACCCCCCCCTGGAGTACTGCATCCAGATCTGGAGCCCTCAGCACAAGAAGGACATGGACCTGTTGGAGCGGGTCCAGAGGAGGGCGATGAAAATGGTCAGAGGTCTGGAGCACCTCTGCTATGAAGAAAGGCTGAGAGAGTTGGGATTGGTCAGCTTGCAGAAGAGAAGGCTCCAGGGAGACCTTTTTGTGGCCTTTCAATATAAAAAGGGAGTTTACAAGAAAGACAAATAAATACATTTAACAGGGTCTGTAGTGACAGGGCACAGGACAACAGCTTTAAACTAAAAGAAGGTAGGTTTAGATTGGACATAAAGAAGAAATTTTTCACTATGAGGGTGGTGAGGCACTGGAACAGGTTGCCCAGAGAAGTTGTGGATGCCCCATCCCTGGAAGTGTTCAAGGTTAAGTTGGATGGAGCTTTGAGCAGCCTGATGTAGTGGGAGATGTCCCTGCCCATGGCAAAGGGGTTGGACTAAATGATCTTTAGGGTCCCTCCCAATCCAAACCATTCTATGATTCTGTGATTCTATGATATAAATGCAGACTTAATTTGAGCTGGCATAAAGATATCTAGGTTTGCAACATCCAACCTGAATGTTTATGTCTGTCTTAAAGGATAGCATGACCATAAAGTGTTCAGTTTCTTAAGATCCAAAGACTTCACAGGTATATGCTGGAGCTTGAGTTTGAATTTGAGTCCATATTTAAATAAAATCTAGATATAGATAGCTTCTTCAGTGACTTTGGATGGGATTGAGTAGATCTCAAAATTCACTTACTTGTATTCCACTGTTACTGCTCAAATAGATACAGATGTGGGAAATCTCCGTTGTCTCAGATTTTGTGTCTGAAAAAAAATCAGTAGCATAGTTTTTAGTTTTGCACACAATTCTTATATAATTAGATTATTATGCTTTCCAGAATATTTTCCCACTCCTTTGTCCTGTTATATAGTTTTTAATGTATGCATAGGCATACTGAAATCTCATTAAGAAGTTTGGGTGGGATGAATTTTTGACAGGCTATAATGTCATCATGGTAGAAAACTTCTTTATTGAGTCTGAGAAAGACATGGGTTTTCTGAAAAAAAAAAAAAAAAAGTAAGTTTTTTCTTACATTAATGAAACATTTAGATCAGAGTTACCAAGATGAGTAAGAGTAATAGTTCCTAAATACTAGATTGCTGTTTATAGTTTTCTAAATTTTCATCTAAAAATAAAAAATAGGCTACTTGGCTGTTACCGATTATGTTCCTGTTTAAAAGAACATAATGTCGCATTGCAGTTACTACATAATTATATCTTACTATCTTATTATGTCTTGTTTTAACTTTCACTGTCTTACACGACGAAATATGTTTTTATTGTCTCACCATTCCTAATTGCTTCACTGGCCTTTATTTTTCTATTCTTCCAAAATCTTATGAATATGAATATAACTTCAAAAGTGGTTCTTTTTAAGCATTTCATAAACATGTTTCTAGCAGACTATTGGTTCAGGTGAACAACTTTTAAATGCTGCATTTCAGTTTAGTTTTGATATAGGTAAGAAAGATTTATCAAGTAGGTTTTGTAAAAATGACACCACCAAGTATTTTATGCAACATTATATAAATGGAATACTGAAACACAAAGTAAGGTGACATTTTTCTGGAGGGTATGCAGATTGCAACGTGGTATAAAATATTCTGCAGAACAGCATGTAATTGTCTTCTGAATTTATATGTAAGCTCTGAAACCAAAAGTGTTCCTGAAAATGGAAAATAATCAGCTTCTTAATAACATAATTCATCAAAGATAATCTTTTGAAAGAAGTATCATGACCAACATATTTAGCCACAGTTAAAAGAAGTAAGTTAGTTAATATAGGTACAGTTTTATCTCTGACATAGCGTAACAGAGAACAAAGATTTAAACAAAATTTAAAAATTTCCTCCTAGAAGCTAGAAAATGCATGCGGATTTCATCCAAGAAAAATAATACTGTTTACTAGACATTGAATAGTGTATAATTTGGGAAAAGATAAACATCCCTCTTCCTGCCAAGGCCGCACAAGCCTTGGCAATGGTGTTTATATCATTTTCCTGCTTCACCAGTCCATCTTCTGCATTGCCATTGACCACACAAAACTTCATCCATCTCATCTAAATCCATGCTATGGGTGAGTACAGCACATGATTCAGATGCATAAATGTACGTGGCTACATGGAAACAAAGTGCGTAAACTCCTATTGGAATCGGTGGAGATTTAATGAGCACCGCCACTGGGGTGCAATGATCTCTTCACCTGACTGAATCCAGGTGTCTTACTTAAGGCAAGCTGAATTGCTCCCTAGACAGTGCTGAGTATTGATTTGCTTAAACATGGGTGTCTAGTGCCATTTAAAGTCCCCTAGGGTATCTCACCTGCCCTGTACTGTGAACTTAGACCTTAGCACATGCTTGCCTCCCACCATTTATATTTGTGAAACTTCAGGTATCCACTGGTGTGACCTGTCACACTCTGTGTTACATGCCTTGTACTGCCTGGACGATTACCATCCAGGTAGTTGTGAGTAACATGGCTTTTGGCATATGGGTATGGTTGTGGACCAAGTATTTCTTCAAAGTTGAGGGGTTTAATGTTACTCCTGTGACTACGCCTAATTTCTTAAATTCTTCTGTATTTCTTCTGGCTAGATTTTTTGCCTGGTTACTCTTTACTGGGCATACCTTTGTTCCATATAATGTTCTGTTTCAGAAGCAGTTTAGCTGGAATATAGTGTGGAATTTCTAAATCCTTCTTGTGCCTCTGGTATCTATCTGCTATGAATGCCAGTTTCGTCACATGTGGATGTTTAAAACAGAGCTGCTTTAATATCTGGTTCCGTAGTTTCTCAGTGTTTTCAGTCCCCAGTTTTGCTGCTAGACTGAACTTCTGAGTCTTCTTAAACATTTTGCCAACTGTTCAGTAGTATCCATTTCAGGTCACCAGTGGTTGCTACTGTGTACACAGCAGTTGTCTTACTTGCTATGTCCTTTCTTGTTGTGCTTGAGAGCTCTTTTCTCTTCTCTAATTGCTGGGCTTTGGCAGCCTGGGGCTCTGAAGAGCAGGCATGGTGCCAAGCTCTCACAAGCTGTCGGTCTTGATTTCCAGAGTAAGCACCATAACGAGGGCGCTATGGATAACACTGCCAGCGTTAGGAAGCATGGCTCAATGCTTTTTCACATGCATACAGTATTCTCATTAGCAAAACCTGGCATCGGTAAGCGTGATGTATTGACATCACAGCGGTCATTGGGGATTGGCAGCAGCCCCTGCATCATTCTTCTGACGTCTCTCCTCTCCCTGGCCTGAGGGGGTTGTCTCCAAAGCGTGTGCGAGAAGAGATGGCTCCGTCTTGTTCACAGAGCTTGTACTTTCATTGAGAAAGTTGATGCATGTGAAATTGTCTTTTAAAGCATAATATTCCCCATGGGAATACAGATTTTCCTCCAAGAATTTGGTGCTTCAGAAAAGAGGTACAGAGTGGCGGTGGCTTGCTTGGTGAGGAAGGGGTAGCCAGTCCGACAGTTGCCTGCAGCCTCCCAGCCAGTCTGCAGTGCCATAAAAATCACACAGGGAAATTCAGGAAAGATGAAGTGGCAGATGATGGCTTGAAATCACATAATTCATTAGCTATGAGGCACCGTTTCACAAAACCAGAATATACAAATAAACTTCCAAGCCCTGTCAGAAGTGTTGTCTTCTGACCTGGGCCTGTCCCACTGATGAGCTTTTCCATATTTTGAGTTTCAGTTTCTCAATAGGCAGAAAGCAGGCGCCGCTTCCTGGCCACACACACTCATTCTAGAAACTTCTAAGTTGTTATAAAATACTTAATTCTTTTCTTTTTTTCTTTTTTTTTCCTAAATAGAATAACAGGGAAGAGATATTAAAGAATACCCAGTAGTGCTGTAGTGAGGAAAATCTTTATAACATTTGCTTGGGAGCATAGCTGATAAACCATTCTCGTGAATTAAACATTTTTCTGCTTGGTTTAGTTTTGAACAATTCTTCTCCTCAAGCATGCATCAGATGTTAATGCTATCTTTCCAGTCTGGGTGATAAAGATAAAATCATATTTTTCTCCTAAGTCAGAGTATTCACCTGAGTAATCATCCATACCAATTTTTTCCATTCCCTCTAAACAGGAGGTGAGGAAAGAGATTTTTAATGTCTGTTGGTATACACTGAGGTGTATTTCTGTCTGAGGAAAAATTTCGTGCCACAATATCCAGTATTTATATTGGAAGTGGTTTGACATGCTGCGTCTTCACAACCATGGTGTAAGGCCAGAGGAAAGACTCAGGCATGCTCTCCTGACTCTCCTTTTCTGGTTGTTTGAAACATGTTGTAATAAAGGGATAACTTCAGAGAAAGCGCCTCTCAAACCTCAGGCATGCCTAGATCAGAAGGTATTGTTCTTTGTTTTCCCTCCGCACATCAATTTTCTACTAATGCAAATCTGCCAGGTGGACTTCAGACCCATCATCTCCTCCTATCCCACAGATCGTCCAAGAGGCTCATTCACCTGTCCATTGGAATGCTGCGCCTGTTCTATCATTGCCCTTGTGTTTTCTGTAATGTTTCGCATTAGATCTTCAAGTCAATTTTGGATTCATTAAGAACAGAAAGAAAGTGTGGGGCATGAGACATAGGGCTTTATGAGCCTGGAAGGGAGTATGATAAGAATGCTTGCATGATGTAAAAAGAGGGATTTGCCTTTTAAAAGTAACTAGCTAGAGCATAATTTAAAAATAAACTGAGAAGAATGAATGACCTTGGGCCACGTTCACTTAACTTCCAGAAAGCTGCTGTCACTCCAGTAGCGTCAAGGGGAACTCAGAGTTTTGATGTCTC
Source organism: Larus michahellis (assembly GCF_964199755.1). Classification (NCBI taxonomy): domain Eukaryota; kingdom Metazoa; phylum Chordata; class Aves; order Charadriiformes; family Laridae; genus Larus; species Larus michahellis. The sequence continues at coordinate 103,388,638 of NC_133898.1, forward strand.
CCTGAGAGCAGGTGGATTTAGAGAACCAGGGTACAAGGCAGGGTGCTGGGGAAAGGTAGGCTGGATATTTATTTAAACAGTGAACCAGGGGGACAGGCACAGGTTGAGTTAATCAGTCTCCTGTATTCATTCCTTTTCTAGTAACTTCTTTAGTATTTGAACAATCAAGTTTTGCAAGAAAATTTTAGAATCACATCCGGAAATATTCTTGGTAGTCCACGTTTTCTAATTCCCTGTGCCCCAAATGCTTATCCACTCAGGGAAGTGAAATAACCTTGTGGTCAATAAAGACTAGGGAAATTCAGCTCACTGGCTAATCTCATGTAAAAGGCATTGACATCAAAAAGAGTGCTGCTACGTACTTTGGGAGGAAAAAGCAAAGGTCAAAATTCAGTAAATTAAATACTCATTGCAGATTATTTAGATATCTCTACTTCATTCCCATAAATTAGAGACCTTTCAAAACAAAATCTGTGCCATTGCTGACATGTTATCATATTTGTGTATGCAACTTAATATAAGCAGTAAGGTCAAATTTTATTGTTTTTTATTTTACTTCAGACAAGACTAGTGATATTTTCCTTTTCTTTAGAATGCTCCTAGAAATCTGAAAGGTGTTAAGCCCTGTGGTGTCTAAAGGAGGCTTTACTTTGTCTGGCCTGCTCTCAGTGAACCCAGGAACATAGTATTTGTGTTGAAAATTGCTGCACGTTGGATTTCATTAATTATTGCTTGTGCAGCTTGATATGTTGTTTCCGTTTTCCTTGCACTTCTACTGATCAGATAAATTTCAGGCAATTTAAGAAACCACTTAAGAAAGGTTAGCCATTTAAGAAGAGTTTTGTTATCCTTTAAGTATTTAAATTGCTATGACCTTCTCAGCAGTTAACATATCAGACTTTCCTAAGTGCTTAGAAGGTAACTGGGTTTTACCTTTAAGAAAAAAAGAAATATTAATTTCAAAACCTTTCAAGTGTGGATCCATTCACTTCTGAAAATGAAGAAAAACTTCTCAACAAAAATTTAATGGCATTTATCCTCTGGAAAATAGCATAATGAAATGAAGTCTCAGGTGGCAGAGCCCGGAGTCTGTAAGCCCAGCCAGCCCGCTGTGACACGGAGACTTTTCCTGTTTGTATTTGTACGCTGTCCAGTTTTGGCAGCGTGGCATTGACTAGATCCAGACTTACACCAGCCAAGTCTGCACTTCACCAAGATGTCCCATGAAGTGTTACCAATTTGTCTTGTCATTTTGAAGTTCCTTGGTCCAGGGAACTTATTTCCACAGTACGTATATTCTCTTGGATCTAAGGTAAAAAGAAAAAAGAGAGGAGAGGAGAGGAGAGGAGAGGAGAGGAGAGGAGAGGAGAGGAGAGGAGAGGAGAGGAGAGGAGAGGAGAGGAGAGGAGAGGAGAGGGGAGGGGAGGGGAGGGGAGGGGAGGGGAGGGGAGGGGAGGGGAGGGGAGGAGAGAAATTGGACTGGGGCAGCTTCCTTTCACATCCATTTCATAGGGAGGATTTTTGAGATACTGTGGGACACAGCAGCTGTGCAAAGTCCAGGGTACTTCCCCTCAGTGGCACTTCCCTCCTGTGACCCCAAGGCAAAATTCAGTTGCATGCAGATGAGAAGAATGGAGGATGACAGGCAGACGTGGTCAATGGGGTGTTTATAAAGTCCACAGAGGATCAATGCTATGGCGGATAATACTATGGTCGTACGGATGCTTATTTTCCTAACCGCCGCTTCCATTTTTTCTCCCCAAAGGACTGTAGGGCATAATGCAGGAGTAAAGATAACATACAGGGTTGTTTGAGTGGGCAGTTGTCCATCCCCTGCAGCTTCAGGCTGCACCTTATGTGCCCTCAGAGCAGGCAGGGCCTTCATTGCCAGACCTCCAGCCAGCGGGCTCTGGAGGCTGTGCTGGTGTCTGTGCCGGACCCTGAGAAAACTCAGCTCCCTGCTGGTTCAGAAGAAGTTATAATTGAACATATGACTAATTGTTACAGGAACAATAATCAACCTATTTAGGATTCTTCTATTTCATTAATTTTCAATGCAGATGTTTGGCTGCGTTCAGCAGTTCTGTGAACCTGTTTTACCTTTCAAATAAGCTGTCAATGATAACCTTTTCTCCTAATAACCTCTGGAAAAAGAGGGTCCCTTAGCCAGGCTATACCCCGTACTACCCAAGTTCTACACTGGTGTAGGGAAACCTGCATGTTTTCATTACCAAATGCAGATTTTCTTAAACAAACCACATACACTTTTGCTATTAAAATACTTTGTAGGAAATGCTTTTTAAAAGAAGCAAGCATGTATCATCTTAATGCGCATAACCTAAAGAATAATTATAGTCTTTCGGAAAGCACTCAGTATTGTAGCCTCTCTTCGATGCTTCACTATATAGGAAATAACTCTGTGACGAAAGATGCTACCAGTTATTCCTTGTCACTCTGTATTTCTGGTGCTTTCCTAGTCTGCCGTTGGCCACTCTTCTTGCTGGCTTTCGCCACACGGACAGTTCTCAGACCATCCCCAAGCAAACCTGAAAGCTCTCCTGAGATGGAGATGGGTCCTTACCAGAGGCAGTCTCATCCTAGAGCAGTGCTCTGATTCATTTTGCATTGTTTAAAGATGGAATGTGTAAGCATTATGTGCTACATGGTATTTTCTTAGGCCTTGTGTGCTTTTAAGGATTACCTATGTTTTATTCCTCCACGTACAAGCGGAAAATTTTCCCATTACCTTTCAAGAAAAAACAGACTGTGGAACTGCAATTTTCTTTCCCCTAAGGATGGTAGCCTGTCATCTCTCTTAATCTTCCATGCATTATTGTCACCTGCATGCTTTGTTCCAGTATTATGAATTTTTACACCAAATACAGAAAATATTTGAGATACAGTGATATTTGAGAGAAATTAATCCCCCTGATAGAAGGTTGTGGACAGAAAGATGGAAGTGGACAGGGTTAAATTTTTGCCATATGGTGAGTCCTATGGCCTGTTTTGTTTTTCTTATCTATTTTGGTTGCTGAGGGACTTCTGAATCTCAGTAGCAAAGTACCTGGGAATGTTCCCCTGTTTCTTTCTTTTTGTTGGAGGTGATTTTATATACTTTGTAAATGCAAGTCATCCTATGGACTTCCAAGGGATGCTTGTCCATTTGAAGTTGTACGTATTTGTTAGAGTCCACATTAATGAGGCCATTTGTAGCACAGCACCCAATGCATCTAATCCAAATGAGAGCTCTGAGAATCATCAGAATAGGAAAGGATAAATAGTGACTGTTCCCATCCATGTTGCTGTTTTTCTTTCACAGTTTTTTTTTCCAATTACTTTCATAGAATCATAAATTGTCATGGCAGTTATTTTAGTACTGCCTCTAGCTGAAAGCAGTGTTAATTTTCAAAATTAAGAGACGGAGATGTTAATGCTTCTTTTCCCACTAAGTTGTTTATTATTAAATGTAATTAATAGCTGCATTAAGTATTCTAGTTCAAAATATTCTCCTGTTTGTTTTTTTTTTCTTAGTCTTCTATCTGTCAGTATTAAAAATGTGTTTTGATTAGGATCATTTTTGCTGAGGTTTCAGTTATAGTGCCCTACTGACTTGTTTTTTGTTGCTGAAATTGAGTTTAATACCTGTATTCCAAATTAGTGCACAGATATTCCTTAAAAGTGTCATTGTCTATAAAAATGCAATATTTTCTTACGTATTTTGCAGTTTACTGTTTTACTAGCAAGTTACAGAATTATTGCTCCAAGTTGAAAGAACCCTGTGTTGAAAACAGTGAAATATAAATGGCCAATTACATCTCCTTGTGGTACTGCAAACTTGAAAACTTTGCAACCAATTTGTTCCTTTCAAAGAAGTACAGTTTTTTGTACCAGTCCTGCCAGCGTTACAGAACCAGGTACAGAGAACAATAGAGTATTCCTGGGGAAGAAAACCTTAAAATGGCAAGCAAAAGGAAAATGTTTAGCTTTGATATGAATTAAACACTTAAAATTTTCTTTGTAAATATATGGATATAAAATTACCCTCCATACCCCTCATTTTCCTTTGACACCATTTAGTATTATCCCTTTGGGATTAGAAATATGACTAAAAACAATGAGAAAAAAAAAAAACACATTAGCAAACTCATCATCTCGTACGTTCTCGTTCAGGAGATGGAGAACTGTCCTAGCCCTGGAGCAGGTGACTCAGCCGGGTCCCCTTGGCTGGGAGGGGGCGTTCCCCAGCGTGATGCTCTGCTGTATCAAAGCCAGAGATGTCACAGTTTGCTGTTCCTGGAGGGTGGCGTGAAAGCATTTCCTTCTTGGGATGGGAAATAAGGAAGGAAATCGGGTCTCAGAAGTAGTCTCTGAAATGGAGTACTTTTTGGGGTTCTTCCTATTTCTGAAGCAGCTTGTGGTGCGTGCTGTGTTCAGGTTGACTAAATCCATCACCCCTTGCTAGATGACTAGTGCAGGACCACAAAAAGAGTTCAAGTCACAGCAGAGCTTAGAGTACACATGCTCTTAGGTCTTTGTCCTTCCCTCTAGGTCTGAAAAATGGTGAATTTCTAAAAAGAAAATCAACATACACCTACATTCACCTCTGTAATAAATGAATTGAAATTAAGTCAAGCAAGCAAGAGAGTAGCACATTTTTTTTCAGATAAAATTCATTAGAACATATAAGGAAATGAAGAAAGTGGAATACATCCATGTATAACTAGAATGGAATGTGGTTTTTTAAATGTAATACAAAATAATGTTATGAATAGAAGATATTTCACTATCGGCTGAGGAAACACACCATGCAGGAACTTACTGTAAGTACAGAATTATTTTGCTAGTTAAACGTGATTAAATAAGCAAATTAAAGTAGGAGAAAGTGTTTCAAATTCAGTGTTCTAAAATTCCTGCCCTATTTTTCTGATCTTGTCATGCAAATCAAAATGAAACTTAGAGACACTTGATTCTTTCGGTTCCTGCCAATTTCAACTGCTGGCAGCCAGAGCCTATTTTTTGGCCTCTTCATTGGAGAAAGATTCACTAAAACAAGTAGCAAATTTAAATGGTTGGATTATTTCTTTTTTAAAACTAACATAGCCTCAATTTTAAGACTGAGATTTCACCCTAGAGTCTAGGGTGAAGAGTCCTAGAGGAGTCTAGATTTTTGAATCATTCCTTACAAAGCTAAGCTAAGATGAAATGCATGCTATAATACGTATATATATGTAACTCCTCTAAATGAACAAGGTAGTTTTACACAAACCATATTCTGGCTGTCATTATCTTTCTTTTCTCACTATAAGTATCTTTACGTATATAAAAATACAATGAAAACATGAAGCATGCAATGTAAGTCGTATCCTATATAACAGCATAACATTGTGATGTCCTGATATAATGTACTTGAAAATCAGATCATTTTCTGTTGTTTTATTTCATGTTGGAAACAGAAAAGTGTATACAACATAGGTCTAACCATAAGCTACTCCATTCTGCAAAAGAAGCAAATACTCCGGTTTTAGTTATCCATCATACCATGATAGCCATCCTTATTCCTGCCACGGAGTTTTGTTGGTCTAAATGGTTATGAAGGATAATGACCTCAAATAAGTTTGCGGGTTACAGAAGTGGTCTCACAGTTGCTTAATTCATTTTTATTTCATACATACTGGCATGCTACATAAAAAGTGAGCATTATAGTTCATCTTGATAATATAGTAATTACTGTGATTGTCTTAATTGAAAGAGTCATTCTTTAATGCCAGAAAGCTGTCAGCTTTGCCTAACGAGAAATATAGAAAAAACACGATGGCCATTTGAAAAATTCAGTAGCAAAATAATCAGTGTAAAATTGCAATTCAGCAAAGCACTAATCAGCATGCGCATAATCTGTTGAAATGCCTATTATGCCCCCTTTATGTTCAGTGCATGGGCTTTACAGATTCACTGGGGGTCAGACGTGAGAATAAGCTGTACGGCGTGTGCACAGGGGTTTGGTCGTCAGGGCACGGTTTAAATCACAGCACACCTCTAATCACTGATAGGGGTAAAAAGAGTAAACCACCGCAGTGTCTGTCCCTTACGGTGAAGTCAGTTTTATTCTGGATGTGTCGTGACGTTGATCTGCATGGGCTCTCAAATGCAGGCATTGTTTTTGGTGTCACTGGGAAGTTGGCCCAGTAAAACTCCCGGGCAGGACGGATTCAGTTACAGGGGGAGGAGAGGGTGACCAGGGGAACCCAGGCACTCAGTGGTCCTGTAATGAACATGGTTGTATCTGTGTGGGCATGTTAAGTATGCTTTGATGAAATACCTAGAGAGAATTTGCTTCTAATATTAGCATTAAATTTAAAAATTATATGCATCAAACGTAAGGTCCTACAACAGTTTCTTATTCTCCATTTAACTCCATTGTTATGGAGCAATATTATTGCTGCAGTACCATCCATTTTTCTTTCCTTGGAGCTCATGGGAAATTGCATGGTAAAAACAAATTTAGAAATGCGTATATTTCATGTATTTTGGAAAAAATACAAATACAGGAGGATGTAAAAATACTGATATTTTGGAAAAACGCAAAACAAATCAGTATGTCTGGCCTTTATTTTTTCCCTAACAAAAGCATTCTATATTTAAGCAGTTCACATGTCAGTAATAATAATCTGGCAATGTACTGCTGCTAAAAAAAAGGATACAGCAACTATCTCTTACATTAGCCTGAAGCTCCAAATGCTCTCTGACTGGCTGTCTTGGTAGGAAACAGAGATTGTGAATGTTCCAGGAAATCAGTGAAGCTTCAAGCATATGTTTAATGCTGAAGTACTAACCCAAAGAAGGATGAAGTTAAGGCTGAGCATAACAACTCTGTGTCAGAAGATCACACTTCCTTGCTCTAGAAGGGGCCTTGCTGATCCTGCTCTGTCTGTAATCATATTACATGGCCATTTTAATGACCTGATTAAACTCATTGTAAGAGTTTTGCTGCCATTACTGGCATCTGAAGGCTCTCTCCAGACAAAAATAGCCTCTGGTAGTTAGAAAAGTAGTCCTTCGATTTTATTTATTTTCCTTCCTCAATGTTAACCTTTTTTTTCTTCTTTTTTTTTCTTTTTTGTTTTATAGAGAGAACATATGTCCCTTCTAAGTCTTGGCTTTGGCTAAACAAAAAGCCCGAGCTATTTTAATTTCCTTTCCTAAAATAGAGTCCCAATACTCCTGAACATCCTAGTCATTTTTCTTTGTACCTTTTCCAGCTTGAATACTAAGCTCATCCATGCTGCATTGGCTGCAGTAGCTATTTTCAAGGAATGATTTTTGTTCAATATGTCTTGCTTTGCAACAAACAGACTTCAGTACAAAGAGTCCAGTGAACGACTCATTTAATTTATGATTTGGTTTAGAAACATAAAGCCAGATTATACTAGCACTTACATAGAACATTGTCCAAGGATATAAGGAAAAGACTAAGTGGTTGTGCCACCAGAAATACAAACAAGGATCTAAATAAAAATGGTTATTTTTCAATACAGTATAATTTAGATAGAGCACAGTAATACATATTTAGAAATAAAGGATAAAATAGAAAATATTAGAATTAATAATGTATAGTGCTGGAGGGAGTTCCCGTATTTTGAAGCTATAAATTTATTAATTCAATATATACAGAAAAATATTATGTATCTTTACCAGAATTGAGTATTGACGTTTGTATTTTCTGAGGCCACTTGCAGTTTTACTTTTGTGTTGGGTTCATTTTGTAGATATGCTTTCAGAGATACAGTGCCTAAAGAGGGATTAGGGTGAGAAAAAGGGTGTACTTATCTTACCTACGTAAGCCTAGTAAAGCATTGCATAAGTCCTTTTAGTCCTGTGATAGAGTACGCGGATGCTTTCAGGGACTGGCCAGGAGAACATTAATACATTAAGCTCTGTGATCCCAAGCCCTGCGGCTGCTGTGTCGGTGAATAATGCAGAAGATATAGCACATTTTGCTTCTGGCCTTCGTGATTTCTTTCTGTTGCTTCTGTATTTAGATCTTTTTGGTTTACAAATCTTTTTTCATTTAATTAAACCTTAGCATAAGCAGCGCATTCAAAGAGAAATCAATTTGAGCTGTGGTAGAACCTGAAGTGTAACTCTTTTATCACTCACTATCTTAAATATTTTTACTAATTTGTATCCAATTCGCAGCTGTGGAGTAGACATTACCAATTGTCTGGATGGTTCTAATGGAGCCACTTTCTTCTCACTCCTCAATCTCACTCTCTTCTCCCAGACAGGCTAAATCCAACACTGTAAGTCCATTTTCCAACTGTGTGCTCTAAGGAACATATTATAGTTTATTTTTTGAGAAGTAGCCATCTGGTCACAGCAAGAGGATTATGGGTACTTAATTCAGGAGACTGAGTTTTATATATAATTAATGGAGAAGGCAGGACAGCCCTCCAAAGGAAAATAATCTTCTTTGTATTGTTCTGTTCTCAGTACAGAGTGGATGGGCCGTGGTACTGTGCCTAAAGCCAGGCAGAAGGCCGGGTACACTGGAATGTCTGAAGTCATGTCAGATGTGGGGTTTCACAACTTCTCTCCAGTTGAGATTTAGATACTGCGCTGTCTTTGGAAGAATAAGTATCCCCCTGAATGAAAAGAGTAGTGGCCTTTGGGGAAGTATGGATGTGATCTGACTTTGGTAGACAAACTTGCAGTTGTGCATTTTTAGAATAGTCGGGTACCCATGAACTGGAAGAAGGACATGCTTGAGGAGCTTTGCAAAGTCAGGGGGAAAAGGATTTTTTCTGCTTATTTTGGGTCACTCTGAAAGAAGGGGTGCTCTAATTGTGCCATGAGAGAGACAAAATAAGAGAGAGCAACACTGATGGTGGCTGTGGGGACTTTTTTTTCCCCCCCAGAAAAGCATCATGCCAGCTCTGCTCAGTCAGTGGAAGTGAACTCTGAATAGAAAACATCAGCCCTGTGCTGAGCCTGAGCTAATGCATCTGCTTCCCAATAGACGGCGTGAGCATGGGGTCTCTGCTGTGCTTATTGCAGCTGTTCGGCGCCTGGCTTTCAGCTGATGTGCGTGTGTTCATCTTGTACTGTGGGCAGGGCACACCATTTAAACACGTTCACCTTGGCCAAACGAAAAGGTGACTCCTGGGAGGATGAGTTGTGCCTCCTGGTCACTCTGCAAAGAAGTTCCTGGTTTTTTCTAGCAATTTCAGGTTTCTTCAGAAGTCAGCTGGTGCAGCCCGTACTGCTCTTTGAGACCTTGGGCATACAACAAAGCTCATCATGTCCTTGCCTTTCATTTTCGAGTAATGACGATGTTAATGACACAGGAGCTCAAAACATGATTTTTCAGATGGAAAGCACAAAGGCAAATCTACGAGTATAGCTGTCAAACATAGTTACAGATTTATGAAGATCCATGGCATCATATTCAGTGGAATTATCCTAGACTACAAAGGGCAGGAAAGCTTATTCAAATAGAAAATCATTCTTAAAAGCCATTTAAACTTTTTGAAGTCATGAGAGAGTCAAATTTTTGAAGTGAGACTGTAACTCTTTATCGATATTCCGTGGCTATTTCTTAAACTTATCTAGCCAGAATGAGAAGTACTTCTAGACATTGTTACTGGTGCTCCTTTGTTAGGTAATATCAGGCCTCCCTCTCTGCTTCTTTTAGAGGAAAAAATAACTAGCATTTCCCCAGTTTGTTCACGCATAATTTGTGCCACACCCCCTTTACCTGAACATAATAGGAAATAGCAGAAAACAGGCAGTTTTCTTGTTCAGAAACTCAAGCTTTCCTTTAAAGATCCTACCTCCAAACGGGACCTTTTTCTTGCTTCCTCCTATGAACCTATTCAAATGCCTGCTTTGTCTCTTGGCTCTGTTTTTCTTTTGCTGGGAGGCAAACAGAGCTCTAGCTGCAGCCCAATGTGTGTACTACCTCCTGCTTTCTCCGATGGTTTGCAGGAAAAAAAAACACACTTGATTTGATTGTTTCATTTTCTGTTCAGGATGCTTGTATGTCTGCTGGTTGTAACCTTTCATTAATCAATGTCATAATTGCGTGTTCGCTCATGTAGGCCAAATGAGTGATGCCGAGCATGCCCACCAGATCTGATAGCCATTGGTGAAAGTTACAAGCACTGGCAAGCATAAGCTGTATCCAGCATCCAGCACAGACTATATTTTGTTGAATAACTCTCATAGCTATTCTACCAGGGGTTTGTTGGCAGTACTACTGATGGCACATGTATGTCCGTCCATGTTTTTGTCTCCAGCTAGCTCTCCAAGGCTGCCACAGAGGCTCTGCCAGGCTGCTTCTGCAGACCCGGAGCTGCCTGAAGGACAGCAGACGACTGTCAGCAAAACAGCGTCGCACAGCTGATGGCTGTGCCTGGTCTGTGTCTTACCGTTTTCAATTTGTCAGAAACCAGAGCAGAACAGAATTAATTTTCATATCGAGCAACAGTGAAGTAGCTGCAGTTATCTCCTCAAAAGACAAAAAAAGGTGTGAGAAAATCTAGTGCTGTCCTCTAAAACCACCATTGTCCATTACACAGAGCACAGTCACATCCCTTTGCCAATCTACTAGTAGCAGAATATCAGCAACGAAGATCTTACGGGCCTTCAGGTAGCTTACACAAACCTGAGTAAAAAATGTACCAAAAAAAGAGAAATGTATTATTTTCTGCCTTCATTACTGCGTACTGTTTTATGTACCCTTTCCTTCTAGCCCTCTGTCTCTTTTTCTCCTGAAAATGCAAGCTAAATTTCTGTAAGCAGGGAACAGAAGGATTCTGTTTCTAAGTCACTTGTTTCTTGATGAACACACTAGGGAAGCAGCTAAAAAGATTCCCCAAAGTGTATGTTTGCAAATATGTTTGACCCATCTGGATAGAAGGAATGAGTGGAAATAAGAGAAATAAAATACAAAGCAGTCTACTGAAAATAAGCAAGACAAAACCCACACTATTTAGATGAGCATTGTAATGAATTCTACTGGAAACACTAAAGGAGACTGCTGTGCATAAACCATTCATTGATCATTCAGATTGCATAATGTTGACAAAAAAGCATTGTAAACATAGAGGATGCAGGTTTTCAAATCCAAAACCAGAATATTTTGATTTTCCAGTGCAGAAGACCAAGTCTGAATTAAAGCACTTGCATGCTGTGCTTAGATTCAAAAAATGATAGAAACAGTGGGTGGCTGGCTCAAAAGTTATGTCATGAATAGATTATAAAACTAGTCAACAGTCACAGGCCTCATGATGATTTATTTCATCTTGGACCTTGTTTCTGCACTGACTCTTTGTGCTCTGGCCTGGAAGTAAATGACACTCAAAACCATGCTTTCATTTTTTTTTTTACAGTATTTGTGGTTTGTAGTCGTCTATTTTGTGTATTGGTGGGGATGCTATAAGACAAAGGAAAATCCTTCAGATTTAAGATTAATGCATAGCACTTTATAGCAACACATTCCTCTAAGTCCTGTACGTTCAGAAATTAAAATTAAACTTACAGCTAAACCAGCACATTACATCAGCATGTACTCCAAAGGCTTCCTTTGGCTCAGCAGAACCTCAGGGAGCCCTGGCTGTTGAACTCATGTTGGACTGGCTAGGTCTGGCAGGCAGCCTGTCTGCTCCTCCCCTTCGATCTGCTGGGAGTATTTCCAACTCAGCATCAATTTTTTTAATTATTTTTCTCAGAAACATGTTATGCAACAGTGTGCAATATATTGTGTAGCAATAGCAATAACATTTTCTTGGTTCTACGTTCATTTAAAGAAATATATCCTCTATCGTCAGAGTTTCTTAACCTCTTAAATCTTTCCGTATTGTTACTACTATGGCTAGTTACTACTATGACTACTACTAGTACGGCTTCATAAGGTAAGCAAGAATCAAACATGCTGGGCCTCCTCAAAGTTAGAAGTATTTGTCACATGTGCTGACTTAGGGAAAAAGACTCTTTCGGAACTTTGAAGGTAAACACCCTGCATTCCTATAGCTGCGAACATCTGTCCAGCTACTGATCTCTTGATACTCTTGATAATCTGAAAAAAAAAACGGTAGCCTTTTCTGTTTTCTGTGGAAAGGAAAACTGGGGGACCTCAGTTAGAAAAGTCCATTTTATTAACCTCATCTTCCTACACATGGTCTGGAATCCTATACCATCCTGTGTGATAGAAGGTGCAAGCAACACTTACCATAGAATCAAAGAATTGTTAGGGTTGGAAGGGACCTTAAAGATCATCTAGTTCCAACCCCCCTGCCATGGGCAGGGGCACCTCCCACTAGACCAGGTTGCTCAGAGCCCCATCCAGCCTGGCCTTAAAAACTTCCAGGGATGGGACTTCCACCACCTCTCTGGGCAACCTGTTCCAGTGCCTCAGCAACCTCATGGTGAAGAACTTCTTCCTAACGTCCAGTCTGAATCGTCATATCTCTAGTTTTAATCCATTCCCTCTAGTCCTGCCATTACCCAACATCCTAAAAAGTCCCTCGCCAGCTTTCTTGCAGGCCCCCTTAAGATACTGGTAGGCCACTACAAGGTCTCCTCAGAGCCTTCTTTTTTCCAGACTGAACAACCCCAACTCTCTCAGTCTGTCCTCATAGGAGAGATGCTCCAGCCCTCTGATCATCCTTGTGGCCCTTCTCTGGACACGTTCCAGCATGTCCATATCTCTCTTGTAGTAGGGGCTCCAGAATTGGACGCAGTACTCCAGGTGGGGTCTCACGAGAGTGGAGTAGAGGGGCAGAATCACCTCCCTTGACCTGCTGGCCACGCTTCTCCTGATGCAGCCCAGGATACGATTGGCATTCTGGGCTGCTAGTGCATGCTGACGGCTCACGTTGAGCCTCTCGCCTATCAGCACTCCCAAGTCCTTTTCTTCAGGACTGCTCTCAAGCCAGTCACTGCCCAGCCTATATCGGTGCTTGGGATGGCCGTGACCCAGATGGAGGACCTTGCACTTGATCTTGTTGAACTTCATGAGGTTGGCATGGGCCCACCACTCCAGCCTGTCAAGGTCCTTCTGGATGGCATCCCTTCCCCCTTGAGTGTCAGCCGTCCCACACAGCTTGGTGTCGTCGGTAAACTTGCTGAGGGTGCACTCAATGCCACTGTCCATGTCACTGACAAAGACGTTAAACAAGACTGGTCCCAGTACTGATCCTTGAGGGACTTCACTTGTCACTGGCCTCCACTTGGACATGAACCCATTGACAGCCACTCTTTGGGTGCGGCCGTCAAGCTAGTTCTTTATCCACTGAATTGTCAGTCCATCAAAGCCATATTTTATCAGCTTGGAGACCAGGATGTCATGTGGGACAGTGTCAAAGGCTTTGCTTACGTCCAGATAAATGACATCAGTTGCTCTCCCCTTGTCTATTGATGTTGTGACCTTCTCATAGAAGGCCAGCAGCTTTGTCAGGCATGATTTGCCCTTGGTGAAGCCGTATTGATTGTACCCAATCACCTCTTCATTATTCGTCTGCCTCAGCAGTGCCTCCAGGAGGATCGGCTTCATAATCTTACCAGGCACAGAGGTGAGACTGACTCGCCTGTAGTTCCCTGGTTCATCCCTCTTCCTCTTTTTGAAAATGGGGACTATGTTTCCCCTTTTCCAGTCTGTGGGGACCTCATCAGACTGCCACGACTTTTGGAATATAATAGAGAGCGGTTTAGCAAGCTCATCCGCCAGTTCCCTCAGTACCCGTGGGTGTATCCCATCGGCCATATACCAAATATATTCACACCGTAGGAATGGCAGAACAGCAATTCCTAAGCACAGAACTAAGCACAAAACCAACGTTTTGGGGGGTTTAATTCAGACAACAGTCTGAAGCTGTGGTTTAAATAGTCCAGGATCATTGCTGCATTATATGCAGATGGTTGGTTACATTTATTTTCCATATTATCCACCTGAAAATGGCATTTAATTTCTCTTCCTGCACAGCAGGCAGCAGCCTGCTGCTACAGTTGCTGATCTGCATTTCCACAGATACAGAAGGATCGTCTCTCCTGGCTCTATGGCGAACATGACAGTGTGTCTCATTTGTCACCCTCCATGTGTCTGAGGAGACGGTGGCAGAAAGATTGAAAACCAGCGTGAGAGGGAATTAGAAGAGTTGTGGGAAGTGGACTCTCAGGGCCACCGTGCCCCAGGGGCAGATGCTCCATCACCCCTTGTGCCTTTCTCGCTGGGTGCTTACCAGCCTTGCTGACGGTGTGGTGCCAACACCAGGGGCAGGCAAAGGCAGGCAGCACTGGCAAAGGCAGGCACTGGTGAAGGCAATCTGCCAAAACAGCAGCAGCAAGGAATGGTCAACAGGAGGACTTCTTTGCCGCTGCACATTTGTAGCTGAAAACAGAAACAGCCTTTGGCAGAATGGGGTTCAGAGAGCTACTGTGAGATAGCATGCTAATAGCAACATTTAATTAAAAACACAAAAAGAAACAAACAAAAAAAAAAGCCGTTACCCTTTTCCCTACAAAGGAAGGAAGGAAGGAAGGAAGGAGGGAAGGAAGGAAGGAGGGAAGGAGTGAAGGAAGGAAGGAAGGAGGGAAGGAAGGGAGGGAGGGAGGGAGGAAGGAAGGAAGGAAGGAAGGAAGGAAGGAAGGAAGGAAGGAAGGAAGGAAGGAAGGAAGGAAGGAAGGAAGGAAGGAAGGAGGGAAGGGAGGAAGGGAGGGAGGAAGGGAGGGAGGGAGGAGGGAAGGAAGGAAGGAAGGGAGGGAGGAAGGAAGGAAGGAAGGAAGGAAGGAAGGAAGGAAGGAAGGAAGGAAGGAAGGAAGGAAGGAAGGAAGGAAGGAAGGAAGGGAGGGAGGCAGGAAGGCAGGAAGGAAGGGAGGGAGGCAGGAAGGCAGGAAGGAAGGAAGGAAGGAAGGAAGGAAGGAAGGGAGGGAGGCAGGAAGGAAGGAAGGAAGGAAGGAAGGAAGGAAGGAAGGAAGGAAGGAAGGAAGGAAGGAAGGAAGGAAGGGAGGGAGGCAGGAAGGCAGGAAGGGAGGAAGGGAGGGAGGCAGGAAGGCAGGAAGGCAGGAAGGCAGGAAGGAAGGAAGGAAGGAAGGAAGGAAGGAAGGGAGGGAGGCAGGAAGGAAGGAAGGAAGGAAGGAAGGAAGGAAGGGAGGGAGGGAGGGAGGGAGGAAGGAAAGCCTCTTTCCTTCCTGTTAGTCATGTTACACGTATGTCCCCAGCTGGTGGAGTGCTCTCTGTGAGGGTATGGCGGAAGGACATGCCAAGGAAACACATGTGCAGAGTGGGGCTGGAGGAGGCGCAGACCCAAGGGTAGGTGGCAAGGACCCAGGGAGGTACAGTACAGGACCTGGAGGCGAGTGACCAAGCCAGCAGCAGTTCCCAGTCAGGGCCGAAAGTCGAGGAAGACTGTTAATGGAAAAGACGTCACGCTCTGGTTATCGGAGAGGCATCTCAAGTGCTTTCCCAAACTGCTCAGTGCATCTTAGGTCTCTCAGTAATATAATGTGATAGCCACCATGCCGTTATTCAGACTGCAGAGGGGCAGAACCTGTCCTTGTGTGATGGATTTACTGGTGGTGAAAGTATATAGCTGGTAAACCACAGCGGAGAGCGGTTTAATTAATCAGCTGTTGTTGCGTAGCAGCATTCCCACATGTCCCAGCAGAAAGGTTAAAGCCCGAACACCACATGGCTTTTCTGCTGGGAAACTCTATCACTGTCAAACCCCTTTGTAACCTACGTAAAATGGAAATAAAACAAATGGAGTTTCTCATAATTAGATATATCGTCCCTCTTAAATCATACCAGGATCTGTTCCTCAGTGTTGCTTTTGCAAACACTGACTGTTTCTGAGTGGAATAAAAATTACACCATGCAGCAGAAAAAATATGTTTGAAGCTGGTATTAGTAGCATCTCAACCAGCGCTTCCCTGATTGCTTACGTTTCCACCTCCTTGTTTGCCCTCTGTGGCACCAGCAGCGAAACATCTAGGTTACTTGTAAAATAGTGCAATTTTCAGCCAGCTTACCCAGTAAAAACAGGTAATGCTTAAATGTGTGTTTGAAGGAGAAAATTGACATATACAATGTTTCAGATTCATGCTGGTTCTGTTAAGCTTTTTCCAGAACAGTTAAAATGATGTCTATAATCCTTCAGCCAGTTTCAAAAGTGATGCCTAGCAGCCTTTAAATTTGTCTAGCATGGCTCCAGTACATTTTTTTCCCCTCACGCTAATAATTTTTATGAAAGAAACCAACAGATGCTAGGCCTGTTTTTAACATTTTTAGAGTTGCCAATTGTACTTTGTTTACTTCTTTATTAGCATAGTTTGGGCAGATCTAAAAAGATATCTAGAGTCTTAAACTGATTTATTCACCTAAACTTCCAAATCATCTTGAACACAACCCTCAGCTTGAGATGAGTCACCCTGTGAAGTGATTGTTTCTTTCCATTGAGAGCTATGCGTGACTAGTTTAGGCTTAAATACCTAGCTTCTGGACACCTAAGTCAAGTCAAATGAATCCTACTCAGGGAACTCAAATAATTGTCCAGCTGTCCTTTGACTACCTTTTCAGAATGGGACCTTTGTCTGAGGTTCAGCACCTCAGAAAAGATTTGGGGTTGAGCACAGCCCAGGGAGCGTAATTATGTCCTCAAAGAACTTGAGTTGTTCTTTGCACACTTTCAATGACAAAAAAAAAACATTCAGATGGAAAATGTTGCACAAGGAGCTAAGTCTGTTAGGAGCTGAAGCTCTGCTGAATTTCTGTGGTGCACATATTCCTGATTTAGGATTTTTTTATTTTTTTTTTTACCCGCTTTTCAATTTAGGAGGGAAGAGAAGAAATGAAAGGAAAACGTGTTTTTTTCAGCATTTAATATCAGTCTGAACATTTGAGGATGCTCATACAACAATAAAAATACCTTCATCTTTTGACTCAAAGCTATGGAAAAAGTCTGCTATAAACAGGGCTGCTGTTCAATTTTATTTTATGTTCATTTGTACTGGTATTGAAAATGAGCAACAAGGGAGACCACAGGTGTTCAAGCACTAAAGAACTGGAAAAGAAATGCAATGCTTCATTTTCAGCCAGAGGCAGGTTATAATGTTTCCTGGGAAAAGGCTTTTAATAGGAGGAAAATATGTGGTAAACTGATGGTGACATTAAGCAGAATTGGCTATAATTGATTAATGTAATCTGCATATTTTATGATTATCTGAGATATGGCTACTGCACAATGAAAATTTTGCAACACTCAAAGCCTGTGCACAAGGTTATGTCTTCTTGCATAAATCTGAGAGCATAAAGGGGGGTGGAGGAGTACTTTAAATTGCCAAGGATGATCTGGATGATAAAACTTAAGTGCAAATGAATATTAATTTTTAGTGCAGTAAAATTAGCTGACTCTTTGAAGATTGCTGGTACTTAACCTTTTCTGGAGTACAATGATCTGCTTTAAACTGAATTTTTAAATTATTTTACTCTTGCAATTTTATGTTGATTTGGTGTGTTTGTGATAGTCCGCTCTGGTTTGGACCCCATAAGAGCACTTGTGGGAGATGGGGAGTTCTGGGGAGGGGAGCAGGAGCTGCATGCTGTGAGATTTTGGAAGAAATGCCCTGTTTGCACTTAGTCACTGACATCTTGGCCAGGCCAATTTAGTACCATTGACCTCTTCAGCTGGGGGTAAGCTCCCCTGAAATGAACGCATACCTGATGTTCCCTTTGGGGCAGTACAAGGAACGACATGAAATTTTGAACACTGGACTTCTCAGAGGAAAGCCCTTGTTGTCCTCCAGGCTGCTTTCTCTATTGATACTAGGATTTTGTGTACCTTGCCAAAGGGGTCACTCTGCCCTCCAGTGAGGATACATCATTGTTCTTCTTGGGTAAATAATGTATTCCAAAAATTTGCAATGAGAAACACTGGAGTTTCTGTTGGAGTCACACACTAAGCTACCCCAACCAAAAATTACCGTCATCCTCCCCACCCCCAGGCCAAGTTATCTTAAGATAAACAAACTTGTCAGAACTCATTTTGACTTCCTTTACTTTTCCTTTAGGAGTGGTAACTTCTTAAGTCACTCTCTTGTAGTTCAGAGTTCAGGTCAGGTCTAGACTGCACAGTCAAGGAGCCAGATGTTACCTGAATTGTCCATGGTTCAAGTACTCTGCACATTTCATGAGCCTTCTCGTAAATTGCTATTAGAATTGCCATAATCACGACTCATTAAAAAATTTGGGGTTTTTAGTCGGACTCATTTACAGATTATATTGGACTAATATCCTTATAGCTTTCCATTATGAGATGATTAGAGAATGTGTTCTTCCATCGTGGCAGAGCAAATCACCATCATAGCTGAGATGACTGAGAATCTTTTTGCAAGCGATTTTATTTGTGTTCAGTAAATCTGTCAGACATAAAATCATGATATATGTAATGTAGCTATAACATATTCATCTTTTAACTACTTCTGACACTTGTGTGAGAAATTGTCCAAGAACTTGCACTCTCAGTAAAATTTATTTATCTAAATTAATATGATGTGAGTAGTTAGATTTTCTGGATAGAGGAAAAAGTAATTTTGCCATTGAAATGCCTGTTTGTGTTCTTTGTCATGATGCAAACCCTAATCCTACAAGAAAAGAAAAAGCAAGCCATGTGTGACTCTCATATGTGAAAGGAAATGTCTCATTTGTGAGACATTAAAATTCCAGCTCAGAAAAAGAATGTTATTGAAAAACAGCTTGACACACTGGCTGTTTTTTCAGGTATTTGATTTATCTGTTATTTGAAATACTTTTTCAGAAGATAGCGCATTAAGTCATTTCAGATATTGAAACATTTTAGTCTGTGTAAATGCCATTAGAGCTACAGTGTTTGCCAATTATTTATGAACTTCCTTTTCCTCTTATGTTCCCCAGCATTCAGTTTGCCTTCGTCAATGTGGCTTCCCTCCACCATTGTGGTTTCCATATCACTGCATGAGAATCAAGGGGATATAGAAAATAGTTGTCTCTTTCTATATTCGGTGGTGGGATCCTCAATTCCATTTGCTGCTTTCATTTGCAATGTTGTGGTTAATCAAGGGACAGCCTTTAGGAAATAATTATTGGCAATCAGCCCAGTTGCAAGAAAATGAACTTTATAATACAGTTTATCAGCCAGGTCTTTAAACTGCTGGAAGCCAAACCATCCTGTTCACCTGCCCAGGCATATACGGCCATCAAGGAGAAGTCCCTTCCCTTATCCCAAGTGTTTAGGGAAGGACCTTTCCTGAATCATGGTACCGTTGCATTTCAGGGTACAAACGGTTAAACATGGAAACCTTCTCAATGGTGGGGACTTGATAGAAAAAGCAATGAGGAGTTAAATGGAGTGATCATTTCTAGCTTTTAAACCTTTCACTTACTTGCACGGGCTTCCCGGTTGAACTTCAAAGGGTTGGTCAGAGCCTGCAACAACATTATCCTTCAAAAATTCCCTCTGCTCTGCGTGGGAGGGTCGGGGGAGGCTGCCGCCACAGGATGTGAGGAGGGGAAGGCAGCAGTCGCTTCTCCACACATCTTGCGGCAGGCATGATTCCTGAATTTGCAGCCGAAAGTGGCTGTAAATCTCTTTCCTCTGCACTCTCTCAGCTCTGATTATAATGAGCAACCAGAGCGGCTGAAGTGTTGCCTTGCTTTCTAGATGAAGCACTTGTAATACTACATTGAGCACATTTGAATACTAATTAGAGTAACAGGATCTTTTAAACAAAATGTGCAGCCTAGAGAGAAATATTATTAGAAGTGAGTTCCATATTTGACACATAACTTAAACGCACGCATCTATGTTATAGGTGTTTTTTAATAAAAAAGATGCACCTAACACATCAGCAAGCAATTACAAATATCATAGCACAAAATCATGTTAGATTTGCATGTTGTTTTACTCTGTATGTATACAACATGTCATGCCCCACTAGATGCGTTCACGTTTCCAAATGAGACAGAATAACGTAAGAATGGGCTCAGCCTCCAGCTCCTGCAAGTTGCAGGACTGAAAGCTTGGCTAAGAACATAAGAACTAGTGAAAGCTGAGAGGTCTTCCAATAATTTGTTGTTTAAGGGCATCCTGAACTGCAGGAACATCAAGATGTCCAAGACTTTCATGTTCGGCTTCTCATATGGAAATATTTCCGTACTCATAATCATCCTTTTCATCTTGATCTGGTTTTGGTTCTAATACTTTTTCAAATTGGGGCACCAGAACAGTCTTCAGTATTGAATGTGGGGGAATAGTACAGGTTTTGCAGCATCATAATTCTGTTTGATGTTTCATTTCTTTTGCTTTCTTAAAAATACCTGATCGAGGATGTCCTTTTTATTGTTATTGGACACTGAGCAAATTCTTTCTGTAGAACTGAGTGTAATGCCTCCAAGATCTTTCTCCTGAAATAACATCTAGAGTCTTTCATCGTGCACACAGATAGAGCTGGTTTTTGTCACTGGAGAATTTTTATTACTGTTCAACTCATTTTCTGGATCACTTATGAATAGTTTAACAGAACATGTCCCCGAATGGTTCTTGTGGGATTCATCTAGCAACTTCCCTAAAATGAACACCTATTTCCTAACTTTTGTAATGCGTAACTTGATGAGCGCTCCAACTGCTACCTCATTATGGAAAAGGGCAGCAGTGCTGCTATTTTATTCAGCAGGAGTGCGTTCAGAACATATATCTTATTTAGTCCCTTGCTAGTTTTTATGGATACCAAAGAAGCTTAAGCCTGAAATAACTATGAGATCTCCTTCACCCTAATGCGGCGCTGCTGGTCAGATGCTTCAGTGTCTGGGGAGTATTACTGTGGACAACTCTGGTGTCTATGGATTTCAGGAATAGGAAGCAAATAAACAGGAGTTTAGATGGCCACAATCTGGTGTTTAGGATCAAAATCATGCCTAAATCCTGGGTGTTTTAGTTCTTTTGCAGCTATAAGCTGAGTAAGTAGGCTACACAGTTAGATCAGTAAAGGTTTGGAAATGTCTTTATGTAGGCACCAACAATAGCAATTAGGGACTGGAGCAAATCAGTGGATTTATTCTCTAGGCTGGTATTTGGGGAAGCATCCTTCATCAAATGGGTGGTTAAGCAAGTAGTTACCTTTAAGTGTGTACTTGGAACTTTCATCGTGAAATTGGTTTTATATATACAAATAAATGAATTCCCAAAGTGAAACTTCAGTTTCTTTCATAGTCAAAGGTAAGTGCACAAATTAGCCCTCTGCTGCTTGACCCTTTGGAAATACAAGTTTTTCATTCTGCTTATACATAAAATACCTTAGGCGTGGATTTTTCCCTCCAGAATTTTCTCTGTGATAGAAATACTCTTTCTACTATTTCCTTCAGGTGACCAAAACCAAACTCTTTAAAGTACTTGACTACAATGCAACTGGAATTGACTTATATTTCAACTCCATATATATTTCCATATAGTTGACTTATGTTTCAACTCCATATATATTTCCATAGTGCATAGCAAAAGAATTCATTCAGAACCTTGAGAATTTCAAAACATTTCTTGTCATACAAGCCTCTATACTTAGAATCATAGAATCATAGAATCGTAGAATCATTTCGGTTGGAAAAGACCCTTGGGATCGAGTCCAACCATCAACCCCACTCTACAAAGTTCTCCCTTACACCATATCCCCTAACACCACATCTAAACGAGTCTTAAACACATCCAGGGATGGTGACTCCACCACCTCCCTGGGCAGCCTATTCCAGTGTCAAAATAAAAACTTAAAGAGTGTCAAAAACTTAAAAGACAGAATGCCCTTTGCAAATCTTATGATACAAATATTCTGTCTATTTACTTATTGGAGAAAATGCTGCGTTCTCATAGGACCAATAATAATAATAAATGTAATGACAGAGAAGGAAAAAAAAAAGAGAAAAAGAGGATATAGATATTGAATTTAACTTTTCCTGTTTGTATATTTTTAATGGCAAATATTCTTTTTGATTAAACACAGCTTTTGCGAACACTCTTTATACTTCACAGATATCAAGATGAATGTTTCCTGAAGAATAATTGACCCTGAAGAATAAGAATTGTAGATAAATAAATATCCTACTATTATTGTCAGTGTACAGAGTTCTTAGCATAAATACAGTTCTTTTCAAGATGTCTGATAATTTGTCATCAGCTAGCTTTTTGAATTACCTAAATAATTAGCAGAGCTTTTTAGTGTTTGTAACATTTGTATCTCTGTCTCTGAAAAAAAGAGATTAAAATTTATAAAACCAAGATAACTTGGTTACACAATTCAAACACAATGAAATAAATAGATCTAGAAAGATGTAATAGAACAACTGAAATGATTTCCAGACAGTAAGAATGACAGCAGAGGAAAAGAAAGTACGTTTTCCTCTGACCAGTGTAAACAAAGCTATGACTGCTTTGCTCAAAGGGTCTTTCTTCCTTGTGCCACAGGCTTTATTTTTGACACAGTAAGCTCTTAAAGTTCTTACAATGTCATCAGCCATTATAAAATCTCTCTAGTCTTACTTTTTTTAATCATTAAATAACTGTATTTATCCTTTTGAATGTGTAGATTTGGCACTTGACTGTCAGCAGCCTGGTGTAGTTGAACAAAGCCCTGTATCATAGCGAGGAGCCCTTCCTAAAGTGATGGTGAGGTTTGGGAACGTGGTCTGTGCTCATTAGTGTTGGTCGCTTTGTGCAGAGACTCATCCTCAGCAGTAGCCCTAGCAGCCACAGCTCACACTGTGGCAGAGCCCAGATGATTGTTTTTAAACTCTGAGGTAGTCACGTGTATCACCTAGCGTTCAAATCTGGTCATTGAACTAGGGAATGCATTGAAAGCAGCAGGCCTCATCCAGGTATGTATTTCAGATGAAAATTAGACATTTATAGCTGAAAAAACAATCTCTGTATCCCAGGAGTGTTTTTCAGACCTGTTCAGCAAAGGCAGTAATTTATGTTTTCTTTTACTGACACTCATAGCCCTGTGTCTCAGAAAATGGTGGTGTTGCCATCACTTGTCGCAGGCAGCAGGCTTTGTGCAGAGGCAGCAGCACAGGGCTTGGGACCTGACTGGCTTCCTCTGGACTGGCCTTGGTCTGCCCCTGGCTCCCTTGGAGCTTGCTTACTTCTAGCAGCAGTCGCCTAATACTTGAGTGATTCTTACCTATGTTGGTTTAGCTTTTGCCTAGATTTGTACTATATTTTTAACTAATAGATAGCGATAATAAGTCATTATTCTGTGTAGAGGGTGCTGCTATGGCCCTAGAATAAAACTGCAGCATAGGGGAGTACAGGGGTGGGATGGAGGTGGAGGCCTTGAAAGCAAAGGCACGGGATGATGAGGAGGGCTCGAGTGCTGTTTATAAGAACATGGCGTCAAGGTCAGTTACTGGTCATTAAAGGAGTGCAACCTCGGGAGCTGGGCAAAATCGTAGAATCATGGAATGGTTTGTGTTGGAAGGGACCTTGAAGATCATCTAGTTCCAATCCCCCTGCCATGGGTAGGGACACCTTCAACTAGACCAGGTTACTCCATCTGACCTGGTCTAAATAACTTTATGAGTAACATAAATCACTTCATGAGTAACAAAGAAGGCAAAGAAAAAGTACATAGCATATGTAAAACTTAAAATATATCGTGAATTTGGATGGGGATTGGAGTTGCAAAATGATGGAGAAAGAGCAATTTATGTAGCAGGTTTACAAACCTAAGAATCACTCCAAATGCTTCCTTGAGAGAGGTTGAAGAAATTACCACCATTGGTATTACACATCCTGCAGCAAAGGACTCAAGGTGCTGCCAGGTCCCAGCAATGACCCCCCGCAGCTAGCTGAAGCCATTCACCTTAGGACCCCCCAGGACAGTGGAAGAGCGAATGTAACACCAGGGAAAGGGTCAGACACTAGAATGTCTGTGTATATGTCATTTTACCTGCATGGAATTTGAGCTGCAAGTGTTAGTATGGAACTAGACTACTAATAATTCTTTGATTAGACTTTTAAAACTTCATTAAGAAAAAAAAAAGACTTTGTCTAAGATATGGTTTTGCCCATAGTAAGAGTGTAACAGCTTGATGGGAGTTCAAACAACCTACTTTGTAACTTGGTTGCAACAAATTGGTAATTACCCTCTCATAAAAAATGACATGACATTTTGTACTCACTAATTATGGCAAAGTCGTCTTGCTGAATCTGAAGGCACCCTGAACGCAGTGATCCCTAGTTGTGATCATAAGTTTTAAGATGAACATAATATTCTTAGGGAGACTCCTTAGATAAGGTAATTTCTTGAGGATCTTTAATTTCCTACATTAGCTTTGCAAACTTGCAATTCATTGTTTATATTCATTGAACATCTTTGGCTTGTTTATTTCTAGCAGCAGTTGTCTAATGACCCTCTTATCTATTCTGGTTTAGATTTATACAAGAGTAGGAAAATTTCTAGGTTCGTGAACTCTATCTCTGCTTTCTGGTAGGTCATTTATACATGGATCATTAGTCATTGGTCACAGCGGTCACTGGTCGTAGCCTCAGTTTTGGCACACACCACTTTAATGTGTTAACCTTTCTCCTAAACATTTATTTTCTTTCACAGAATTTGTATTTTTTGTTCATTTGACATTCACCCCAGGTATTCAGGCTCTGTCGATAGTGATTCAATGGTTGTGTTATCATCACCTTCTTCCACTGATTTGTCTTTGTTTTTTTTCTCACCTATCTTAAACAAAAATATGATGTAGGTACAGCTTAGTACCTCTTTGCCATTAAGATGTTGATGTATTTCATTATGAAAAGCATCAGGGAATAAAGCACCCTTGAATTGAAGGGCCTGTTTGCCCAAGGCGGTACTGAACGTACACAAATCTCTGCTCCGTTCCACCAAAGTAACTATAAGAATTTTAATGATGCATCGACTATAGAAAAATAATTGCTGTCACCTGTGTCTCCAAAAATTTCCTCTGTTGTAGCAGTGTTCTTTCTATGTGCCTGTGTTTCATTATGGGGTCTCTGTGACTGACCGCAGGTGTTGCACACCCACTCTTAGCGCTGCTGTGGGGGCTCTCCTCATGTACTCACCATCTCCATCTTCTTTATTCTTCTTCCTGGAGCGAGAATAACTGATTTGAAAGCAAGAGTCAAGGGATGCTAAGCTCTTTTAGCTTCACTCCGTACTCTGCTGAAAACTGTTCCATTCCACCTCATCCGTTCTCAGATTGTTCCTCTTTTTTTTTTCTTTTTGTTCTCTGTTTCTCCACTGACTTAGGACCTGAAAGCTTTTTAACCCCAAAACAGGTACCACCAAGAAATTACTTCTATTCTGATTTACTTGTTACCGTACGGTTCACTTGTTACTTTTACTATAACCAATGTTGCAGACAACATCTTCATTTTTGCATTTATGTCCAGATTAAAAATTAATAGGTTTGCATTTGCCAAACTGCATGCTCATTGTTTTTCTCCTGTAGAATTGTCCATTGATCTTATTAATAATGCGTCTGCAGCAATAGCACTGTGATTATCATCTTTGCCTAGTCTCTGTTTTTTGGTTTTATTTGCCAATTCTTGCAAGATATGAAATCCACTGCAATTCTCATATTCTTTTTCAAGTACTCATTGTTTCTTTTCATAGCGGTATTTGTTACTTTATAGGAAGTTCTATGTAATTGCATTGACGAAATCTATCTCTGAGATCTCCGCAATTCCTGCTGCAGGTTTCTTTTCTATTATTCTCGGATATTCTGTTATTTCAATTTTATGAGGACACTTTTTATTCATCAATCTGGATTGTGTAATTTTGTTTGCTATGCAAACTCCATTTGTTCTTTCAAGTTCCTTCCAGTAGTTTTATTCAAGCGTTTTGGCTGGGGTTACAGACAGAAATCAGTTCTCTGTCAGCAGACATCCTTTTAAAATGGTAAGGCTGCTTTGTCCTCCAGAGATAATTTCATTGCTTTTCTTGGCCTTTATGTTCTTTCTTATCACTCACATGCTTCACTTTTGGGGAGGTCAGTATTCCTCAAATTTCTGCTATAGAGTTTTATAATTCATTTTCCCTGCTTTGGTCAACTGGAAATTATAAAGTGTTTGAAAATATCTGTTATCTTTCATGAGGGAGTGGGTTATGGAGCTACGCATCAGGTTAAGGGCGGGTGGGCTTCAGCACCGTGTGGCAGACATGCTGTAAGGCAGCAGAGGAGGATGACGGAGGCCTGAAGCACATAGCATGAGAGGAGCTGGGTTTGGGTATGGAATATAGTACCGTCAGTCTTGAGAGATGAAGGGAATTGGCATGCAGAAGGGAGTGCAAAAGGATCAGGACAAGGGGACAATCGTCTCTGGAGGACGGTGTGTGTTTCCTCTGCTGTGCTCAACCCACGGCGGAGTTAAACATCATCACCATGCAGTAAATAAGAAGCATATTATTAACCTGAGGGTCAGTACTAAGAGAGATTGCCATCACTGACCCAGAACCCCATGGAATCTATTCCATTCATTTTATAAATCAGAACTGATCAGGTCCCAGGTCTGGGGTTTCCTCCTCAGATCCAGCGCCTAAGACTTACCTGCATTTTGATTGTTTTCAGAGTAGTTGTCTACAGTGAATCCATCAGGCTTTCAATGCACATTGTTTTTCACTGCGATGCGGTTCATGTCTACGGGAGTAGGCTTAAGCAGTTACAGTTCCCATGCTAGGGCTGTGGGCGAATGACTGGACTGCTGTGTATACCCAGGCCAAGGCTGTGCGAGCTCAATAGGGTCTGGAAAACTGCTGGACGTGACACGGGAAATCATAGACCATATAAAGCTGTGAGAATCTGACAAAAGTTCCAGACAGCACCATGGGGAATAGCTGAACAACACAGGTGGTTAAGGCAGAATTGTATGAGAAACAGACAAAGTCCGCAGGTAATTGGACTGGTGCGTTAGAGACCTTTGGGGGTACAGAGTCTTGCAAGGCCAACAGCACCTAGATAACTTTATAAATAATACCATATAAGATGGATTTATGATACTGTCACTCATTTTGCCACTCATGTAACAGATGCTAGGAAGACTCATAATCCGTCTCGGTTCTTACGAGTATGTCATGAGGTGTTTGTTCATTAGTGTTTCAGTTTGAATCAGAAGCGCAGTTTAGAGGAGAGGCTCTAAACTAAACCAAAATTTGGCTCCAGAAAGGTTCTCTGTCTTCTAACGGGAACTCAGCTTTGTGCAACCATGCTACAGCTACAACTAGCAGGAAGCAAAACCCACTGAAGTGCTAGAGAAGGAGTCGTGCTGTCATCCTAAATGCAGATGTGGATGTTGGGTCTGCGGCACTGACCGTTTTGCTCTGCAGTTGGGCTGTGCTTCTTGCTAATGAAGACTTACAAAGGTGTTGTCCAACTTCACGTGCTCCTGGGAGAGCCCGTTCATCCTTCCTGCACTTGGAAAGCTGTATTACCTGCCAGTGGGTGTAAACTTCCTTATCAATGAGTGTCTCCTCGACAGTGTGAGTTATGTCTGTTGTTTTGTTTGTTAGCAGCCCGATACCTGACATACAATTAAATGCAAGGCTACATACGGTCTTAAAATACTCAGTCATATTCACTGGTTTTGGAAAGCAAAGCTTGGTACAGTGCTCACGTGGTCTATTAGTTCTTACTCTTCCATATTTTTCCTGAAGTGATTTAAGTTTCTCTGTATCAACACACACACTTGCAATAAAAGAAGCATTTCTCTGACATTTTACCCTGCTGTGGGAAGAGGTAAATGTGAAAATTTAGTCTTTTATCCTATGCGTTCTACAAGAAAAAACGTCATTAGACATCCTCAGAAAGAAATGCTGAGGATCTCGCGGCCCTAGCTGGCTGTTTCCAACAGCTATAGAAATGACTGCTGAGTAGTGACAGAAAGCATGTGCTGAACTGAGAAGGAAGGTTATAAAATCATGTGTTTTAGGAATTCCTGAGTTTGTCAAGAAAATCAAAGAGAAACATTGTCACTGTTGTTACCACCATAAAAGCATATACTTAAATTTCTGTAAGACGGGTCTGCATTATAAAATCTTGTGGCTGATGTCCTATCTGTGCAAAATTCTCATCAAAATAATGAGCCAAACATTATTTGTTACTCTTTCTACATTTGAAAAGAAGATTCAGTTTATATTTTTTTCCATAGTTCATTGGTAGTCTTCTCCCAAAAGACAACTTAAATCTTAGAATCTTAAAAATCTTAAGAAAAAAAATCTTAAGAATCTTAAAAAAGTAATATTGTAAAAAATAAACTTTCTGCAATTACTAGGATGTCTCTTTATAACTATTAAAACTTAATTCTTTTGAAATACTTCCTGTCAAATTATTCCAGAAGCTGCAATCAAATGTTTATTTCCGTAAGACTAAAAAGTACTGTAACATCTCACGATAGACTGTCATATTATGCTCTGGTTCTAATGGATATTTCAATGAGATTTCAAAGATAAGCTAAAATGCCAAAGATACTTTAACAGTAAAGATAAAAATATTCTACCATCTGTGCTGCTTATCTTAATTTTTAGTTTTTAGTTGAAAACAATTATGTAAATTTTCAACTTTTTAAAATAAAATGATGGATCATAATTTATTGAGTTATGATTTTATCATCATCTGCAGAACCTTGACTTATCATGGAGTCAGATCTAGCGCTCTGGAGCTAAAGGATGTAACCGTTGTGTATTCTGTGAAAAATCAGAAAGTCCTTGGGGATGGATCTTCTACTGTAGATAAAATTAATTGTATGCATAATGTTTGAAGAATGGCATTGTGCAGACATTTTTGGCGTCAAGCAATGGTGTAAATCAGGCAAGGCTAAAATAAGTGAAGTTAATGCAGAATTAAATAAGCTGAGTAAATAAGAATTGTAATCTGTTGTTACAATTTTTATCTTAGATATCTAAATGTTCACAAAGTATTATTTTAGTATATACTACTAAAAAGCTATAATTTCTTAGCCAATTTTAAGCAAATTAGTTTACTTCTTTTTCTGTGATTATGTTTTCCATCTATAAAATGCAGATATACATACATATTTTCTTCAAAATTACATTTCTCAAAATATTTTTGAGAACTGAGTTTTCAACTCATCATTTCTTCAGCATTACTTATTGCTGTCTTGTGTAGTAATGACATAAAATTTTCATTATGTTGTCATAGCCAATGCCATTAACATGATCAGTATTTTATATCTTTGCTCTCTATGCAGAGGTAACTACTATGAATGTGTGTTACAATTTACATTCACTATCTCAAAGCCTTGTATAAGAAAGCGGATTGACGTTTCAGAGCATTACTCTAACATAAAGCAGGATTATTAGGCTTATTTTATAGCTGGAAAACTGGGACCCAAAGATTGTCAAGATAAATCTAGGTGAGGTGAATCACCATCTTAACCAGTGTACACTAGATTGCATAGGTACCATACATCAGAACTGGGACTGAAACTCAGGCCTCAAGTACTAGGGCATACTCGCCTTCAGCGATACTAAAATGTACAGCCTTCAGATTTTCATTAAGTAACTTAGACTTTAATAAACAAGAGCATTTGTTAAGGTGCTCCAAAATGGTTAAATGGATCTTAATATTTTAATGTTTTTTTTTGTGAAGAGCTAAAATTCAGACAGATTAATGCAGCTTTTCCATTATGGATTTAATATTTCAGTACTAGCTTCTGGAGTGTTTAGCATTTTTCACTGTGCTGATTAAAATCTGTTGTAGATGATAATTATGCTGGTTTTATCATTCAAACACTCAAAATTGATTTTTAAATCTTTAAGTGGCTTGTACTAGACTTTTATTTCTCAAAGGGTTTAGAAGTCTGCTTGTATTATGTCCTTCCGTCATGTTCTCTGTAAATGCTAAATCAATGCAAAATTAGTAGATTCCCAGTTCTAAAAAAAAAAAACCACCCTTTTTTCGTAGGAGGAAGAACTAAGGAAAAGTGGAGAAGCCAAATACGCACACTTGAGTGATGAGCTTCACGTATTAATTGAAGTGTTTGCTCCACCTGGGGAAGCATATTCTCGTATGAGTCATGCCTTGGAAGAAATAAAAAAATTCCTCGTTCCCGTAAGTGGCTTATAGCATTCTTCTGTGACTGGTTATGGTTTTGCTGCATTGAATTTGTGCCTTCTTTAAGGACTTTTATCTAACGAGAAAAAAAAAAAAAGTTCTGTTGAACATTCGTCTTTTGTTGTTTCATCTCATGGAGATGCCAAACAGGCCATTAATTGTCATAGTTGATCGCCTGATATATTTTCTAGATGTTTTATTATTTCCATTTGTCATTGTTTTTTGCTTTTCTTTCTTGGTTTTTGGAGGGAAGGGTGGATTACTTTTTCTCTGGTTGCAGACATTAGTCATTAGTATGGGAGTACACTTTCAAGTTTTTTGAATATTCAAGTCTAAAAAAATTTTTGTATATGTAGTGACTTACCTAAATAGCTTGCTAATGAAGTTAATGAATTTCTTGTGGGACAAACAGCATGAGCAGAACATTCCTCAGGCATTTCTGTTCAGGCAGCTCGTCATGACTCAGACCACAGTTTAGCAATCCTCCATCAGCTAGGAGAGCACAGAAACATATCCTGAAGTGGGGAACTTTTCCATTTGATTTATACTATACTAATATACTATATCACTTTCTGAAATACTTACCTTTTTTTCTATTGATTTTCCATCAGACTCTCTGAAATTTATTTTCTCCACGTCTATACAGTATTCCATTATATTTTCATACTTAAAATTTGCCCTAGAATTTAAGCATATGCATACTAAATGCTACGTAATGGTTGCTTTGTGTAGTACTAGAATTATGTGAGTTATCGTCTGAGGTCTATCCTGAGACTATTTAGCCCTCTAAAAATGTTCATAACTTGTATTCCTAAAAAAAAATGTAATGGGAGCTTGTTTCTATTTGTGATAAAAAAATGAAGTGCAATAACTGTTCATATCTCTCGATAATAATGGAAGGATTCAATGAATGCCTTTTTATTATGAGGAATATGAAGCCAAGATAAGAGATGTTCAGGTGAGGCATGTGCATATTTGCATGGCAGAACTTTAACTTAAAATTAAGTAAAAGTAACTTAAAATTGTTAAAAATAAACAGCTGGATATTTGTTTTAAATAATAAAGTTTATTGGCACCAAGTGAGTGCCCATAAATGAGCTACATTTTAAACAAGTTGACTCCTTCTGATTCTTCCTTTCCATCCCCTTATGCTTCCAGTTTGGGAACACTGGTAATAAAATGCTATTTCAAATTCTGGGAAGTAACCATGAGAGAATAGAGAATTTTTTTCATCATTTCTGACTCTGTGTTGAACATACAGTACAAGGGACAAATAAGGTCAGTGTCATAATCCTGGCAACATAATGTGGAATGACATTTTGGGTACAAGTTAAGGGCAAAGATCCACCAACCCATAACACTGGAAGAAAATTTATAGTTAAGTGTCATGTTCCTGAAAAGTCTGGAGTGTTACACCTGGATATGGTAACCGGGCTAATTACAAAGATTGCCAGTCTCTCTCCTTTGGATAACTCTCATTTCCAGTTGTTAGTGAATTTGCCGAACTTCAATTTGTTTCTGTAAGAGGTTCCTGTTTAAAGTTATCTTTGGACATCCTTTTTATTCTGGAAGAGAGCTCCTGCATTATAGCATTACGCAGTGATGAGGGTACTGATTCCTATGCCCCCTGGTTTTTTAACAGCCATTGCGTATTCTGTCCAGCTGGAGAAATCTGCTCTGGGTGGTAAGGGAGAGAGAGCAGCGCGTGATGACACTGGCGTTAAAATTTGTGGCATGTTGCTGTTGTAAATATTCAGCATCTGCGCAAGCACATATTTTGTGTGACACATTATTTATTGATAAGGATTATATGCATTTTCCAGCACAAGTATAATAGCTACACTGGAGGATATATAAAACCAGGTTCTTTGTTACAAGATTTTGAACTTGGTTGGCAGCGGCAATAATCACTCCAAACAAGTAAGAATTGTACTTTATGACTTGTGTGTTAGTTTTATCCCCTCTGCTTCATTTCAGATTTACAACAATTTACAAAGCAATTATTAACTGGCTGGTTATAACATGTGTCAAGGGGTTTACGCTCAAAAAGCTTGCACCGGATAATTTCCTTTTTGTTCCCTATTTAAAGCATATCTTGAATTTGTTTTATGATGTTTTGTTGTTTATAAGACCTAATTTATTGCCGCAGTGAATACTAGAATTGCATGACAGGGATGAAAGCAGTAGAATCTAACAGTTTTACTTATACCAAATCAAGGATGTAATAAACTATTCAAATGAGTTTTCACATTGCTTATGAATTTTGTGAAGTTTAAGTGAAATATTGCCCTCAGAAATTACACTGGTTGTGTCAGTAAGATGGAAGAATGTTTTTATACTTTATGAATAAGTTTTAATGAGACTGAATTTTTAAATAAATGTCTAGAAAACATAATAATAGAAAAAGAGAAACATGTAGAATAGGACTGAGAAAAAAAATGTTCATTAATTGAAGCAAATTTTGGTGAACAAAGACTTTTGATTTAAATGCAATTACTTAATTACCACCTTTGACCTTGCCCAATAGTATAAAAATTTTCACTAGTGAAGATTTTGCCTCCAAGGCAGAGGCGGAGACTAAGTACGGCTATTTACAGTGGCTGTTCCACATGTTAGCAGGTTTCAAAGCTGCAGTGGGCTCGGCCTCAGGGTGTGCGTTGGGATCCCTCCAACAGGCATTTCAGGGAATGACTGGACGCCCAATGTCTGCAGCCTTCGGCAGTTTGCCGGCCGACACACTTTTAAAGCCAAGCCGCTTCATTTACTGTCTGCTGCTTCCATTTTGCAAATGGCTTGAGGTCTCCATGGGAGCTGCCATTGGGGCGTTGCTGACTGGTGGATAAGATTTGTTTTGCAGCAGACTTTGCAAGATCTTTTGTGAGATTTATGCAAAACTTTGGCTTTTGGGGGGTTCTTATATCCAATTACTAGTTAGATACTATGCTCCGTTTTATTTTGATGTTTACTTTCAATATGAAAATTTGAATATAGTGGAAATATGATCAAAAGACCTATGAATAAGAAAAAAGGATTAATACCTCAGGGTTTTGAAACACAACTACCAGCTCCACTATTCTTCTTTTTTTTGGCAACCTAGTAAAAATAAAAACCGAAATGTGCTCCCCCAACCCCCAAGTCAAGGTTTTAGGGTAAAAATCAAATTTGAAACTGACTTTAATGTAATATAAGTTATCCAGTATTAGCTATGTGGAAAGAACAAACAGTAGGATTACATAGGAGGAGGACATGTGTTTTGCAGATTCACCTCTGTGGCCAACACAGATTCAATAGAATTCATAGGAATCTGCCTGCCAAAGACTTCTGACCCCATCTGCCGGGGACCTAGGTCTGGTTGAGGAACCTAAGGCTGATGCTATATCTCAGTGCCTCAGAGTGGCATGTAGGTTAGTGAACTGGAAGGGGAGATGTTTAAAATGGCCAATATGGGGGGGAAATAGCTTATTTTAAAAGGTTCATATGTATTAAATGCTTGAAACTTTCTTCACCATTAATGAGTAATGAAATGCTATATCATTCTTATCAGATATGATGATATCATTCTGATTTACATCCAAACATACAAATATATTTTCTGACCAAGCTATTATTTCCATATAGTAAGGGGCTATGCCATCTTTAGGAGTCTGTGCTGCCTAACACATGCTACATCTTTTTCTGATAACCATTTTTATCCCTTTAAGCAGAGCATTTTTATTTGACATGGTTAGCATCCCTTGGGACGAGGCGGGAAGCAGATACTGATCATTCATTTTATGTGTGAGTGCTCTGTATTAGGGAGCTATTATGTAGAGGGCAGGTTGCAGCTGCAGTGACACAACCGCTTTAAAAAGATTGTTTACAACTGTGCGGTCAGATGATCAGAAATCGAACCAATTACCACTTTAAGAGCTGCTGTTCAACTTATTTGCATACATTTTGCTAACCACTTGTGTCTGCTTTAAATTGAGGCATATTGGCACCACTCAAGGGCTGGGAGTAAACACGTGGTCGTTTAATGCAGTCCAGTTGATGAGCGATTGCTCATGATTATCTGCCGGTACCCTTCGGAATTTTCTGAGGCTGTTTATCAGATTGGATCAAATCAGATCAGATTCCTTTATTAGGAAATAGCATGATAAGGCAGCAGGTGAATGCACGTTTTTATGTTGTTGTTGTTGTGAATTCAGGGTACAGTGTCTTCCAGACTTTCTTGTAGGTGCCTAAATCTCATCTTGCTCCATACCATTGATTAAAATAATCTTCTTACCAATCATTTAAGAATAGTAAGTGTTATCACTGATCCAGCTTCCAGCATGAGTTCTTCAGTCTTCCTAACTAGAGATGGAAAATTAATGAGGAAAAAGAGCCTTTCAGTGAAATAAAACATTACTAACGTCATACTGTAAGTTATTCATACCAGAAGTATGTATGAAAAAATTGAGATTTGGGGGGAATTGAAAACAAACTTTCCCAGTTTGTTTCATTGGAACAATTAAATAATCTTACAGTAGAGTTTAATCCCTTGAAGGTCTTTCTCTAGCTAATGTTTCAAAATGAATTTTTTTACTTCAACCATACATTTATATATATATAAATATATACGTATAACAACTCGTATATACTACAGACCAAAGTTACTAATGATGACTTATGCCATGTTGTGCTGGCTATATTGTAGTATATACAACACACGGTGGCAATTTTTTGTCACAACATGGCTTTGACTGGTTTATAACAAGTATGGGTAGGTATATGACATTTATTTTGACATTTTTTTATTAGCCATCTGAATTTCTTCTGTGCTACAGTATAATATGAAATCTCTATTTACATACCATTTCACACTCCGTGGTTTTGTAATCTTACTTTTGTTTCTAAATAAGATATACTGTTGGGGGGGGAGGATTCAGTCTTTTTGTCTTTTTTCAAAGAACCTCAACAGGCAAAATATTTCCCTGACTATGATGGTGAGCAGTGGCACAGCTCCATCTCTAAAAGAGACATCTTTTATACCTGTCAAAGTAAATAATAATTTATACTTGCACATTCTGCAAAGGTACTTGCGATAATAAATAATTACTACCGTAATTATTTAAAAACTGTGATGAGAAAATTATTTGAGCAGCTGTTTCAGTTGTTCTGTGTTCTGGTTTTCCCAGTGTGCAACGTCTCCTGCAATTTCACACACAAGTTTTGACAATCAAGAAAAAAAATTCAGAGATTCCATCAAGGCCCAAAATGTCATAGAGTTTTACCTGTTCACAGCTTTTTTTTCCCTAAATGTTACTTATCAAATCAAATTATTATAACTATGTTAAAACACAAGTGTACTCAAGAGAGTTATAGCTTGTGGACAGTGGTTCTTGACTCTTGACAGACTCTGGAGTTTTTCTTAACCATGATATTGGCCGATTGAGCAGCAGCACGTGCATAGTTTAAATTTTAAGTTTGATGGAAATAACCCTAGAGCTATGCCTCAAAGTGAAGGTTTGGCAGGGGAGATGTACACTAAAATGGCCTTTTTAATTGAAAATTAAACTCCACTATTTCTCAACTGACTGAATTTTTATGTAGCTACTGATACACAGTATAGACTACTGTTTCTTTCTGCAGCGAAGCTATGAAATGGATAGCAATACGAAGAGCACATAATTCCTCAAATATCTTTAAAATTGTGTCGTGATGAGCAGGTCGCCTGTTGGTATGCCAGACCAACAAGTATCTTCTGTCTAGGCTTAGCTGCCCAGCTGCTTCCAGGCGGTATAGCTACTTCATCGCCTCACCTGTGCTTTAAGGGTTGATACTCCCACTCTGAGTGGATTAAGACCTTTTTAGATATGCCAGAGACATATTTAGTCTGTGAAAGCAATCCCTTGCTGATCTTTCTCTGACACACAAAGGAATCAATATAAAAGGCACAGCCTTATTGCCAGAGCCAGCCCTTTGTTTTGCCTTTCAGATTAACTGGAGACATTAACCTGATCAGGGATTTTACACTGATGATTAATCTGAATATACTATGGAGACATTGCTGTAGTTTAAAGAAATATTTACAACTTGCTCGGTGAGTCTGTATTCATCAGCAATTTTATAGGCTTGTCTTGCTGCTTCCTCTTGCTAGGGTGTAGGATTTTCACCAGTGTCAGATCAGAAGCAATGATTTGGGTGTAGGTGATAAAATTCATGCCGAGAAATTTGAATTCTACAGTATCGCTCCTGGTTTCATAATAGCAGGTCTGTAATATGTAGCAAGAAGTGGGCTGTGGTATTGTGCATTCGGCTCTACAAACCCCTTCACCTCAGAGGGACCACCAGACCCTCCTACACATCTGGCATTTCATTTAAGAGCTGCGTGTGTGAGTATGGATTTGGCCAATCGTCTCATCAACAAAGGCTGGGTATTTGGCCCAGTGAAGCAGCTGCAACTTCATGGTCTGAAAACAAAATTCCACGTGGTTCTATATAAAAGTAGGCATGAAAAGTGTATCTAAAACAATTGTTGTTCATGCAAATAATTACTTTGTAGTGGAAAAAAAAAATGTGCAAGACATTTTTACGTGTTTCCATCATATATAGTAGTCTCTTTTTCAGCCATCAATACGAGGAAAGAAAAGACAATATTTGGATAATAATTATAAGACTGAAAGCAAGGAGATTAGTTATTATTAATTATTATTTATTTATTTTGACTCTTTCAAAGAATTGGTTTGTGGCTTAGCCAGGTTACTTTATTGTGTTTTGCTTATGTCAGCAAAATGCCAATGGGATTTTTGAGGTTTAATTCACTTGTGGAGGTAGACTCAAAGAAAAAATTTATTTTCCTGCTTTAATTCAAATTGAAAAGCAGATAATACCCAGGCAGTGTATTGGGGTTTGGGATTTGTTTTGGGTTTTTGTTTTGTTGTTTGCTTTTAAAAAAGGGGGAAGAGAGAAGGTTTTGGTGGCATTTGTAAACTTTTTATCCTTTTTTTTTTTTTAATGCTGCAAAGGTCAGTGTAGCCAATTTTGAGGATGCCGAGTTATGCTTGCTTAGGAAAGCATGAAAGAAAAAGCACAAATACAGAGTAATCTTTTCTCTGTTGTGTTCTTTCAGCTTCCAGCAATCAAAAATTGAATCTCGTCAAGGCCGTATCCAGACCATCTTGCCTTATGCCCTGTGGTAGATTGTTCTTCTCTTCCCTGAACTTGTCAAATTCTTTTTTGAACCTTAGTTAAGTTTTTGGCCTCAGAAAACCATCAGACGGCAATGAGTTTCACGGTTAATTTTATGCACTGGGTGTAAATCAAAAACCCAAAAGCCCACTTACTCTTGTTTGTTTGAGGGCAGCTGTGTAACACTTTATGAGTGCCCTCATCTTCTTGCATGGCTCAAAGCAATGGATAATCTCACAGCAATCCTCACTCTTACATTGTTCTGGATTTGTTTCTTTTCTAAGCTCCCCATGTTTTCTTGTACAGAAGCAGACGTAGCTCTGATTATCCATGTGACATACCTCTGACTATCCTTCCCCCGTCTTTCTGTGTTCTCCTTAGCACACCCCTTTGGTTTTCTGTTGGGATGGGGCGGCCGGGATGGCACACAGTAGCCTCATCTCGGTAACCAGGAAGCAGTGCATCAATTACATGGATCTTCTGTTGTGTTATGGCTTAGTGTCATGTTTTTTCCTAATACTATCTACCATTCTTCCCACTTGCAGTGTTTTGATGTTTTCCAACTGGCATTTGTAAAAAATCCAGGGCATCTTTCTTGAATCTTAATAACTAATTTAGAGCTATTTACTTTCAGTATTTTAATCTTTAGCAATATTTAAGTTTAATTATTTTATGCGCATTATTTTGCTTTTATCAACACTCAATTTTTTCTGCCAGTTTTATTTCTAGCAATTGAGTATAATGAGATATTTCAGCAATTCTTTGCAGTAACTTTAGATATTATTGTCCTGCATAACTTTAAATGAAATGCTGTCACATCACTATTCATTTTTTAATATATATAATTTATAACTAGGATGGGCAAAACAGATTTTTTTAATCACTTAACAAACTCTTCCCCTCAGAAAATATAAAATTATAAAAACAGCCCAGCTATTCTTAATATTCTTTTTCCTTTAATCAAAGCAAGAATTATTAATCAAAAAGCTGCTTTCTCTTACCTTTTGACAACTTTTGGTGCAGCTGATGAGAGTTTTGATCTGCATCTATGGAGATCTTTAAAAATGGATGTCTCATTTGTTCTGTGCCATGCTATATGACATAAACCTGTTCAGAAATAACCTGTATGAAGGATAACGGTACATTCATCCACAGAATGGATGTCTACAAGACCAGGGAAAACAACCTGAGCACATTCGGCATGTGCAAACATGAGAAGGTTTCAGTAAGTCAAGGGTATCTATTTGTATATATTCCTGATGTTTTGAAAGGTTTAAAGTGTCCTAATGGCAAGGAATAATATGACAAAACTGCACTGGCATGAGAGATTTTTTTAAAGAAAAAATACCTTCAAATATCAAGTTGAAAAGATTGTTAATTGGCTATGAAAACAGCTTTCTACAGAAAAACCAACACCTTTAGCTTAATATGGTTTTGGTGCATCCTCAGTGATGAAGGGATGGCAAGAAATTATAAAGAATCACTGTATAAAAATCAGGAAAAGATGCAGAAGGCAGATTAATAGCAATTCAATTTATAAAATAAAAAGTCCATATTTAATTGAACAGTTGTGAAGGAAATATGTGGCCAACAATGCAATGATAATACAAATGATTTCAAGGAACATTAGAAATAAAAGGAATCCTGAAAAAGATATAGACTTCAATCCCTGGAGATATTAACTTTATGAATAACTTTAATGATGCAGAAAAAGCAGAATGTTTCCTTAAATATCAGCTGTTTAGCTGGAAAAATATCGGATGGAGTAGTTGTATCTTACCGAAATGATGCAATACTTTGCAGTTACTAGTCGAGTAATGTTAATTTCAAGAAAACTTGTTTAGAAAAAAGGCAGGAAACCAGAGAAGAGATCATAGTGTGCTGGTCTGAGAGCAGTTCTGCGAGCGGCAGAGCTAACGAAGGCTGGTTTCTAATGACTTCATGTCTCGTATTTAGATTTGGGGGGGGCAGGTAGGAGATGTGTTCTCTGTCTGAAACTTTCATGCATTCCAGACATTCACGACTTCATTCATTTGTGGGGTTTTTTGTTTGACCTTATGTGAGCATTTGCTCTTCAGTAAGGTCACTAACTTTTTCTTCCTCACCCTTCTGGGTGAGCACTTTCATGAAACTGGGAAGGATTGACTGTTTTAGGACTAGGGGA
Source organism: Larus michahellis (assembly GCF_964199755.1). Classification (NCBI taxonomy): domain Eukaryota; kingdom Metazoa; phylum Chordata; class Aves; order Charadriiformes; family Laridae; genus Larus; species Larus michahellis. The sequence goes on from NC_133898.1 coordinate 103,428,072, forward strand.
CATCTGTCAGATACAGCGGGAGTTGACCAGTGAGTCAAAAGTTAATTGGGTTGGAATGACAAGCAGTGGAATAGAAACATGGCCAGTGAAAGAAAAACTTGGGGTAGCAGCGTGACTGTGTGGTGATATTGCTGTGACCTGACACCAGTCCTTCACTGAATAGTTGGGAAAGATTGCAACTTATAAAAAAATTAAGCAAGGAATCTAACCACTGCTTTGAAGTTTTTATGGTTTGACAAAAATAAATTTGTCAACAAATCTGATTTCATATTCGATGTGAAGGTTTGTTGATAAAATTAATTGTGTTCGTGACAGCTGACATTTCTGTAAAAATCTATCACTTGTATGATGTAAGTGACAGGGGTCAAAACTTCTCAATAAGAAAATTTCCCTAAGTAGGTGTGTCTGTAGCAATTTTCTTAAGGAGCTGGTATGTGAAATTTCTTTTTCTGTCAAAGCTGGTTTGTGTATCAAATTTCGAAGATCGAGATTTGCATCTTGATATTAGATTATTTCATTTGAACATATTCCTCTCTCAACACAGCATGTTCCTTTGGGTGAGACCTACAGAGGGGCACAGGTGGTGCAATACTTAGACCCCGTAGCAAAATCCGTAGCCATTAAGCAGGTGAAGAGGTGTCTTGCGTGACAGGGGTGCCTCAAACTGCATCCTCAGCCTTCAGCCCTCTTACACTAATGTGAAAAATGCTGAGCACTAGGATGCATCTTATATCCTGCCTCCCTGCTAGGTTTAGGCACTTAACTTTGGAAACACCAAGGTGAGAGACATACCTCCAGGTCAAGTAAGAATGAAACTAGAAAAGGACTTTAATGAGAGGAATCATTCTCTGGAGCTGCCCATATTTCATTGACTACAAAGGGAAACCGTTGGTGACTTAGGTTAAAATAAAATGAAACTCTCATAAGTATATAAGCCTTTTTTAAAAAGGCAGTGTATATGAAACATACTCTTTCTGAAGAGTCACATGATGACACACTACACCCTAGCGATCAGTTTTGTTCAGAGCTAACTGGAGACCTTATGGATAAATAGGAGAGAGGAGTCTGGTACCCGAAGCTGTAAATGGGAGTCAGTTGGGAATGATGGGGCAGAATTTCACTACCGAATGGAGGCAGGACCTTGTTCAGAGAGGAGGGCTGAGGACGAATGCAGAAGTCAACAAAAGCATGCTCAAGAAGAAGTATCTCATATTTCCTATTTAAATGACTTGAGTACAATTGCTGTCTACCTACTTGCTTGCCATTTTCTCTCAGCTGTTTGAAAACTCTGTGGTGCGTGCGGTTTATTTTTACACTTATTACAAACGAAACAGAAAAAAAATTGGAACTATCTCCCTTAGACATGCTAGAACAAGATTTGTGTCTGTTGGACAATAACTCAACTTCAGCCTAATTTTCATGGCTGCATAACTTGTGAATGACCTGGTGAGTTAACAACTCAGTTACAGCACCGTTGAAAATCCGAGTTTTTAGGGACAGATTGGAGGAAGTGAGTAATTTTTGGAAGCAAGCAGTGTGACAAGCTGGGCAGGATCTGTAGCTATTTCTGGTTAAGGTACATACTTATATTTATGTTTATATTGAATGCTTACCACAGTGTTAGCCTGAGAAGGACAGTACAAGAAGGAACTGAAAACAATGTAAAGTCCTTATTTTTCAGAATTTTGATTGTTTCTTCACTTTTATAAACTGTGTTAAAATTCAAAAGTAAGATTTTGAACAGTAGTGGACCCCAATTTAATTAGGCTCTAAGATTAGGGTTAAATGAATAGACACATACTGTCCAGGAATTGTCAGTGGGAAAACTGGCAGGGAAACACAGGCAGAAGGTGATTTTTTCCAACCAGTGAGGGCTTCAAAAGGTCATGGAGAACTTTGCAGAGAAAAAAAAACAAACTACTTTTAGAGTCACAATTAATAGCTTTACATCATTGTTACTTTTGAGGAAGTGAATAAATAGTGCTTTTTTCTAAAGAGACCATTTCTGAGTTGTTTTAATATACTCACAGGTCCCTAGCCTGTAGAATTTCTTTAGGTGCCAAACACACGTGGGCCACAAAGTTACAACAGACAGGGAAAAGCAATCAAGAGGTGTAAAATAACAGTCGTTATAGTAGGTTCAGCAAACCAGAGCTATTACCTCAGAGGGCTAAGAAAATCCCCTCAATGTCAAAAAGAGCAATTACATATGTAACACAGTGCTACGAGAGGCCGGTATAGTCTTTGCCCAGTCATTATCCTTAAACTGATCGGTTGAAAATAGGTGAAAGGAACCAATGCTTAATTAAACAAAGATTTAGCTTTGATTTCAATTGAGATTTCTTTTCTGCCTATAAACACATCAGAAAGACAGATTGTGCCTTGGGTATCGGCTGGTCTACACTTTTCTGTGTATCTTGCTTTGAAAAGCACTTAATAGATTTACATCAATCTGTAAAACAAACTGCATCCAGGGTAGGAGCTTGCATACTAAACTGAAAGCAGGTGCAGTTAAAAACAGAGGTGATATAAAGCTCTGAAAAATATTTGTGAAATGGGAATCCTGACAGTCAGCTTCACTACAGCATCTTCAGTGTGCTACAGTGATTCATGTCATAAAATGGTATGAGTCCCAGATATGTTATTGCATACCTGCATGAGAATGGGGTTTTACCATCTCCATCTGTCTCCCGAACAGTGTGAATATGTTGCAGTATGCCTAAAGAGATTCCTGTTTTAATTTGGTTAATCAGTCTTCACTCTGAGCTCAACTTTTTGCATGGTCAGAAATCATATTTTCTGCTGGAATGCAAAAGCCCATTTTGTTTTGTAGTGCAATAATACATTGCAATATCACTTAAAAAAATAATTTCTGCTGTGTCACGTCAAACAAAACAGCTATCTGAGTCATATCCTTATTATTAAAATGGCAAACTAACAAAATCTGAATGTATTCCATTTTCTGCTAAACCCTAGCCTGTTTTTATGTAAATTACTGTATGCAGGGGCCATAGTCAAAGTCTATTTATACAGTATATCAATTAAATCTTGACTTGTACTTCAGCCCTTTAGTTCTGAGCTAGAAGTGATTTTACATAGTTTAAAGGCAGAGGCAACAGAGAATCTGTATTGAGTTTGTGTATATTATTATATACTATTATAGTATATGTATTGTTTTCTGTATAATGATATATATCACTATGCTTACTAGAAAGTTTATTACTATAATATAGTGTAGTCTATTATTGTATAATGTTCGGCTGTTAGACTTCGTCCGGCTACCCATAAACCAGATTTTGTTGCACATCCTGCTCTCAGGTCACCCTGCGTGACAAGTCCTCTGCTACTGCCCTGCACCCGCAGCAGGTGAGGGAAAGTACCTGAATGAGCAGCTGAAGACTTTTATTTATGGAAAAAATGAATCTTTCCAACCAGTCTGATCAGAAACCGAGAATCAGGAAGGGAGGGAGAATCCCTTTTTGTTACTAAATCTGGCAGTTTTTCTTCTGCGTGCAAGAGAAGCATTATGCTATGCACCTGAGAGATTTCTCTCTACTAGCATAAACTGACTGATGTCCTGTCTCTAAGGGTGGCAGAGTTCTTGTGGCTCACAAGTATTTCTAGAGAAAATAGTTATAAGGATAGGAAAGAATGCGTCTGTATTGGGGTCAGAAAAGCTTCTTGACCCTTCCAAGCAACTTACACATACCTTCTTTAGGCATGTATTGAGCACAATGGGAATAATCTAGGCAGTTCTGTGTCCCCAGAACTTGTGAAGAGGAAATCGAGAGAGAATGTATAGATTCACGGGTTCTGAAACTGGAAAGCACAACTTCGCTTCAAGCCCCAGCCCACACAGGCAGTAGAATTTCTCCTAAAAACTGTACTAAATATATGCTTCAGAAAGATACCAAGTCTCACTTTATGTGCTTCGGATGATCTGGAGTTCATCATCTTCGTCCTAAGCTTTAATTACCCTTAGTGATAGGAAACTATGTCTGTTTTCAATGTTGGTTGTTTTTAGCCCCTAAATTCAGTTTCCAGTCAGTAGTTCTGTGTCTTTGCCACATTAAAAGCACGTCCTCCTCTTTCCAGCTATCGGTTCTCCCATTGGGTCTTCAGAGAGAGACGGTGTAAAAGAAATCAGGTGTTTCCTCAAACCAGTTCTTCAGTAAAGAGAATATTGTTGTTAAGCCTCATTTCATAAGGCTTTTTTTTTCTATTTGACTGCTCTCTCATGTCAACTCTTGAATCCTGACCCTGTAGTCAGAAGAGCCATGTAGATTTGTGATAGTAATTTAGCCGCATCAGGTGGGATAAATAAAACCTCAATTTTCATTGCAAGTACAGAACTGAAACATGAGTTAATTGTGTCTGTGTTCTGTAACAGTCTTTATAACTTCATCTAGAAACATAACTCTTTTTGACCTACTTTTTGGAGTGGGGTGGGGGAGAACTGAAGGGAGTAATCATATTTTATTTCCAGATGCCTGTATTTGCCCTTAATCATACTGCTCGCTCTCATTTCACTGATATATTTGCTTCCATTATTAGTCACCAACATTAAAAAAATACTTGTCCATCCTTCTTACTGTCATTTTTATGTTGTTTTTGTTCTGACATAGGCATTTAACCTAAATAGCTTATTGCCCAGTGCCGCCGTTTTAATACCTGTGGCTTTTGGGTTATGTGGGCAGCCTGCTAGATGCTCTTCAACAGCTCCCAGCTTTCAATAACATTTCTGTCTGCAGACTCACATTCCCAGACAGGTATGCCAAGAACAACTCAAGTTTCAAAAAGATGACCCTTTAAAAATATTGAACGTGTTCCTGATACAAAATCACAAAAAACCATATCAAGATCAGTGTGTACCAAGGCATCAACTAATTCTGAAGTTGAGGCTACGCTGTCAGGGTAGTTTCACTACTTACTTGCTTTACACTGAACTGAGACTTTTCTTTAAGCAATTACAACCAAGCATGTTTTAGCAGCATTATAATTTCGTTTCAGTTGCATGTTATGATGTCTAGCAGATATCCCCAGGATGAAGTCAGTCCCATCATACATTTTTTTCTTCCTGCATAGTGAGAGCAGAAGTTTAAGGGACATTTTGTTTTCTGGCACAGATGAAGTGGTCTGTAACACATGCACACCTATACTCCATCCTTTGCCTGAAGAAAGCTCTAACTTCTACTATCTGAGGGCCTGAATCTTCTCTTGTGAACATTGTCCTTGAAGTAAAGTACCATCTTCCTGTCTCCCCTTTTCCCACTAGACAGTGCTTAAAAAAGGGATCTTCTCTGCGCTTTGGTTTGGGTACCATTACATACTGTGCTAGATCCCACCAGTATGCTTCTCATTGGAATCCTCTAATCTGATGTTTGTCCCATTTCTCCCATCTTAAGATGGGACCACATATAAGGCATGGGAGAATGGAGAAAGTAAAAATAACAGGATGGGAAAGCGAAAGGAAAACCAAGGCGAATAAAGAAAAGTCAATTAAATTTAAGTAATTAAAAAAAAATATGAATAGCAGTCGAAAGATACTATCTGTGGTTCCAGCATCTATGAAAAATTTAGGTGCCTTAAATTTTATTTAAATTTTCAGGAAAAGTAAGCTTCTAAGTCAACTGTGGCATAAATATTTCTAATTCTCTTAGTTATGAAAAATTAATTCCAAAGTCTATAAGAAAACAATACTTGTTTATATTTTTTTTTATTTTTATATTTTTCATTTAAGTGTGATGGAAGCATTTCATAGGAGGGCATATGCAACAACTGGTAAACTCCACATAAAAATTACACATTGCCATTAATATATTAAGCATTGCATGTTCTTTCTTTCAAAGAGAAATTATGATCAATTATTACAGCATGCTCACACTTTTGATGGAATATTAATAGCTTTAATTTCATTAAGATTGACAGACCAACTAGAGTCCAATTTTCCATTTGAACTTTTGCTCATTGCTATTAAACTATTTAAAATGTCACAATACCTGCAGAGATGTTGTGAGAAGGCCAGCATGACATCAACTTTTCATGCATGTTGGTTGAGAAATAGCTGACCCTAACTGTAAAATTTCCAAACTTAAAAAAAACCCCAAAAACACACACAGCAGTTGCCATATTTTCTTGAGCAAGGCCAGGGGGCGAGGGGGAGGGTTAGAACAGTGGGGTTGGTGAAAAGTCAGGAATAAGCACAGCTGGCAGGAAAGATCAAACGCACAACAGAAAATATCAGACAACTCAGAGAAAAAGGCACTAAATGGCATTTTTTAATTTATTTCCATAGATTCAATATTAAATGGAATCAGATCAGTTTTACTATAAAGAAAATTCTGTACTGAAGTCACAGAGTACTTAATCAGAAATAATTTGGATGTTTAGTCATTAACAAAGCTTTCAGGGAGACCAAAGTCAGCCATGTGTACAAATACTTTATAGTTGGTACAACTTAGGAAATAAATCCAAATTTTATTCACCACAATGCTGGTATCTAATTCTTTTTTTTCACCAATTTGTTTCATAATATGTTAACTGTCCAAAAAAAATAACATTTATTCCTCTTGTAGTTAACATTTTAAACAGTATCGCTAGAAGACTTGGGTAAGGGACTGCTAATTGTTGTCCAAAAGTAGAAAACCATAAAACTTCTGATGAAAATATTTCTTTCTTGAGGAATGGTATTAGCCTTGTGGGCCCACATTTATATGCAGAGCTGCACACACTCACACACCCAAATGCATTGGCTCCTACAAAACACAGTCACACGAGCTAGTCTGGACTCCTCCCACTGTTTTATGCTCCAGGACAAAAACGTGAAGGGCCTGCAAACTCAGCCATTACAAATGCATTGATTCTTCTGACTTAACTCATCATCAACTCTCCACTCCAGAATACTTCTATCGATAATCTGGGTGTACCTACATGAGATAAGTACATACAATTATGCACTTAAATATCATCACTGTAATTATCTCAGCAGAATAACAACAGAAAAATAATTTAAAAAAATATTCACCAAGTTCATGGACAAAATTGGCCCCAGGAGACAATAATGGTGGATCTGGTATGCAAGCAGTTGTATGAGGATGGTAGGAAATAACACGTAACAATTTTGGCAGATTTAGCCACTGAGAAAGACTAGATCGTTTCTTCTGGAGTGATGGAAGGTTTGCAAGTTGGAAAGCAGAATGTGGGGCTCTCACAGCTATCGGGTTTTCGTGCCTGATCATAGCCACCATCCTGCAGGAAAGATTGAAATTTAAGCTGTTCCCCTTCTGTCCTGTTCAAACTAAAGAGCAATATGACTGGAAGCAAGATCTGAGAGGGCAAAGGAAAAATTATGCCAAAGGTGCTGATGCTGTAACTTGATAAAAGAGCACATTGCTGCAGGAAGAATTCCTAGCTTAGAGTCCCTCTTGCCAGGGCTGTTGCTGGTGGCTGGTTCTGCTTTTTCTGGTGACACTTCAGTAGAAGCTCTATATGCAGTCCTCTTAATGAGGAGCAGAGCGGGTGGCTTTCTTCTCACAGTGATGTACTTTCATAATTTGGAGTTCTATGACTTTGATGATCCACAACAAAAGATCTTACTATGCAAGCTGGCAGTTTTATAACATCTGTCTTATGGTAAGATATATTTGTTTAATTCTAGCCACTAAAAGAGTAGAAAAAAATCCCCAAACCCTAATGCTAATGAAATCTGCTTGCCTCTGGGATGTCACAGGATTACAGCGCGTTCAGAGGCTCTATCATCAGGGAGGACAGGGGGTGGCAAGCCGGTAGTCAGTTGCCCAGGTATTTGTTTGCAAAAGGTTGTTCAATACTTGGGCACAAGCTAGAGCATTCTCTGATCATGGCTTGGTCTAAGTCAAACTCAAGGAGCAGGAACTTTTGACAAAGGCTATTGGAAATGAAATACCTGTTTACTAAGTCATTAGTTTGCAATCCCGAACTCTTAAAGGCTATGCAATGGAACAAGAAGTAGCTCAGAAGTTCTGTGCACCCCAGGTGGAAGGTGGGTGTTGGCAAGAGATTTTGGAGAATGAGAGATGCATCTTTTTTATGAGTTAGCGTGGCCTGCTTTATCAGTCTCCTGGGACTGCTTCAGCTGGGACTCCTCCTCCGCCTGGGAATGGCAGTTTGACTACAAGCTCTTTTCAGAAGTTCACCGATAATCTGTGTTGTGTTTTCATATATATTTATTCATATCCATGTCTTCCATAGAGGTCTTTAGCTTTTTAGAAGAAAAAGAGAAGACTTCAAAGGCTTCTCAAACTAGGGTCTGACTGCATTTTTTTTGAACAGTAATTCTGACTTCTTTTGTTAAGTCTGGGGAAATAGTAAGAAAATTATTCAATTCCAAGCAGCGTAATGCAGTTTAAAGCTACCTGGTGATACATGTGGTTTGTGGAAAATGATTGAAACTGGACAAGAAGGAGAATAACTAAATTACATTTTCACCTAGGATCAGACCAAAGTTTTTGTTGCAATTGATCAGTATGGAGTTCCACTGAGTACAAGTTCCTCTGGTACGAGTGTTAACAGAGTGAGACCCTGGGATTATGACTTGCTTTTGTGTTGGATTTTTACTGTGGGCTGTGTACAGCAGGAAAGGATTTCCAGATTTATGTGTATGAATAAGGGATAAAGGTGACTACATTGTATTCATAGACAGACGTCATAGCACTGATAAATAACCCAGAAGTCAGGGATCTATTACAATATTTTTTTCATGCTTTGGAGAGCACTCGTTGTGCTCAGAGAAGCAGTCAACATTACAAAGAACGGATCTGCAGATGGAGACAAGGTCCCCTGCAAGGCTTTACATATTTTTGGGCTGAGATATTTTAGTGGAGAGTAACTAGTTGAATTAAAATCAGAGAAGCAATTTATTTTCTTCAAGGTTAAGTTAGAAAAGATGGAGCCTGATATTGCCATCGAGCGTTGATGTTAACAAAAAGCACTTGTCTTGTCTCATTACTTTAATAGAGTTTTCTTCTATTCTTCTAAAGAAGAATATTCTATATTCTTCTTTTGTAAAATTGCTAGTTAAATTTATACATTGAAAGGCCATAAATACAAATTAGTGAACAACTGAACAGTCTCTTTTCCAGTTAAAAAAACATGATTTGGAGATTATATCCTCAGGAGATTTCTGGGAGTGCTGCTAATGACGTTTCATTTTCATGAAGTTTGTGTGACTGGGGTTAGGAACAGGCTCCTATTTCCTCCCTTCCCAAAAATGTCCCTGCAAATAAATAGGGTACTTTATAGGAAAGGAAGTATAAACCCCTCCCCACACAGACTTACCCCAACTCCCTAATAGTCTGTATAATTCCTTTTTAAAAAGAATTAGATCTTGAACTGGCAGAGACAGACAGTGGCATACTGATGCACTAGCTCAAGTTGTAGGACTACACTTACCAAAGGGATGTAGGAAACATCTTCTAGATGATGATTGGCCAATACAGAATTGTCCAAATTATACAAATGTCCCAAATAAATTAATAATGTAAAAATAGTATTTCTCTTCATATACATGGATGTTTATGGTAATCGGTATTTTAAAATTGTGTATCAGCAGCCAGTTATTAGTGAATCAAATAAGAGGTAACGATTGTCTTTTTAGTTAGATTCTAACATCAATTAAATATTGAATGTTTACTCTTAATAATTTCATTATTTGCTTTAGTGTGATAAATACACATTGTAGTGTATTAATTTTCAGATACGTGGTGATTGCTTTACCATTTTTCTCTCTGACTTTCCATTGTTAGTTCACACACTCCAGGAAAAGATGGAGTTTATGCGAAAGCTTGCCTAACTTACCATTAAGTCTTTATCTTCTTTATAATTTTTTTTTTTTAAATTTTAAATGAAGCATTCTGCTATAATACAGGAAGGGCAAAAAATAATAAGAAATGTATTTTTCACCTGTTTCCTAATGCAGCTGTGGCATTATGTATCAAAACATTTGAAATCAAAAAATTTCAAACAAATTAGAGGAGTACAGGCTGTAAAGATGTTGTGTCAAGCTATGTGAAAACTAGTTTCTTGGTCAAGAGGAGCCTCAAAATAGTATCTTCATCAAGGAAAAGGAAAAATTTAACTTTTTGAGATAAACATTCCAGTTTCTGCATTTTAGCTTTCCCAAACAACATCACATAGTGGTAGTAAATCCATCACGCTGCCTTATGAGCCAAATAGTGAAGGCACTTGGGTGACGCCTGCAGTACAGAAGCGAGCTGGGTAGGATATGGGCTGATGGCCTGGGAGGGATCCGAGGCGATGCAGGCAGTGTGTTGGGGAAGGGTGGGGAACAGGAGACTCTGGGGCCAAGGATGCGGGAGTGCTCCCTTGGGGCTTTTATGGTGAAGTTTCAGGTGGAAGTCAGCAATGCTGGATTTAGTTCAGCAAAACTCCATGGGGAGCAAAGGAAACCGAGTTTTACGTTTCTTCTGCTAGAGGAAATAACGAAGATTCCTTTTAATTATCTCAAGGCAAGATGACTGTGAACGGCAAATGCAATTTTTTACTAGAAGTACAAGATTTTGTTTTATTTTTTTTTAATTTTCCAATATTAGAATCTGATGGCTGAGGAGAAACTTCAGCAGTAAAATATTCCACCACCAGGGAAAAATCTTGGTCATTTATTTCCTTACTCTGAGATGAAACATACTTGGAAAAATGTGGCACTACTAAGTTCCTTAAAAGTCTTACGATGATGACCTCTGCAAGAGAGTGAACTTCTGAGCAATGCTTAATGTGTACGTGGGGGCATTAAAACCATTTTGTTTTACTGATTTTGGACAGGCACAGGTCTGTTGAGGAAAGAAAGGCTGCTATTAGCCTCTGAGCCTCACAGACCACTTAACTGCCTGCAGGCATACCAATTAAGTGGAATTATCATCCCAATTAACCATTGTCCCTTGCCAGTCAAAACTCATTTGGTTTAATTCAGCTCCCTAGGAAACGTCCCAATTAACCAGATTTCCTAATTATCTGCGTCCTGATTAAGTGAAGTGTACTACTACAGCCTGCATTAATAAAGGAGCGTTTTCACATTGTTGCTTAAATCATTTTCCAAAATTTTGGTTTATGGGCAATGTTCTCAGAAAATGAATGTCCCAGTTTGGGGTTTTGTTCTAGTAGCTGCAGACTGAAAAGACCATTGGGCCACCAACATCAGTAATTTCAGCAGGACTTGCCAAGAAAGTGTTATTTCTAAACAAAGGCAACAGAGGTGGTGGTGTATGTCCTGTTTTAGGCTGAAGATTTCATTCAGGTGTGAGGCAGCCATGAGGTTAGCACTTTGGCTGGTGAAAACTGCCATTGCTTCTTGATCGCAGAAGTTCTTTGCAGACTCACATGAGCTGAGATACAGGGCCAGATTTTTTAATATATTTGGACACAGAATTAGGCACAGAATGTATCTGAAGGTGTGGTCTCTGCTCCACAAACCACGTTCAGGTTATATTCAGTGCATTGTCGTTACAATGTTTGCTTCAATGTACGATTTAGTTTGTGGACAGAGAACTTCTCGGATGCTCCCTGGGTCTGTGACATGTGAATAAACGTGAAGCTGAGCTGCCTCCTGGTAATGTGTGACCCTGATACTTCACATCACATACATGAAACAAGACAACAGAAGTTGTTGGAAGGTGGGGGAGCACTTGAAGAAATTAAAAGCCTCATTCATTTGATTAGATTATATTTTGAGTAGAATGTATTGCCTTTGTAATATTATGTAGCTGAGTCTACTCATTATAATGTTATAATGATTTTCGTTCAAGAATTTCAAAACTTGACTATCCAGGAATATTTAGGGGAGGAGGCAGAGGTGAATCAGTTACAGGTATAGAGCAAAGTTCCTCTATGTATTTCTTCTAAATCAGGAATAAAAGAGCTGAACACAATTCTGCATCCAGGCATTTTCTGTGACTTGTCATGACATCTTAATTGATTTGCCTGAACTTTCCTGCACTTCCTCGTCAAAAAACCCCCGAGACCCTTTCTGAAGCCTTATATGACCGCAGTTACCCTCACTGACTTGCTCGACACAGGCTTAAAATCAAGCAAACTTTGTCTTCAGTTCTGAACAGGTGATCGCAGGCTGGGGAGAATCCATCACTGTCCCTATTTTGGCAGAGGTATGACCTAAAACTGCCAGCATGTGATATATATGCATAGACGGAGCTTTTCAGCGATACAGAGGTTTTCATAGTGGCTATTTGTAATCCCATACGTCACTCATTTGTCATTCACCAAAAACAGGTTTCCAAAATAGTCTCAGGATCTAGCACATAAACCCACAACCACTTTCATTCTCAGATGGGTGCGATGGGTACCAGGAGGCCTCGGCTGGTGGAAAGGAGCTCTCCTGGATGCCTGAGGGAGCTCAGCTACTTTCAGCATCTCTAATTGTTCCACTTTTTGCCTGAACGTTTTTTTAGCATCTTCTTTTAAGGCAATCTGACCATGACCAAACTGAGTCAAGTCAGCATGAGGAGCTCCAGGTACAAGAATTAGGCCCTGCACTAACCCAGAAAAAGGCAATCTATCAATCCTAAAATATTAAAAGTGTAGCATATAGCAAAGGGACATTGTTGTGCAAAAATGATAACCAAAACAATCAGGAAGTAAGCAGGCTCACAAAAAAGATAAAAGCCTGTTTTATCTTTTCTGGGTGGCTTAGGTATCTCTATTTATGTTTTAATCAGATAAAAGCAGTAGTGAAAGAGGAAAGAAAATGTCAGTGGCTTGATTGCTTTCACAGTTTTTAGTGTGTGAGATATTAAAAACATTAACAATAGATGGTATCATAAGAGGTTTCTGATAACTTGTAATTCTCTCCAGCCAGCTGGGAATGAAAAAGCTTGAAAATGTTTCCCAAGTGAAAAATTTCTCTGTCACAATGAAATTTTCATTTTCTGTCTTTTATGCTGTGACTTTTCTGTCAGACCCTCTTGGGATGTATTGAGTAAGGCAATATTAAAAAAATAATAATTCTCTAGAGCACTCTTTCAGCACTGTCACATAATTTGAAAACAGCTGAACCGTACTCTCATCACTCTCTCCAAGCTGAGATGAAATATTTTTATTCATGTTTGTTCTTGAGGTTTCTCAGCTCTCAAAATTTACTTAAATTTTTAAGTTTCTCAAACCCTAGATAACGTGCAAAATCCAAATTGGGAATCAGCACACTTTGATTAAAGATTATGGATTGTACATACATCATCCTTGCAAGTGAGGGATCAATGTTCAACTGTTATGTACATTTTTATTGTTTGAAGATGAAGCAAAATAGGATTTACTTAATTTTCTGTTTACTGGATGTGTTGTATGGTTATATTGAAGACAATGATTGAAGGTGTGATACCAAAAGATAAAATTACCAAAGCCAGAATCTCAGGAATTAACCTGCCAGGTACCCATATCCTTATGGAAATAGCCTCTGCAAGTAAACTGTGCAAGGCAATTTAAAACGGAAATGTTTCTTTTAGCTGTATGCACGTAATTTATCACTGAATATAAAAAAATCCCACCCCCTTTCACTTTTTTGATTGTGTTGTTTGTGTCCAGGGCCACTGCAAATTTAATGACTGTTTGTATGGGAAAAGTGAAGAAATGTGGTATTTTGCAATTTTTTCTTTCTTCCCACTGCTGTATTGGTTGTTAGAGCACATCAGTGCTCAAAAGTCCTGGCTCTTCCAAGCTTTCTAGCTGCCAAGTTCTGTACTAATTGCAAAAACTCATGGGAAATAGCAGAAAAGCCTTTGAAAGATAAAGCATAATGGTTGAAATGGAAACTTCTGAAGGCATGACAGAGGAGTACCAGTGCTCTAGAAGGAAAGCCTCATAGAAACCTGCAGTTTTTCCTCATTTGAATTACTTTCATTTTTTTCGTTTGAGTAATACCATCAATAGGAAAACACTCATCATGAAAACTAACTTTCTAATTATAACTTTGTGGGATTTAGAAATGGAAGAGAGTAATGCAGGTAATCTGTATCCCCCTGCCAATGTTGACTTGTTCTTGTGAAAACAATCTGTGTGCCTTGTAAAAGGATCATTAAAAATAGTATACAGAAAAATCAGAACTATAAGCATTAACTTTGTTTTATTGTTTTTGGCTGTAGCTCGTGAAAATGTTGTTGCATGTAAGTAACAAAAGAAACTCAAGTTAAAAAATATTGCTATGTTCAGTTACAAGCTGAATTGCTTTGAATTTTCATCAGCATCCTGAAAGAAATAAGCCAGTCTGGATTTCAGCAAAGAGTTATTAATGACAACTCCAAATTGTAGCAGTTGAACATGGTCTTACCCCATTTTTAATCCGCTGGTACCATGTGCCTCTGCATGTTCCTGTGAAAACAAATTCTAGAAGTTCCCTACCTGTTGTGTGAAGTATTTCCTTTCACTTGTTTAAACCTTGCTCCTGCTAGCTCAATGGGCTGCCCTCCACTGCTTGGGGTGGGGGGTGGGGGCAGGGGCAGAGGGAGGAGAGGGATTTGGTATATTACAGTTCCTCGTTCAGTTTATCCATGGTCAAATTATTTCATGAGTTTGTAAACCTCAGTCTTACCCCCTTCAATATTTACCGTGTCCAGTTCTGGGCTCCTCCATACAAGAGAGAGATGGACACACTGGAGAGAGACCAGCAAAGGGTCATGATGATGATGAAGGGACTGGAGCATCTCTCCTATGAGAAGAGGCTGAGAGACCTGGGACTGTTCAGCCTGGAGAAGAGAAGGCGCAGGGGGATCTCATCAGGGCATACAAATACCTGAAGGGAGGGTGCAAAGAGGACAGAGCCAGACTCTTTTCAGGGGTGCCCAGTGACAGGGCCAGAGTCAATGGACACAAACTGAAACGCAGGAGATTCCCTCTGAACTTAAGGAAACGCTTTTTCACTGTGAGGGTGACTGAGCACTGGCACACGTTGTCCAGGGAGTTTGTGGAGTCTCTATCCTTGGAGATATTCAAAAGCCATCTTTTGGCTGCCTTTTGACACAGTCCTGGCAACCATCTCTAGATGGCCCTGCTTGAGCAGGGGGGTTGGACCGGATGACCTCACGAAGTCTCTTTCATCTTCAACCATTCTGTGATTCTGTGAACATTCACCTCTCTAAACAGAAGAGTCCAGGGGTCTGAAATCTCATCTCATATCTGCTCCATCCCCTGGTTCATTTTAGTTACCTTCCTTTGTGCCATCCCTCCATTACATCCTCCATTACATAGTTCTCCCTCCTCCATGTAACTCCATTGCATCCATCCTGAGATAGGCAGACCAGAATTTTACTTGGTACTCAGGATTTTACATAAGTAAAATGAGCTGTCTTGTTCTCAGTACCCTTTTTGATGATTCCTAAAGCTTTTCTGGCTTTTTAACTGTCACTTCATATTGAGCTGTTTGGGATATTAGGGTTGATTTTTTCCTCTTGTGGAGCACTTAATCTGAGGTACTTTTAACCTCATTGACCACAGAATTCAACACAAAGTGTTTTGAGAAAACTCTGTTCATTGTAACAAGGGTCTCATTGACTTTGATTGCAGTTCTGATTACTGCATGACATTAAGTCAAGTTCCGGGAATCACAGTTTGGAAACTGAAACCGCTAAGAACAAAAGTTGGCAAAGCTGATTTGCCCAGTCCAACTGATCTGTCTCTCCCATACTCTCCTGTCTCATTCACTGTATAGTTTCTAACTTTTGTAGTTGATAAAACAACTGTTCTACAAGCAATGTTTTTCAGTACACAATGTACTTTGAGCACTATTAAAACCTTACAGTGACTGACAAGGGCTCTTCTCGAAAAGCCATTTCTTCCACCCTATCTATAGACATATTAAAATTATTTATAAATTAGAATTATTTATAAAAGCATATATTTTCAGAGTATTGCAGGAAATCAAAGATAATGCGTAGGAATATAAGCCAGTACTTTTCCTGTCTTTCAGTTGTAACTGAAAATGCATGTAGAAATTAAATCAAACTGCTAGTTAATTAATATAGAGCTTTTGTCTGCAGATTTTCCAGAATGCATTAGCAGCCAATTTTTACTTTTGTGATTAAATATTGTACTTTATTGAATATATATTAATATTTGTTTTAGCAATTTTAGACTCCTGTAAAATTCTTGTATCTACCATTTAAGACTATAGAGAACATGCAGAAGTCACTCCATACTTTTTTATTTACGATGTTGTCAAAACATTGCTGGCAGCTCTGAAATCCCTTGGGGAGCACTGAATCAAGTAATTGTCAGAATGAACTGTAGGGGTATGCAGTTCTTTGTGTCAGTGGGTCACTGTTCTCCACTTGTTATTCTCTGGAATTCTTAAATAAATTTTAAATCATTGAAAATATTCATAGTTATTAAACTATTTAGAGAAAATGAAAACAAACCCAACTTTTATCAGTTTAGTATGACTAATATTAACTCATGCTTGTATACTGTAAACCTGCCGTGTTTGGAGACCTTCACCCCCAGTTGCTTGTGAAGAAGCTATGAGTGTTGTATAGCAGTCCAGAAATACAAATAGGTATTTCATTATTCTACTTGCTATATTTCAAGCTTAGGGAAACTGAAAATATTCCCCGAATGAAGAGAAAAGGATGCTCTAACAGGACCATGAAGTCTGGAGTGTTGGTAGGATGCTCCTTCCACTCTGGGCTCATTGTTGAATATATAAAAAATCCTGAAAGCATAAGCCAGAGTATAGGAATTCTCTTGTCAAAGGAATTTTAATAAATTCTAACTGACAAGGACAAGATTTAACTTTTAGCTAATGTTGCTCCGTAAGTACTGAGGTTAAAACACATATCCAGAGAGTAGTCCTCAGTTTAGGGGATATTAAATGCTTACCTGCAGGTTGTCCTAGTGCAACAGAAAGAGTGGGATGTGTCTACTCTCCTCCATACTGTTCTGCTCATTTCCTAGTGTATGGGTTGATGATTCACATGCCCTTCTGGGAAACGACAAAATGTGGTTCTGAACTCAGTCAAGCAAAGCTGATCTCAGACTCCCAGTGCCGAAGCTCCAACAGGGAAGCTGTTGCTTCAGCTGCGGTGTTTTATCTTGCTGCTTTTTGCAGTTTAAAGAGAGCAATGCTGAAGGCACATTTCGTGAGACACCTGATGCTGTTACGTGTGTACTGGGCATGCATTGATATATACTAGACCGAGCCTCTCGAAGCACTGCAATGAAGGTAGACCTGGTGTTCAGAAATTAAGCTGAAGAGCTCATATGTTTTAAGCCTGCATTGTCTGTGAATGGTTGCCAGAAGAAAAATCTCTGCTCTGGCAAACTTTTGAAAAAAAATATAGGGAACCTATGAAGTTTTTTTGCCTTCAAAATCAGATAAATCTGACCAGGAAAAAGTTCAGGATTGTATTTACAACTTTAGAGCTAACTCTGCCTTACTCTCGATTTCAGTGTCTATGGCTTTAAGTATTTAAGAATACTGAATAAGAAAAAGGCAGACCTGACCTTACATGTAGAAAACTCTGTCATCTACAATTCATAAAGAGAAGGCAGACATCGTAATGTCCAAGTGTAGGTAACAACGCTACTATTAAATTTTACGGTTTTGCAAAGAAACCATTTTGATCAATATTTTAATCTCACTTGGGCAGGATGGGGAAGAGATCTCAGCAGATGGTTGTCATAAACTCCATACCTCATTTTAGAATTAGCGTACAAAGCTATCCAGCTTGGCACTAACTACACAGCATAATTTTCCTGCATGTTCGTGCCAAAAGAAATCTGGCATGGAGAATATTTTTTCTAATTATTTTCAGATTTTATTAACCAACATAAAACCTGCTTAACCTGTGGTTGCTCTATCCATAAATCTGTATGTTTCATAGCTTTATGGGAAAAAAAAAAACAGTCAGTTATCATACAGCAGTGACCTAAATCACTAATTGCTAGCATTAATGGATAACTTAATTAGAATGATCAGTAAGTTTTCTTGCTACTGCTATTGCCTGATGGTGAGTTTGAGTAAAATGGTTGTGCCTAAATTACAAGTAAGTTTTTTGAGAAGAGGTTTAGAAGACATACTAATACTCATAAGGACAAAGTTGTCATTGTTAAGATTATTTAAATAAAACTCATGTTATTTTTGTAATATTTTTCATTTTTTTTTAATGGGGAAACAATTCCTCACTGTATATTTATGTGAAGGTAGAAAGGTAGTGTCAACAGCAGAAACTTTTCCCCATCCATTGTCCCTCTCATCCATTGACTCAGTACACATAGTATCCTAACAAATATTTTCACTTCATCCTAACTCTGAAATAAATAAAAAACCAAACCACTATGCAAGTGGAGGCCATCCGCTATTGGGCAGTCTGAAAGCATATTGGCCGCAGGAAAAGTTTCTGAAAATCCATGCCTGCTTGTGTAATTAGTCCATTCCAAAGCTAACAAACAACATGTTGTGTTCAGAAGTACCTCTGAAGGATAAAAATTACCTCTGAAAGAGATTAGATAGGTGTAGAAAAGGATTGAGCACCAACAAAAGCCAGGAGCTTCTTGCTTACTCTGTTTTATCTGTGAACAAAGGTTTTTCACATGAGACAAAGGATATGCATAACATTTCAATATCAAAGACAGATGATAAAAATAACGAATAGAACATAAACTGGGTTGTCTATGTTTTAGACCTTAAAAACAAAGATCATTGACAAGCTCTTCTACATCATAACAGTATCAAAACAGGTGGAGCTGATTCCTCAGAATGCCCTAGCACCAAACTCTGGTTTTCTTTTCCACAGTTCATTATAGATAGCTAATGAGCAGCAAAGGTAAACACTTTCTTTCTCTGCATACTGGGACACTGGCACCCAGTGGCAAGAGCTGTGTGGCAGCACTCCCACCACCACCGAACCTCCTGTGTCAGAAGAGGAGGTGAAGCCCAAGGGAGTTCTCCCGCCACCAGCTGATACCCATTCTGCTGTTAGAAACTCTTCCTCCTCCAAGATTTTGGTGTTTAATAGTGTATATCCTCAGCTGCTTTGGCCTCTGAATGGTGTGGCTTAATAGAGGAAGCTGATGTCATCATAGAGGTGAGACTATCAATAATGCTGTCAAACTTGAATTTTTTTCATCATTTATTGTGTCATACAGAGACATAACTGGAATCGTTTGTCTAGGATATGCCATTAAAAGGAGAACTCTACTTTGAATTTGTCTCTTGTACTCAGCTTTGTAACTCAGTCACTCAGCTCTCTTTGGAATAGTTCGAAATATTTGATGTAACAAATTTGGATCCAAATGTCTCAAAACTTTTTTCCCCATTGTTCACTCCTTTGACAAGTGGCTAAAATGTAACTTTTTTTAAAATGAAAACACAGAACTGTAGAAAAGAGGATGGCCATTTCCTCTATAAAAAATCATTTTTCATGTCTTCATGTCTGCACTTTACTGAGATGTTAGATATGCTCTTTTTCCTATTCTTGAAAAATAAAGTTTGGTGTGTTCATCTTTGTGATACATGTGACCGATGTGTGATGTGTGAGTCAGGCCACAACCTCCCAGAATTCAGCAATAGGAGAAATAGAAGAGTTTCCCTGTAAAGCTTGAGTCTGGAAACACAGGTTGCCACTAAGACCTACTAATGGGATAATGGGAACCAGGGAGTAAAAGTCCAAGAGAGCAAGCACTGCTTGCTATTTTCTGTTGTATCCAAATGAAATTTTATGTGCTTTGTAAACTGATATTTTAACTGATATGATTGAATGAAGAAGAGGAAAAATGAGCCCTTTATGATTATTATCTTTTTATTCAGGGCTAGGGGAAATTAATTTATAAATAATGTACCTGCCCTTTACACTGTTATTCACATTTATGAAAGCTCCACTAGCTGTTCTGCAATTATGTTAATGATATCTTTGACCCAATGTTCAAGGCAGGAAGTCTGATGCTTAAACTGTGCTTCCGCAAGGAGAGTCCTCTGTTTCTCGCCTTTTAGTATTTACTTTTATAAGTATGCTAAAAATAATTAAAAAGAAAAACTGAAGTGATAATTAGTAGGAAAAAAATGTATTTTGCATAGTGGTTTGTACATATGTTTCAGCTTCTCCTTGTATATGTACATGTGTATATGCATTTGTACATATGTTTCAACTTTTTAGTGCATGATTTATGTTTTTCTTCGGGAATAGACAGGACAGATACTTTGGATGCGGGAAAGAGTGGGACAGTCCCATAGGGGTTCTGTATCACACGACGAGCAATTTTTGGCATATTTAGGGGGTACTAATGGTGATGTTGGTTTAACTCTTTTAGTCCTGATGATTAAATATGTCCTTCATAAAGAAAACTCAGCTCCCTGTGAACTTGTAGGTGAGATCCCCGATACCCATGAACCTGTAGTCAAGCAGTGGGGAAGGGTAAGAATTCCTGCTTTTGATTCCCTGTATAACCTTGTGGAAGATATTTAGCATTGATGCAACTTGATACCTAATTAGGAAAATGAGTATAATCATACTTAATTATTGTGCCTATCTCATAGGGGAATATGAAGATAAATTAGATATAAGAGCTTAAAATACAAAAAGCTTTGTAAGTGGATAATATGATCCACTTGTTCAGTCTGTTGACCTTAACCAGTAATGAAGAAGCTGCAACAAATAAAGGTATGAGAAAGATTTGTATTAACTAATGATTTTTCTGCTATAATGGGGCTTAACATATATACATTAGAGCCTTCACAAATTGTGAAAAAAGAATCTCTGGCAGTAACTCAGAAAACGGCATCAAAAGAGAAAAAAAAAAGTAAGAAACTGAAAATTACGCAAAATTCCTCTCTTTGTTATGACTTACCATTCTCTTGTCAGTGTTACAGAAATAGTTATCAACAGCAAGGGCAGGGATGACTGTTGACCATAATATTTGTGCCTGAGATGCTAAAATAAGCAATGCCTCTTGGAACGTTGCATCATTTAGTAATATGCTACAGTATATGTACAGATATGTAGATTATTATAACCTTCTGTTGCTGAAGTGCAGCAAAGATTCATTGCTAGGAAACAGTGGGCATGGACAGACTAGATCAAACAAGCACAGCAAGTGATGATGATGATGATACAAGTGACCCAGTTAGGCAGAGAAAAAAGAAGAGTGGTAACTATGAGAAACAACAGACAGATGGTTATACTAAACATAACAGACTTCTGGAAATGTCTGTAGCCCAAGGGTATAGACTTAGCTACAAGTTGACTATTGACAGGTCATTCATCCAGCATGTTGGGGAAAAAAGGCTGTTTTTTAGTAAAGAGGAAAAAGAAGTACTGGGCAGAAACTGAATGTATTATCCTTATGGTGCCCACTGTTTCCCCAGGCAACAAAAATGGATGAATCTTGCGCGGAAGCTTTAGGAAAAGGAGCCTTTAGAAAGACTGTGGAATTACGACTATCCTCACATACCCTTATTCTGTTACATTCCCTTTCACTTGTCCTTACCTACAAGCATGATGACTGGTCCCTGCTAAAACAGCTGGATGCCGTGTTTCTAGCCCGTAGTCATGCGGTGTAGCGCCCCATCCTAGACTAGAAGTGGGACTCCATGGATCTCAGATAGCGATGCTCTTCTGTTGCCATTGTAGGTGCCATGAAGTGGAAAAGATGTTTGATTCTTCCCTTTAGCAAACTCTTCCTGATTTTCAACTGAGAAAAATCATGTCTCCTTGGAAAAAGAAGTGAGGCTGATGGTGATGGCAAGACTAGAGTAATGGGTGGAACTGGAATAACAACAGTGAAAGCTGACTGATGTTTAAAATGACGAGAAGGTATAAATAGACCAGAAGGAAAAGATGGGACTGAGGAAGGAGAAACAATTAGTGATCACAGGATGAGCAATGACTGGAGAAAGAAGGGGAAATTCTTCCCACACAGCAGGTTTCACCCGTGGCCTTGCAAAACCCGTGGCCAGATTTACGGCAGACAGACAGGATAGAGGATGGCAGTGGCAGTGAGCAGCGTCTGGGGAGGGTGCAGGTATTCTAGCAGGTGCTGCTGGAGTCACTGTAACGCAGTGACATCCTGACAAAGCCTGTGTCTCGGTAATGTGCCCCGTGGCACCGTGTGATGCCTATGGAGCCTGTGCCTGCCCGAGTGTGTCTTTGCTGTGGTCAGTACTTGTTTGACAGTTCTCGATTTTGTGGTGACTTTGTTCCTTATGTCTTGTTTATTTGCTCGGGATGTTTTGTACACCATCTGTTTCTTCCCTCTCTGCTTTTTCTTCTGTTCATAAGATCATAAGTCGCGTTCAGTGTAAATATGTATGTATACTCTTCATCTAGTATTTTAAATAGCTGGGCTTTTTGATTAGCACAGAGCTTAAGTGCCTGCCCTTACTTTGACCTTCAGACAAATGGCCAGATTTCACTTTTGTTTACACGTATTGTAAATCCTAAATAACTCTATTGGATGTAATGCAATTCCACCATACGCGGCTATAAATGGCAAGGTAATTTAACTGAGATGCAGGCCGCACACCCTTTCCATCTGGCCGCAGGAAAGATGAATGCGTGGCAGTTCAGGAAGAGCTCTAATTCTCTTCTGCGCTGCACAGGGCTCCCAGCCCCAGCGCTGGTCCCTGTCACGGACACCACCATGCCAGTGTCATTGCAGGGGGCTGCAGGTGAGCTGTCAAAACAGGCGTTGCAGCAACCTCCTCCATTTTGCTGCAGAGCTGTTTGTTTGAAAATTCATCCTCACTTTCAGCTTTAAGTCTACCATACGATGGCTCAACATGATGGGCACAAGCTCCAGTATTTCATGTAGCACCCCATCCTTTTGCCATCCTTGTAGCCTGGCTTCTTGGACCCTCCTGCCTCCATCTCCTAGTGCATTTGCGTACTTGTTAGCAATACTGTTGCCACCAGTCCCTTTAATGTCTTTTAGTGGGGGTATTCTAAATGAGAACTCCAAGATATCACTGGCCTCGTTTTCCTGCAGCTTTTAGGAGTGAAACAGGAGGCTGTACTTGTGTCCTCTAAGTAATCAGACCATCACAACGCATGCAACTTTACAAGCAACGTCAGCAAGTTATTTCTTTGCTGCTCCATGCCTGGGTCATGCAGGCTCCTGTCGTTGTCAGGAGAAGTGATGTGCTCTACAGAACAGGGAAAGAACAGTGAGTCTCCTCAAATTTGTGCTGAGATGAGCGTTTAAAGAATAGCTTGTTTCTTAAGATGTCAGGAACGCTGAAGGACAGCAGTATCGGTGGGAGGGTGGGGAAGCAGAAAAAAATCCCTGTATGTCAGAGATCAACAGCTGTAACAGCACATTTTTGCACTAGAAAATAAACTTGTAGGTTACCTTGTTTAGTCACAGGGAAGGGTGAGGGAGGCGCTCGAGAAGTTCTGGGAAGACAACTGGCATTTGGGAGCCTGCTCTTGGAGGCCAGCGGGGCTTTCTCATCAACGACAGCAACTGCAGCACCCCAGCATCGCCGCTTTTTCCTCTTTTATTAATGTGAATAAAAAGTGAGAGGCAGATTATAGCAGTTATAACTGACAGTCTCTAGGTTTAATGACAAGTTTAATAATAATAATTTTGCTCTTCATCTGGTGCATTCAACAATTCTTTCTAACGTTCGTAATACTTTTCAAAACAGTGATATGGCTAAACAAAAGAGTTTTTTCAATATATAAAATTTCTTAGCAATGTAATTCAAAAATCTTTCACATAAACATGGGTTAAATAGAATAATTCAAGTAAACAGATATTAAATATAATATATTTGACATCAAGCAGGAACTATTCGTGCACACAGTCAATGAAGGAACTCATTAAACAGTATTGTTACTTGCTATTCTGCTTATGATTCAAGTTAATCAACTAGCAGAAACATTTGAAACAAAAAATGCACTGTGTCCATGAGTTAAACTGGAGTTTGTGCTTAGTGATTCTAGCGCTCCATGAAGGTAGGAAACGTCAACATCTATCTTCTAATAGTGTGTTCCTATATGAGGAGGGCACCTGAGCACATACACTGCTTCCACAGGCTTTGTGCTAGCTGTCAAAGACCTCTACCACATAATAAATGGGAAGCAGGAGATTGGAGGAGAGTGTCACCAGAGCTATTGCGAGGTTATTCACTGACAATTGTAAATGCATTACCCATAGTTACGCATACATAGTCCCTGGATAATGGGAGGAATCAGAGCAAACAAACTGTCAGTGCAGATGATTGCATGTGTTGTTAATACAAGGAGCAGCTTACCCTGGAATCCTCTCTTTCTGATTTCCATAAATCTTCTCCATCCCTCCGGATAATCCCCACCATTTTTTTTATCTCTCCTTTCCCCCCTGAATAATCTCCAGTGGCTCCCAGCTATATTCCTTTCCTCTGTTCATACAAGTGCAAATTTTTTCTGCCCTGAGTATGGTGAACAGATTTTAGTTGCCCAGGACTAAGAAGTGGGAGATAACTCAAGGAAGAAACTCAAGTCCTAGAAAGGTAGCGGTTTCAGGGTTCCCCACAAACAGAACCAAAGAAGACTGAGTTAAAGGAAGACATAATGCCCTTTTTCCTCCGGATTTTCTTAACTGTATTTCTCATGAGCCTTTTGATGAGGATGGGAAGGAAATCCTTGAAGGGCACGCTCTTCTCCACTGACATGCCTCTGCAGCAGTCAGATTACACTGTGAGCTCTATCTTTACAGGGGAAAAAGCCTGGAAATGTTACCTTTTCATTTCAAATAAGGAGTTAGGACTCCGGGATTTCTTTGATATTCCAGACAATGATTACTGGAACTGGCACAGCCTGGCTTAGTTACTAAAAGAAATTTTAATAATTTCTGATAGGTTATTCTCCAAACTTGTGTTAAAGACATTCAGCTTGATTTTTGTTGGAAGAATTCACTGAAGTCAGACATCTCTTTTCCCTGATTTTACCTTCCTCAGATTTTTCTGTTAGGTAGAAAAATAAATGTTATTTGTAATGAAAACCAATCTTCAGCCTTTACTGTAGTACTGAATAGAAGTATTTTCCTGACAAATAGCACATGGTGTTGCTTACTATAGAATACATAAGCAGCTTCTTTCCCTGCCGTGTTTAATACAGTGATGAATATTCCATCAGCCTCCGAGTAAAAACCAAGAAACTTGTGGTTTCGGCTGGCTTTAGGTGAGTGGGCTTGTTCAGGTGTTTAAATAAGCAAAGGGAGGGCGTTACACTACTGCAGGACATAAATGTGTTGCAGCTCTATCATGCTAATAACAGTTCTCGTTCTATCACATGCCACATATTGTGGCAGCCTTCCTAAAGCAATTATGAAATCTTTGTAGTAAAGAGTGTATTTTGTCAGCTGATTAGGACACTGCCATGAATGCAGACATAACATTTTACTTCATTGTAACAAGCCCGGTTGAGCAGCAGAAACTGTGATTATGGGACCTTTGTGATGGTTTTGTGATCTTTACTGAGTGGGTGCCAAAGTCCAAGAACAAGAGGGATTACTTATGCAGACTCTGATGTGATAAATGCATTTTTATTTGCTCCAGGTTAAATTGTGCATCTAAAACGTTGCTGTAAATAGCTCTGCCAAGGTCACTTTATGGCCAGCGCCCAGCAGACTTGTACATCACATGAAAGTGTTCAGTAATTTAGACTTTATTTGAATTTTAGTAATTTGGCCTTTGAAAGCCTTCAAGTACCTTTCCTGTCAGGCTAATAGATTTAAAAGATTGAAAGATCTGGATGAACGAGCAATCTAGTTGTGTTAGATGGCTAGCATGCTGTATAGCTGATGCTTTTATACTGTTAGAGAAGAAACCACTAATTTTTGCTGTACTGAAGGAAAGCAAAAAGCAAAAAAAAAAAAACAACAAACAAACAGCAAAACCACCACAGATGATTTACCACTAAATACAAGACAAATTGAGCTATTTTAAATAAACTTGCGATACTATAAAGAACCAGACATATATCAAAACCAAAAACAAAATAAAAATTAGTTGATAGATCATATACTGCATATCTGTCCTCATGTAAGGACATTCTGTCCTAAGGTCTCCAATCTACCCAAGGCTTTCTTGTCCAGTTCAGTTATAGACTGTCTTAGGTGATCCCTAAAAGACTTTGCTCTATTTATTATTTCCTTGTCTTCCTTATAGAAAATTCCTGCAAATTCAGGTTAACATCCCTACCAAGGAACATATCTCAAAACCATTCCTGTATTTTCATATTTTATGTGTATTCTTTTCTGCAGGCACTTATAATTTACACTTCTAGTCAGAGACAGGCATTGCATAGTGCAATCCATACAATGCTTAGCTAGTTGTTTACTTTGTATACAGGGTCAGAGAGATTTTTAATACCTGCAAAACTGGAAGCAATTTTAAACAGAAACTTTTAACAGAATGGATCAGTCATCAAGTCCTAACTGTGTTTCTTCCGTAGTTTTGAATTGCATAGATGCGTGCATTACCTGGTGAGGAATGAATTCAAAGAACAAACTCCAATCATAGTACCAGCTTTACATAGCGCTAACGGGAATGCGCATGGAGCCATTCACTTGCTGTGGGGCAAAGCAGTGCCAGCAGGAAAATACTCAGAAAAAAACTAACTGAGAAAATAAAGACTAAAATAAAACTCATGAGGAAGAATGTGAGCATTTTAGGTGAGATATATATATATATATTATATATATAAAAATAAACACACAACAGATGATTGAAATAAGTTACAGTGATCATCACAAAAAGTCACGATTTCTAGATTCCTCCCCCATTTTGGCCATTCTGATAGAATAATTGTATTCGATACAGAATGGTGATCTTTTAACGCTGACCTTCAAATAACTGATGACTGAATACGCGTAATATAATTGCAAAAACTCCTTTAAGTTGGTAAAATAAGTATAAAATTACCAGCAGAGAGCTAGAACAAAATGCTTTGTGGCTTTAAAAAAGAAACTAACCATGAAGTCATTAGCATTCTCTCTTAAAAACAACAGATAAGAGAAAATTGATTCTTATTTTTCAGTTTCCTTATTTGCACTATGAATACAAGATAAGTTATTTAAAAGAGCACATATCTATAATAACACACAAATCATCTGGAAGTCTTTTAATACATTGGAGTATTTTTCTATATACATACACACATCCATATATGCGTAGGCATATGTATGCATGTATACGTACAGACACATGCATATGTATATATCCATAGCAATCTTGGCCTAGAGGGAAGACATGTAATATTTAATACTTTAGACAAACATAATTGCTAGGAAATGTCCTTATGCTAAGCTGGCATCAATCAGTACAACAGCGTAATCATGTGTGCTTAATCATACGTAGAAAATGCTAAAACAGTGAAGAAAATATCTTCCTTAAGCATTTTATTATCTGAAGGCCTAAGTGGACATAAAGCGGTGCAGGGTAAGAGGATAAAACATCATTATCATGTTATTATATTCAGGCTTGAGTGACACTGTAAAAGCTGGATTTGTCTGATAAGAAACACATATTGTTAAATTCTTTATGTTTTAAAATAAGTACCATATTATCCATCATATAGCACTTAATCTTTTATTTAATGAAATGAAAAAAAAAAATTGGTTTATTTCAGAATGGTTCACACAAATAAAAAACCCTTCCTTCTAGTGTGATTATGACAGAAAGAAAAATCTGAGTATGTGATCCAGATGGAAGCCTTTCCAATGAAGTTTTCATTTTGGATGGCAGTGTGTTTGAGATCTATTTTCCTTACAGCCTATTACCTTGGTAAATCCTCAGCACAGGTGTATACCATGCTTAGAATGAAACAGTGCACCTGGGCAAAAAACCGTGTGATATCGTGAAAATTGCATTAGTTGTTTCTGTCTCAGCCTCTGTGGAGCTGGACTGTGCTAGTACTCAACCCTAAATACATATGAATAATTTCAAATTAGGAACCAGTGAACTGGTTTGTAACTGCATCTTCTTGGTCTGTGCCAGATGAATGTGAAATACATAAACTGTAATTTTATATCAGGCTTGGTACTCGTGTTAAAATGGGAAGTACTGATAACATATGATGATTTATATCTTACTTCTACTTCAAAAACCTGTTTAATCACATCAGGGTCTTAAATGGATGAGCATCTTTCCATAAGTTACACATCTGGTGTATCAGCTTTAAGTGAGTATTGCAGTACTCTGCTATCTTAATCCAAGAAATTCATTATCCAACATCTGTTTTAAAAGGCAGCTTGCAGTATCACTGGTGACAGCTAGTTTCCATAGTTTCCACTGGAGTAATGTATTGTATGTTCCATATCAGCACTCACTGTTGAATAGCAAACAAGTCAAATCATGGAGCTATACAATAACCAAAGAAGAGGAACTACAAATACAATTACAATCTACAATTGCAACTACAAAAAACTGCAGATAATTAAGCTATTGTATCAGATTTCAGCAATGAAAGATAAAACTGTTGTCATTATGGGAGAAGAAAGAATCTAACATTTCTCATAGGTTACTGTGAAAATAAGGGTCTCAGTGCTAGATTTACTTTTGACCTAGTTATACTCGCCTACAGGCTCAGATCTTACACTTAGATAGCAAGCTATTTGTTGCATTTTATACAGAAAATGTCACACATTTTTCTTCTGTTCTACTTTTACACCCCAAAGTTTTCCTGTAAAGCAGGATTATAACCCTTAATTGCTGTAGAACAACTCCATTCTATGTTAATAAAAACACAAAATATTTGGCAGTACAGAGGATCAATAAACACATTTATATATTAGCTGTCAGAGTAGAAATAGTTGCAGTTAGAATACATATCACTTGGGGAATGAAAAAAACAAAATCCATGGATTTTACTCCCAGGAAACAAATTGCATAATAATATTTTTATTGTCTGATTTTTAAATTTAAATGCATTCATTAAGCATGTGAGTTCACTTACACTTTCTTAGATTTTGTATGCCACGGGACAGAATTGGTCAAGTATGCTACTGCAATTCAATTAAAAGCTGTAAAAAGCAAAAGGTGAAACGAAGTTCCCGTTTAAAATCTTGCCTTTAACTGTAGACAGACGTGCTTCTCTGTGCCGATGTTTCTCTGACAGTCAGCGGTGTATGCCAAGCATCGCTTTCAAAAAAATTCCTATGCTCGTAACAAGACTCATCGACATTTCTGCATTTTGAAATGGCACTTTGAACTGGAAAGAAAAAAGCTTCAGAGAGACTTTTTCCTTTCATTGGTATAGTTTAGGTAACCAGAAAAAATCCTGCAGTAAGTCAAAAAGTTTGATACTTTGTTAACTTATGACTGTGTATAAAAACAGTTAGGAAAAGAAACGTGTACCATGATGAAAAATGCAAATGCATTTTCAGGGCAATGAATAGTAGTTCCTTGCAAAATCTGTGTTTGGGAATGCAAGATGAGTACAAATACAGGCACACGCAATGGCACATAGAACTAGTAGATTTACATCTCTGTGCCAATACAGTTTTTTGTGATTCCAATTTTTTATGGCTGCACAACCCCATGCTTTGAAAACTTGGCTGTAAATGCATGCTGTCTTAAGGCAATACAAGGTGGAGATAAACTCTAGCTAGCCTTAGCTGGGCATGTTGAACTGTGATGATCTGAAACTTGCGTAGAAAGAAAATCTCAGACCTAAAAGAAACAGAACTACTATGAAGATTAAATTATATCTTATAAGAGGTGGCAGTGATGCTGTGAATACGGATTAATTTACATTTGCAGGAGAGTGTGATGACAGTTGAACAGATCCTTTTTCAAAATTACTTCAGCCCACATTCTGGGAGTCTTTAATTCAGCATAAGAAATGAGTCATTCAGCTGCAGTGTTTTGTATGGGTTACTAGTATGAACCTGAAACTTGTTTTTAAGCTGCCAAATAATTTATAACATAGGGTTTCCTTTCACAGAATCACAGAGTGGTTGAGGTTGGAAGGGACCTCCAGAGGTCATCTGCTCCAACCCTCCTGCTCAAGCAGAGCCACCTAGAGCCAGGACCATGTCCAGATGGCTTTTGAGTATCTCCAAGGATGGAGACTCTACAACCTCTTCAGGCAACCTTTGCCAGTGCGCAGTCATCCTCACAGAAAAAGGTTTTTTGTGTGTTCAGATTGAATTTCTCATGTTTTAATTTGCACCTGTTTTCCTCTTGTCCTGTCAGTGGGCGCTACTGAAGAGAATCTGGCTCCCTCTCTTTCATTCCTTCGCACGTCATAAATAGAAATGTTGTACAGTATTGGACCCAGCACCAGCCCCTGGAGTACACCACTAGTGACTGGCCTCCAACTGGACTTTGGGCGACTGATCACAACCCCTGGCCCCAGTCATCCAGACAGTTTTCAGTCATAGAATCATAGAATTGCTGAGGTTGGAAGGGACCTTTAAGATCATCAAGTTCAACCATTAACCCACCCTGACAAAAACCACTTCTAAACCATGTCCCTAAGTACCACATCTACCCTTTTTTTAAACACCTCCAGGGATGGTGAATCCACCACCTCCCTGGGCAGCCTATTCCAATGTTTAGTAACCCTTTCAGTGAAAAAATGTTTCCTAATATCCAATCTAAACCTCCCCTGATGTAACTTGAACCCGTTTCCTCTCGTCCTATCACTTGTCACCAGGGAGAAGAGGTCAGCCCCCATCTCTCTGCAACCTCCTTTCAGGTAGTTGTAGAGGGTGATAAGGTCTCCCCTCGGCCTCCTCTTCTCCAGGCTAAACAACCCCAGCTCCCTCAGTCGTTCCTCATAAGGTTTGTCCTCCAGACCCCTCACCAGCTTTGTAGCCCTTCTCTGGACACACTCCAACACCTCAATGTCCCTCTTGTAGTGAGGGGCCCAAAACTGAACGCAGTACTCGAGGTGGGGCCTCACCAGTGCCGAGTACAGGGGGATGATCACTTCCCTAGTCTGGCTCACCACACTATTCCTGATACAGGCTAGGATGCTGTTGGCCTTCTTGGCCACCTGGGCACACTGCTGGCTCATATTCAGCCGGCTGTCAACCAGCATCCCCAGGTCCTTTTCTGCTGGGCAGCTTTCCAGCCACTCTGTCCCAAGCCTGTAGCGCTGCATGGGGTTGTTGTGACCCAAGTGCAGGACCCGTCACTTGGCCTTGTTGAACCTCACACCATTGGCCTCAGCCCATCGGTCCAGCCTGTCCAGATCCCTCTGCAGAGCCAACCTACCCTCAAGCAGATCAACACGCCCACCTAGTTTAGTGTCATCTGCGAACTTACTGAGGGTGCACTCGATCCCCTCATCCAGATCATTGATAAAGATATTAAAGAGAACCGGCCCCAGCACCGAGCCCTGGGGGACACCACTTGTGACCGGACACCAACTGGATTTAACTCCATTCACCACCACTCTCTGGGCACAGCCATCCAGCCAGTTTTTTACCCAGCGAAGAGTACACCTGTCCAGGCCATGAGCAGCCAGTTTCTCCAGGAGAATGCTGTGGGAAACAGTGTCAAAAGCTTTGCAAAAATCCAGGTAGATAACATCCACAGCTTTTCCCTCATCCACTAAGTGGGTCACCTTATCATAGAAGGATATTAGGTTTGACAGGCATGACCTGCCTTTCACAAACCCATGCTGACTGGGCCTGATCACCCTGTTCTCCTGCATGTGCCGTGTAATGGCACTGAGGAGGATCTGTTCCATGACCTTCCCAGGCACCGAGGTCAGACTGACTGGCCTGTAGTTCCCCGGATCCTCCTTCCGACCCTTCTTGTGGATGGGTGTCACATTTGCTAACCTCCAGTCAGCTGGGACCTCCCGGTTATCCAGGACTACGCATAAATGATGCAAAGTGGCCTGGTGAGCACATCCACCAGCTCTTTCAATACCCTTGGGTGGATCCCATCCGGCCCCATAGATTTGTGCACCTCCAGGTGCTGAAGCAGGTCCCTCACCGTTTCCCTTTGGATTACAGGGGCTTCATTCTGCTCCCCATCCCTGTCTTCTAGCTCAGGGGGCTGGGTACTCAGGGAACAACTGGTCCTACTGCTGAAGACTGAGGCAAAGACTGCATTAAGTACCTCAGCCTTTTCCTCATCCTTGGTCACTATGTTGCCGGCCCCATCTACTAGAGGACAGAGATAATCCTTAGTCCTCTTTTTATTGCTAATATATTTATAGAAACTTTTTTTGTTGTCCTTGACAACAGAAGCCAGGTTTAGCTCTAGCTGGGCTTTGGCCCTCCTGATTTTTTCCCTACATAGCTTCACTACCTCTTTGTAGTCCTCTTGAGTGGCCTGCCCTTCCTTCCAAAGGCCATAAATCCTCTTTTTTTCCCTAAGTTGCAACACTAGCTCCCTGTTTAGCCAGGCCGGTCTTTTTCCCTGATGGCTTGTCTTCTGGCACATGGGGACAGCCTGCTCCTGTGCCTTTAAGACTCCCTTCTTGAAAGACGTGCAGGCTTCCTGGGCTCCTTTGCCCTGGAGGAGTGCCTCCCAGGGGACTTTGTCAACCAGGCTCCTGAAAAGCCCAAAGTCCGCCCTCCGGAAGTCCAAGGTAGCAGTTCTGCTGACCCCTCTCCTTGCTTCTCGCAGAATTGAAAACTCTTATCATTTCATGGTCACTGTTCCCGAGACAGCCTCCAACCTTCACATCCCCCACAAGACCTTCCCTGTTTACAAACAACAGATCCAGCAGGGCACCTTCCCTAGTTGGCTCTCTCACCAGCTGTGTCAGGAGGTTATCCCCAGTACATTCCAGGAACCTTCTAGATTGTTCCCTCCCTGCTGTATTGTATTCCCAGCAGATGTCCGGCAAATTGAAGTCCCCAACAAGGACAAGAGCTCGCAATCTTGAGACTTCTCCCAGCCATTTAGAGAATATTTCATCTGCCTCCTCATCCTGGTTGGGCGGTCTATAACAGACTCCTACTACGATATCTGCCTTGTTAGCCCTGCCCCTGATTCTTACCCATAAACACTCAACCCCATTATCACCATCATTTAGTTCAAAGCATTCATAACACTCCCTGACATACAGGGCCACACCCCCGCCTCTCCTTGCCTGCCTATCTTTCCTGAAGAGCCTATAGGCATCCATGGCAGCACTATAGCTATGTGAGTCATCCCACCACGTTTCTGTGATGGCGACTACATCATAGTCTTCCTCATTGTCCTCTAATCTAACCTGTACTTTATCAGCTTGTCTATGATGATGCCATGGGAGATTGTGTCGAAGACTTTAAGGTTGAGGTAATCAACATCCACGGTTCTCCCCTCATCCAGCAAGCCATTCTTTTTATTGTAGAAGGCAATGGCATTGGCCAAACATGATTTCCCCTTTGTAAGTCCATGCTGGCAACTCCCAGTCTTGTCCTTCATGTGTTAGGAAATGCTTTTCAGGGGAATTTTCTCCATCACATTCCCAGGGACTGAGGTGAGGCTGAGCAGCCTGTAGTTGTCCAGATCTTTCTTCTTGCCCTTTTTGAAAATAGGAGTGATATCTGCTATCTTCCAGAGTTCAGGAACCGCTGCCAATTGCCATGACCGTTCAAGGATATTTGTGAGTGGCCTCATGATGCTATCAGACAGCTCCCTCAGCACTCATGGGTGCAGCCTGTCAGGCCCCATGGACTTACGTATCTCGTAAAAAAACCCGAGTTTGTTTAAGCGCTCCCTAACCTGGTTCTCCTTCAGTGAGGGAAAGTCCTCCTTGTTCCAGACTTTCCTCGTGGTCTCAGGGGCCTGGGTTTCCTAAAGGCAGGTGAGACACCTATTCATGCTATAGGAGGACACCTATTCACACTATAGAGTATGCTTTAGATGCTACTCACAGTATTGTGAGCAATTCCCTCCGCAGCAGATTTTTGTGGGAAATGTCAGGAACTGGGAACTGCAGAAGTATGGACAGCTGGATGGTGCACAGGTCCTCAGAGCATCAAGAAGGGATGTGATGGGAAAGGCTTCTGTGTCCTTATGATTTATTTTAGTTATGGAAGTGTATTTACTTAATAGATTAGTTTAAATAATCATAGAATCATAGAATGTGTTGGGTTGGAAGGGACCTTTAAAGGTCATCTAGACCAACCTCCCTGCAGTAAGCAGGGACATCTTCAACTAGATCAGGTTGCTCAGAGCCTCATCAAGCCTGGCCTTGAATGTCTCCAGGGATGGGGGCTCCACCACCTCCCTGGGCAACGTGTTCCAGTGTCTCACCACCTTCATTGTAAAGAACTTCTTCCTAAGAAGTAATAATAAATGAATAATAATAAGAATAATAAATGGACTGTAGGTGGAAAACGACTAATCCTGACAACAAATTTAACAGCAGACAGTCACACACTGAGGAGCCAAGATAGCATCTGCTACCAGTAATAATATCTAGTGGATGTATCAACACTGATTTTGTGACTTTTCAGTCACATTTTTTTTCTCTACTTCAAACAGTGGCGTATTCTGTTTGTTTGAAGACTTTGTCCGTCCATCAAGACAGAACTTGTTTGTTAATTGTCAAGTAAGTACCCATGAAAAGTAATAAATCATGGGCAAATGACTTTTTGAATCAGGTAGTCAGTTCATCTTGATCAAAGCACTAGCTCTTTTCTAGAAGCCTAACAAAGATAGAGCAGATTCAAGCTGAACAGTTATGATTTCCATCTTTAACCTTTCTTGCAAGCTTAAGGAAGAGTTGCAAGTACTGGCCTTAAACGGCCATGGAGTGCTTTTCCACAACGACGGTTGTGTTCCCAGACAAAATCTTATTCCTGTTTTAGACCCTTGAAAATATAAGTTCATCTGCTGGCATCTTTCCAAAAATTATTTTCTACTTACAAATACTCATCAGTGCTTAAGAACCTGGTGTCTTGGGATTTTTTTTATTTTTTTTTTTTGTGATCTGTCAAAATTCTCTTTTCCAGATCTTCTAATATGTGGCCCCGATGGGGAAAAAAAAGGTTAGTGGGAGTTAGTTAGGAAGGAACAAGTGGTATTCCAAAGTCAGAAAAAAAAATGATCATTAAATAACAACTGATTCTAGTAAAGTCAGGAAAAGGAAAGATCCCCTCTTGTAAATCCTTTCAAATTTAGGAAATCTTAGCCACCAGAATTTGTGTGGATTTGAATCAAGATAGATTCATGTTCATCTGATGAATGTTTCTGAGACCGTGACCTCTCGCAAAATAAGAACAAGAACATCCAGTAAGATGGGGATCTAGAAAAAAATCATAAAAGAGAAAGAATGAAAGTGAGTTTTTCTAGTACACTGCTGGAAAAACCTGAAGGATTTTCTGGTTGGAAGCTCTCAAGTGAATAGTTTCTCCTAACTGAATTATGTTTGGGGAAATAGAAAATTCAAAAATTACAAGAAGCAAAGAGACGCAATAGGATACAAAAGAGATATTCTAAGAAGTCAGGCTTGAGTCTTTAACCAGTCCCTGAGCTCCCCTCAGATGGTTTGGTTTAAAAAAACATAGGGAAAATATTGTGCTGGCTGTATAAAACTGAGTTGATGGTGCATTGCATTGCATTCAGTCGCACATACAGCCTTTATCCTTCATTCTGGATATTTTAAGTTGGTGCTGGGAAATGGCTTTAGAGAGGTGCAGGGAAGATTGCTTTGCCAATAGGACAAAACACAGAGAAATTTGAAGTGCTCCCGGTTTATGCAGTGCACCTGGCAGTGTTTGAAAAGCTACTGGATAGGTGTCTATGGTGTATCTTTAATTTCTTTATATCTAGGTTTATGCTTAAATGTTTAACAAGAGCTGATATATTTACAAATACTCTCTGAGGTGCTTAATCTCTGCCAATCTGAAATGAACCCAGATGAAGGCAATCGATAAGGTGAAATTCCCACTTAAAAGAAGACCTGGTGCACTCCCCAGACAGTTGCAGAAATATGGCACTTGTAAGGCTTGGCTTATGTTAAGAAAGGCTTGTTGGAGGTTTCCCAGTATTGAAAAAACTATGGGATAGGCTCGGTAAGAGAGGAAAACTAATTTATTTGTCAGTAATATGTATTGTAATATTTCAAAAAGATTCTTCTAACAGTGGTCTTGTCCTATTCTTGCTTCAAAACCTTTTTCATAAGCATACGGATGGTAGTCCTTGCCAGTCTGGAGTCAGTATATACTCAAGAGCACAAATGCCATTCGAGGGGAGCAGTTTATTACAGCAGAGTACGGAGTCTCCAGAGAAAAGGTAGAACCACTTGAAAGTAAATAAATTAATTACAGGTTTACTTTCGTTTTGCTCCTCTTCTTTATACAGAAGGAGGTATAGGATTGGGATGGGCTTGCTTTCGGGGTTCTTGAGATTGAGGAATCCTGGGGTGCAGCTTGCCAAATATTTCAAAATAAAAATAAATTCACAGTCAACCAGCTGGTACGCACATAGTGATGGCGGTTTTCCAGAGAGCATTTTTGGGAAGTTAGTTGCAAACTCTTCCTTTAGCAGAGACAAGGAAGTGGATGTTCAGTGGAAAGAGCACAGGCAAGAAGAGGTGTCTGGTATCCGTCTTCTCATCTGCACCATGTGCAGAAAAATAAAGCTAATGGTTTAGCTGCTGGTGAACGGGTCTACAGGAGCAGACTTGAGAGCAGTTAAAATTTTCTAGTTTAGGTACTCTGAAATCACCGAGCTGAGTGATGAAAAAAATCTGGATTTTTAACAGCCATATCAGGTATGGTAATTCTCAGAATGCCTCAGTGAGGTTCTGGGATGACAGCAGGAAAGCCTGGACTTCAAAATTTCAGGTTAAGACAGAAATTTTCAACTCAAGTTATTTATAGGAGGTTTTAGGAATCTGGGAGAATCAGGAGACTTTTACCCAAGCCACTTAGCCTGAGCAGTGGTGAGTGGAAATAACAGTATGAGTTAGTCAGACCTGCCCGGGAGAGAGCTGGAACGGAGAATTTAATCTCACAAACCCCAGGGCTGGAAGGCTTAAATTCAATAAAATAATCTACCTTTGCTGCTAAGTAGGATTAGTTGCAGCCACCAGAAGCTGAGAGCACTCAGCACCTTGAGGTGTGATGAAGTCCTATGTGTTCGCCCTGGCTTGCTATGCTGAACTTCATTGCATAATGAGACATTGATATCCAGTACCTGTCCAGATTTGGCACTAAAACAAATGGCAGACATTGACAATTTAATTAAATTAAAAATATTTCAGTTTTAATTAAATGCATTTCAGTTAAAATAATTGATCATTTGAATGATGAAAAAAAGAAATGAACTAGTCTCCATTAATTCCATTTAGAGCACTCTCTCCTTCAACAAAACAACAGTGTTGAAGTTACTGTTATTTCTTTAGTGTCCACTTATATTTTCCACAATGAGGTGAATTATTATATTGAAATATGAGGTACTTAGTTGTCCTAAATTCGACACATTTAATTAAATTTAGGGCATTTTAATTAAATTGAATGGGAAAGTAGAAGGAATGTCTAGCACGGATTTCCATGCTTCTCAAAATCAATAATGCAGAACTGGGTTAATTACGGTTAAATAATAAGTTGGAACTAATAGGTTCACAATCACTTTTATTCCGTTCCAAATACTTACACTGTAAGTCTATGTAATTTTTTAGTTGGAAAACATGTAATGCAATGATGGCTATTTATTCCATTGATGTTAAGATAGCTCACCATAGGTTTTCTAGCAGAATAAAAGATACGTGAGGAACCAATAGTCAGCGCATCGTTCAGCTAATAATTTTCTGTTCACAGCTGAGGCTTACTAGCACTAGCTATTATTTTTAGATAAAAATGAAGTTATGGTTTTAGTTATATCAATAAAACCCCTGAATTTCCACAACTTGCCACCTGCCCCAGCCTTTTGTCACAGAAAAGCACTGAAATAAGTGTGATCTTTTTCTTAGTCAAGAATATAGGGCTGATTTCAAACCCCAGTGGTGATTCTAGAGCAAAATCAGGGGTGGGATTTGAGACCATCAGGGTTGCCCTAACAGCCAGCAAGGCTCTGGGTGCCTGGTTTGGATGTGTTTGTGGGGTTTGTAGGTGGGGGGTAACTGTCCTGAACACAGGTGGAGTCAGTGGCTCTCACGCGTGGGCTCTGCATCGATGTATCGCATTTGTGCTGAATGGGAAATCTGCTTGGCAAATTCAGCTTAGGTGGCACTTGGCTAACACCTGCTGGGATCCTCTTTCCAGCTGGAATTAGTGAGTTCAGTTTTAAGGTGGCACTGAGCTCAGCAAGGTGCTTCAGTGCATACGAGTCGTGCTCACTCATATGTTAAAACACCTCCGCAATCTGACCTTGTGTTTCTAGGATTAAAAAAAAAAGAGAGAGAGAGAGAGAGAGAGAGATCGCTCTCTTAAGTCTCAATTCCTAATTACTTAACTGCATTTTCACTATCCCAATTCAGACTGCGAATTTAGGAAAAGGAGAATTATGGCCAGGATAATGTTAGCCGTATTACTAATTAATAATATTCCCTTAGGAGCCAGTCTACAATATATGCTATATTTTAAATACCTATACTTGTTTTCATACAAATTTAGTAAACAATTACAGAGTCTTTTTGCTTTAGCTATTTAGGAAAAACTGAAGAATTAGTTCTAATATAAAAGAGCAGTTAACGTTTGGCTCGGAAAAAGTTCTATGAGCGTTCCTTTCACCCAGTTCTCACGTGTGCGTTATCTGCTATGACCTAAGAAAAACAAACCAATATTTCATCTCTGTGAATAAAAAAGAGAGTAACCTAACATTCTTTTTTTTGTGAATTTCTGACTGATAGCACAGAATTACATTTATTCAGTTTTTTCTTTGATAAAGGGACAGGTTAATAGCTTCAAAGAGACCTAGACATTTCAACACAATTTAGTGATGGGCATTCATAATAAGCAGGGAGGACCACCATACATGCACTTATATACCTTTATTTGAATATTATAAAAAATGAAAACAAATGTAAAAAAAAAAGTCTGCAAGTGCAGAACTGTATGCATTGTAGTAGTTAAAAAACTAGGTAGAGTCACTCTTTTAAAATACTTTTAAATACTTTTAAAATTCTTCGATATGTCTATAACAATATAATAACATGAAATGGAAAGAAATTGAACATGTGTTTTCCAAGTCCATTTTATCTCCTTCCCCTCTTTTCCCTTTTCAGTGCCATGTATAGTTACTGACTGTGTTGCTCGGAAATGATGGAGCAGTATTGAATGCTATTTGTTTCTTTTATTACAGGAAATATGTTCAGATATTAGGAAGTTGGAGTTTAATCTTCAATGATAAGATTATAATCATGAAACTTTTTAAAAGCTTATTTTAAAGTCTATCATGTTGCGTTTTATAAAAATAAACCATTTTATAAGAAAATGCACTGGTGGGCTTGCAAGTCAGAAATGAAGCTGAAGTTACATGCTAATGAATCTAGTATAATCTAGGGAATATGATTGCTAAATCTGACTTTTTTTATCGCATTTGCATCTCTCCAGTGTACCCGAGGTTTTCCTCTTGAGAATACAGTTTGCTCCTATGGCCGGTGCATGTCATGAAGATGATTACCTCATGCAGGAATATACCATATTTGGAGCAACATTTGAGTGTATGCAGAAGCTGGGCTGAAGTACAGATCATATACTAAATGGAATATCTTGCTATAAATGCATCTGTTTAAAAGCTGTTTTTCCACTTCTGTATGCTGTTTATAAATACATTTTTTGCCTGTAGGTTTTTTTGGCACCGTTCTACCTGATAGCCTACATCCTTCCCTCCACTACACAGCCGCTCCCTGGGTTAATAGTTGTGCTTGATCTGGATCTTCAGTCGCTTCTGATCAGTGGTTCTCAGTGTGAGGGTCCTTCAGCTCTGGAGCTGATTTCACTTTTCCCCTCCAGCCTGGATTGTCTGTATTTGACCTAAAGCCGTTCTTCTTGTGCAGCCACCTGGGGAGGGATGGGTTAGATGCGCCGGCCATGAAGCAACACAAGAAGCTAAAAGATTTTGAGAGGCAGAACTTTTTGCCACCTGGTAATGAGCAGGAATTAGCTGATATTTTTTTAAAAGAGGGGGAAAAAAAAAAAAGCAGCAGTAATTGTGTTAAAGTACCTGAAACCTTCTTTAATGCATGCTGTAGAGCAGAAAAGGAGACAAAAGTACAGATGTCATATCTCCTGGTGGATAATCTTATTTACAAGGGTTTACACAATAACAAAATAACAGATATTCAAATTAAATAATAACAAATATAGAAATGATAACATTTTTATTGTGTTATATATTAAATTGTTGATCTTGAAACTCTGACAATACTTTCACCTGTATCTGGCTGCATGAATTATAGCACTCACTCAGTTTTATACACTTCATTCCTGATGTTTCGTACACTGTGTACTTTAAAAAGAGTGGAGAGATACTTGGGAATGCGTATATCTCTACTTGGTACATGGTCTAAGCTTTTCTTTGTGAATTATTTTCTACCTCCTGTTACTGCTTGTCATTTCCTTAATCATCTTTCCTTTTTTCTCAAATCTTATTCTGAAAAGATGAAACCTACAACATGTTATATCTGATGCATACCTGCGTAATGGAATTATTAAGTCAGCTTTTTTAAACTTACATACGTGAGAAAGTATTTCTTGTTTATTTATTGAGCTTGCAATTTATTTTGTTTTTCCAATGGCATGATTTCAGCTTTTCGTATTTAATGTGTTTCTTCCCTTTCCTTTCAATATTTTTTGTTTATTTATTGCTATATTTGCACTCGTTCTCACTTGAAGTTTGGCGTAAACTTCAGAAAGTTGAGTCTAAACTGTTTTAATATTTTTAGTTTCTGTGACAGTTCAGACGGTGACCCTGAGCCTCAATAGCAGCATCTTTTCACTGTCTTTTCCTCATGCTTATTGGATTTAGTGTGGAAAGGGGGACTCCTCGCATACCTGATTGCTGTCCTGTGGTTGTCCTCTGTATCATTATACTGGCTATCCATAAATCTCTCAATACTGAAACTAATTTAGATTATAGCAGTTCAAACCAAGCAGATTTAAAATATCTTTGATTCCAGCAGTGAAAATCACTTCTGTGTTTTTACTGTGCTATTACAGACCATCTTCCCAGCATGTTTTATTTTTTTCCTTAGTATGCAAAAAGTCTTGGCTCTGGGGAGGATGTGCTATGCTGTTTAGTTTGGGTTAGTCAGATTTCTGTCTAGAAGGAGCGCATGAGAAATGCAGATACTGATTTCTGCCTCGACCTCTGACTAGGGAGGGCGCCTGAGGCACTGCTGCCTCTCCAAAGCCAAACCCTGATGGCAGCCTGAGGTTTCTGGAAGGAGTTCCATGCCTGCTGCTACGACTGATGAAGGAAAGTCTTCATCCTTTTTCTTGCTGTCAGACCAGCTTTGCCCCAGTCTGTGCCACCAGTTTCTTCACTGCCAAGCAGCTTTGCCAGGCAGCGGTGCTGCTGGGGCTGGTGCAGTGCCATCAGGAGAGGAGACAACACTGCTCCGGTCAGAGTATCAGCGATACAGGTCATTTATTCTGAGCCTACAAAAACTTTCCTTGACACAGGTTATGGCTAAACTGGATGATCATAGAGAGATTCAGGGTTCCTGGAGGGATCCACACACAGGATCTAGACCAGAACCCAGGTTAGTCTGGAGAAAACCTTATTCTGGAAAACCAGAGGACCAAACACACAGTCCATGCTACCGTCCCCACAGCTCCTCTGTCCAGACGCAGTGCTGCTGTGATGAATCACCCTTCCACCAGCTCCTGCTCCCAGGATGTTTCAGCTGGGTCTGTGGTGCCTGAATTTAAGATATCTCTATCTTCTGACTTAGAATCAGATCACGGTTATTAATAGATTTCAGTATATGTTAGTAGCATTATTAAGAACATTTCTGCTCTGCGTTTGTAATAGACTTAGTGCTTGCCAAGAGAGTCCTTACTCCAAGGACAGCTCATGTTATCTTAACCCTATATTGCAATAAGTCAAAAAAATACTAATGTTGCTTTAAAAACTAATTCCTGTATCATGCATCAAGTTCAGTCGCAATGTACTTTGTGTGATCAACTTGTACAGACTATCACCTAATGGGATTTTTTAAAAGTTCTAAAATGATTCAGAAGCCATAAAAGAAAGGGCACTCAACAAACCCATAGGAAGATATTTTCTTGCCCAGACTTCTCATCCTTCATTGCTCTTTCCAGTCTCCTCAGGTCGAGCAGCATCTTTTGTTTACTGTGCCACACGGGACCGAGAGCGCGTAGCTGCAGCCGGGCTGGATGAGACAGGCACACTAAACAAGAGTAAACGTGTCTGAATTTTGCTGGCTGCTGTTCCCATCCCTGTTGTCCTTGACAAGGGGGCTGCAAACCTACAGCAGGGCGTTAGCAGGAGGCGATATGGGTCCCACCTGGCATAGTTGGAGGAAAAAAAGATGCATAGGTGGTATGTATAGCTTGTTACTTTTGTTGGCTTTAATGTAGACTATGGTAGACAGTTAAGAGCAATTAGTGATCTTGTTAGTGGTGGAGCTCCAACAAACAGCTGGGGAAGAGCAGTGGCAGTCCTACTCCGCTCCCCGCCTCCTTTGAAGCAACTGGGTTTTACCGGAGGAAGAACAGCCATATCACGTCCCCTCCTTCCTAGGGGCCAGTGTAAACATCCAGTGCACATCCATATCGATTTCTTCAGGACCAGGTGGCTACACCACCCTTCCTGCAGCCTGCTAGGTGCCCTCTCTTCATATTACCAATTCCCTTATATATCCCCTTCAAGTGACAGCTGTAAATAAGCACAAGTCTCTGGCAGCCAGGATTCACTCGGAATTAAATTCAGGGGTAGGGAGCTGTCAGCTAACTGACTTCTGTGGCATCACAGCTGTGTTCGAATGAATTGCACACCACAGTATGCATTTGTCTGGGGGCCTGTGAGCAAGAGGGGTGGAACAAATTGGGGCAAATGGCTGAAATTTAATACAGGTTTCTGCAAGTTTTTCAAACATTGTGCACCCCTTTTCAGTGTGGTTATTTTGTGTGGCTAACAGCATTTCCATGTAAGCTGGAATAATCTTCTGTTGAAAACTCTCTTTAGTATGAAAAAAAATATATTAAATTGATTACACAATTAGATGAGGCTTATTTTGCTCTGTTTTAGCAAAGACTAAAATATCTGGGTTAAAGTTTCATAGCAGTTGCCTATGCACACTTTACACTCTGGGATTGGCAGCTTCTCTTCAGATGCTGAGGAGCAAGACGTCCCCCCCTCCCTTCCACGCTGCTTGTAGAGTGCGGTGCCCCATGCTGATGATGCCAGGCAGATTTAATTGTGCATGCTCAAAGAGAAAAATGACATCCACGCTTGGGTTAGTGCTCTCTGTGGCAGGCTGACAAATCCCCCAGCTGTCAACTAACCTCAAAGGCAAGTGTACGTGGCTCCAGCTTATGTCTGCTCACATTCTGCCCATAGGCATTTATAAGCTGAAACTCATATT
Organism: Larus michahellis; assembly: GCF_964199755.1. Classification (NCBI taxonomy): domain Eukaryota; kingdom Metazoa; phylum Chordata; class Aves; order Charadriiformes; family Laridae; genus Larus; species Larus michahellis. The sequence continues at coordinate 103,471,502 of NC_133898.1, forward strand.
GGCTGCAACACATTCAGACTGCTACTGAGAGAAATGTATGGTCTGTTTTATGTGTTTCAATCTCTAAGGGTGACCCACTCAATTAAGGTTTATTTTTCAGACAGACTATAAGCAGGTAAAGACAGCGATTTTTTGCATATGTGGCAAGTGAAAGGGCATAATGTTTATGGCTACGGATCTGGCTAAGTTGCTGACTGCTTAGAGAAAATCGTTTCTTCCTTGGGCTCAGATGGATTATATTTATATTTTTATGTATTTATTGGGGTTACTGGCTGCCAGAGAACTGCATGCACACAAAATGTCCTTACGTAAGTGCCAACATATATGGGCAAATGCAAAGAGGCATGTAGTGCTAATGCAATATTGCAGTCACAGAGGAGGACTTCTGGCAGAAGCGTTGTCACTTGTGGTGCACTGCAGGCTGTCCATCTAAACCTATCATTACCTGGCACCTATGCTGTAGTGAAATAATCAGACCAATCCGCAAGTGGGCAAAAAGCCCATCTTAACAGATGGCTTTGACTGTAGGTAACCAGGAAACCACGCATATACATTAAACATGGGTTCAGAGAGTATGGGTCTTATCTAGGAACATCTAAACAGCTGTCGGTTTCGAGCTCCTCCGTATACTTTTGAGAACATATGCCATACCCATCAGACACCCACGTAGGGTGGGCTAAAGCCAGCTCCTACGGTTCTGATGAACTCTGTAGGAATTGCTTGGTTGGGCACGGTCTCAGCTACAGATTTATCTCGTGTTTTGTAATGAACTTTGAATTTGTATTAGAAAGACAAAGACTGAAGTTTGAGGATGCAGTTGCATCCACCTAATTTGGATGCCCAGCTGAGGCACTGTCTCAAGCAAATTTTAGGTGATGGAGAGGGCTATCCAGCCTACCTGGCACAATTGTCTAAGTTTCCTAAGTAAACAGTGATAAAGAGAGGCTTTGGATATGTGCAGGGAAAAGTCCAATACACTTACATTTTGAATGCATTACGGTCTTAGAACAGGATCTTAAAATATAAAGAAATAACAGGACATGCCAAATATCTCTATTGACTCAGGATTTAGTTCACAAAGCTCTTCTGGTACTTTGCAGCCAGTGCTATTCTTCTTTTTTTGTAACAGTCTGATATTAAAGGACTCAGCTAGAAAGTGAGAATTCCTGGGTTCTTGGCCTCTTCAGTATAATAAACTGCGCATCCTGACCCCATGAGTCCAGGCGAGTGCTTCCCACCCATACTTTGAAGCTGAATCATAGCACAGCTCACTGTTGTGAGGCCACAGAGAACACAAAGAAACAGCGACTCCAGGAACTCCTCACCACCAGTTATTTTCACAAGCTTAGTGCTTCCCCATATACACAAGGGAGCATGTGGACAGTGTCTCTTTTAGTGTCCAAAATTAGTATGCATCTAAAACCAACCAACCAAACAAAAAGGGCCATATTCATATCACGTAGCTCCACCTAAAAATTCAATAGGTCTTCTGTGTCCTTTTGTCTGGCTATGGGTTTTCTGAAGCATGTACTCAATGGAAATTTTAGGCTAATTGGAATTTAAACTGCCTGAAAATAGCCTCAAGGCAGCAACATCAGGATTTAGGGGAAAATGCTTTACCTTCAGTGAATCTGTGCAAATACACGGAGCCCTGGAGCTCTTTTGCTGATGCTGGGGGCTGGGCGGGATGCAGAAGTGCTGTGGGAGTTCAAATCCATCTCCTGCTTCCTTACTGCTACCTGAGCGCAGGAAGAGAGGATCACGGGATGGGGTGTACCTATGTCCATGAATGTGGTGGTCTCTGTTGGCAACAAACAGCTTCAGAGAATATTACGTGCCTGAGAGAGAAAGGCTGTTTCATAGTTCAGGCAGAGCAGACTGGGATTTCCAGACTGCAGGATTTCTGCATGGGCCAGCTGTAAATTTGAGTTATTGATGCCTCAGGACCTTTGGGGAACACTCTTTGGGGAACACTTCAAGAACGATAGAGAAAATAACCACAAGAAAACCATTTATTTTTGTGACTACTTCTTCACTCAGTTAAAAACAAGGAATTTGATTACTTAAATGCAAAGTGTTAGTCTGTAGTTATTTTTCTGTAGAATTAAGATACCTGTAAATCTGTCCTAATGGTAGTAATGCTACGTGGACGATAGTCTGCTCTTTGCATGATACATGGCTAGCTTAACTGTGTAAGCAATGTGTGTATGCTATGAAATATTATCTGTATAAGGGACCCGATTCATACTTCAAAACTGTCAATGTGAAGAATTGTGATTATCGCTTTAAGTTTAATTTCCATAACTCTGCATTCTTAAGGTAGTTTGCGTTTAACCTAAATCACTCTCCCCTTAACTATGGAGTTAGAATGAAATTCAGCTGTCGCAGATAAGAGTAATGATATTTATTAATAGTGAAATCATTCCTACACGTGGAAAGAACTTAAATGTGCAAAGCAGATCAGGACAGGAGATCACAGTCCTTAAGGGACTGATTTATCCTTGACTTCTAGGAGCCTTTGTTATGCTAATGATAGATATGTATTCCCGAAATCCATTGCCTCTGTCTGTGCCTTACCCTTTGATTTCTTTATTAACTCTCCTCCCTTGTCACTACGTGTTGTTGTTAATTCAGATCAGGTTTTGCAACTTGCGTCATACTTTGCTATTTTTGACCAAAATGGTTTATTGAGTTCTGTAGCAGTTTACGTGAGTTCCCCTCTTTGCCGCACCTCTCTGCCACCGCTGCCAGAAGGGCCCCGGGATGAGCTGCCACCAGTCGGACTCTGATACTACTACTGAGCTGCCTTTGTTCCTAGAGCAGTCAAGGCAACCGACCTAATTAATCATTCCCAACCCTCATTAATAAACATGATTTTGGTCATTTGGGGTAAACATGTTCACGTACTCTACAATACTGCATGCTTTACCCAAATATGTAATTTGTTTTTTAGGCACTTCCGTAAACATTACGATTTACGGTGGCCCTGGGTGCTACTGACCTTGCTAAGGTTGTAAATCCTTGGTATTTCTAAAGTCAAAATGCATGTTTAGGTGAATAGTTGCGCGCGTGGGTGGTCAGCTCGCCCACAGTGGTTGTTTACAAACATTGACCACCATGATACAAGTAGATAGACACCTTAGTATCATCAGTAAATGGAAAAGCTGTTTAGAGGTGATAATGTCTTTAAGGATATAAACAAGAGCAAAACATATAGGTTAACGTAGATTATCAGCTGTAAGAATAGCTGTAAGACTATTAGAGAGCTATAGGAAAAGCTAAGAAGTACAGAACATTTCTCATGAGCTTATTTTAACACGAGGAGTGGGGTTCTTTTCTGAAACACGATATACTACTGCAGTGTGTAGCTACTTCATTATACTTTCTTCAGTGCAGGTATTTCTTGCAGCATCTTGTACTCTCCCTTGGGACTAGATATATATGAAACATGAGCAGCATAATTTTGCTCATGTGCTAGGCTCTGAACTCAGCTACAATTAAATATTCAGCAGGATACTCTCTCCCTAGCTAGACTCATGTAGCAGTTATGAAAGATTAATTCAGTGTTATGTTTCTGTTTAATGAAAGAGTTGAAGTGAGCATTTCTGTTGAAAATTTCAGATTTCAAAATTAGAAATTATGATCTTTATTATGCTTTTTAAAGAGCACATAAGATAAATGATCTATATAGAGTTATATTTTTTTAATTGAAATATTTCTTTTTCAGGATACCCATCCCAGCATCTTAATTACAGCCTTCTGTGTAGTTACATTGTACATATTTCTTAACGGGACATGCAGTAAATAACCTGTAGAAAAACTAAACTAAAGGCATTGCATAACAAAACGGTGCAGATTTGCAGATCTTGCAGTATATTATAAATTTAATTTGGATTTTCTGTGTCATCAATACTAAGATTTTAAAAAATACGTGTTTCTGAGGAAGGAATAGCAGCTTTGAGGCAATTTCTGGTAGAATTCATTTATATGGCAATGTTCCAAAGGAGAAAGATTAAAGCAGCAACACAGAAAGTTCCGGTTTCTGTCCCTTTCAGGTTCTTTTGCCTTTTTTTTTTTTTTCCCCACACCATATCTTTCTCTAACAAAATTTTCTTGCATTATTAATGAAGTTCAATCCCAGCACTGGTGTGGAATCTGAAAGGTAAACTCAATCAGCAAGTTTGAGGTCCTAATTCTTGTAAAACCAGTGTGAATAACAGATGATATTAAGCAAGGCACAGTAGATGGTACCTATTCAGCAATTGCTATAAATGTGACCTCATTGATTCCATCTGTGTTTTTCCCTCTGTGTTTTAGAGAGCACATTGATGTAGGAAGATGTCTTTGGCTTATTGCCATTAGTGTTAGAATGATAGAAAAATGTGCAAAAAGATTTGGGGATTGGTGTGAACTCAAAGCCATTATCTGGTTTATTAGCAAATTAGGGAGTGGGTTTTAGTTATGATTCTGATGCAAATATCATGCACTGTATTGCATAAATGGTGTTCTTTTCTGAATTTCATTAATAGGTCCCTGGAAACATTCAAGGTCAGGTTGGATGGGGCTCTGAGCGACCTGATGTAGTTGAAGCTGTCCCTGTTCATTGCAGGAGGGTTGAACTAGATGACCTTCAGAAGTCCCTTCCAACTCAAACTATTCTATGATTCTGTCATTCTATGATTTTACTCCAGCTGCACTGCCTAGAAATATAGGAGGGAAATTGTGACCAGGCCCACACTCTCTTAGAGCACAACAGGATATCTTTCTTAGTTTGTTGTGTCTTTAAACAGTTTTCCTGGACCTCTTCAGGAAGGGGAAGGAACGAGCAAGGCCCTGGTTCCATCTCACTCTTTCCTTGGTGTTTAACTTGGCTAAAAAGTGGTGTCACTTGTAATGCGTCCTGGACAGTCACCCGCTCGACAAGCAGCAGGCACTGTAGCATTTTCAGACTCATGCACGACAGTCAATGGCAGTTGCCTGTGGGAGGATGGAAAGACTGAAGGGTTGAAATTCAGTAATCCTTTCTGTTTTGAAACAGTAATTAGCTGTCGCACAGTTCAGCTGCCAGTGAGCCAGCTACTGCAGTGGGCTCTTATTACCATGATCAGCAGGCAAAGAGCTGAATACAAAAGGAAGAAAGCTAAAGAAAAAGGAATTTCTGACGGAGACAAAGGTTGCAAAATAAGTAAAAATTGCCCAATATTAAGCATTTTGTATCAGTAAGAAAAGGAAATTCATCCGATATTCTGTTTACTGAGCCAGCAGAGGCTTGCAGCACTAGAGTCGATACCCTGCAGTCTTAGAGTGGGCCTATTTTATACCATTTAACAATTTTATATAGTAAACATAGCTTTGTTACTTATGAGTCCTAAAGAGACAGCTCCTTTCAGCAGTTGTTTAGTGGATATACAGAATAACTGAAGGCTGCATTCAATGATGCTAAATGGTATCGGATTAAATCATTCAGTCAAATTACTCTAGTGTAAATTTTGCATGCTAAGGTGCAATGTAGGGTAGAATTTGATTTGTGCCTTAAGTGCGAAAGATAAGCAGGGATGTCTGCCAAAAATGAAAAATATTTATAAAATGCTTTTTTTGATATAATTGCAAGTTGTTTCAGATTAGTACCTTTTGTATGTGAAAAGTCCATTTGCATCTTGTATACAGATATGTTCTTGGTGTCTGCTTTGTGTTAATGCCTTATGTGCCTTGTGTGTTTTATTTTGTGTGTCTTTATGGCCACCTTATCTACCTGTATAAATTTGTCTGTCCACATATTATAGGTAGTTGTCCACTCCCACTGTGTGGTTTTTCAGCGTGCAGGTGACAGCGCAGAGCAATTCACCCAAATACCATCCATGTGGCATCCTGTTTGGTATGGTTTGGCAGCTCAGCCAAAATGCAAAGTCTCAGCAAGTTTCACCTTTTGCATTTCAGGATTATAATGATGAAATTCGCCAGGAGCAGCTGAGAGAACTGTCTTATTTAAACGGTTCTGAGGATTCAGCACGTGGACGGGGCATTCGAGGAAGAGGAATCCGTGTGCCACCTGCAGCTCCTTCAAGGTGTGGTAACCTGAGCTATTATGCTAATAGCTTTAGAAAGTGAAAACAATGGTAAATCAAGCACAGTTAAAAAAAAAAAAAAATCACATATACGTCATGGTCAGTAAACCAAAATGTTTTTCTTCTGATAACCTGTGTGGTCTGTCTTGTGCCAGGTTCTCTGGTCTACAATTCACAGGCTACAGTGGGTGATATAGAAGTGTCAAACAACAAATCAGAGCAGATTATGAAGGCAGTGAAAGGATATTTCTAGGAAAGAATATGGTCAGCATGGTCATTAGCATAAAATCATTGGTCAATAAAATAGTATAGTCAGAAAAGACTGCATAGTCTGGATGGAACTTTATTTGCCAAATAACTATGCGGTTTGGGTATGCATATTATATCTATAATGTATTATTTGTTGTATGCGTTATCAGTTTTATATGAATTTCATTGTCATCATCTAAAAACATTGGTGTATGAATGTTTCCTAAATTCTTACAAGTATTTTTTCATATATAGGTAACAGATAGCTCTGCTTGTTCATAAGGCCAGTGTATAATGTTAATGCACTCTTTCAGACTTATTTTTCACTGTGAACCCTTAAGAAATTTGTTGCCTCAGGCATCTAAGTTACCTAGCTACTTCTAGGTGTCCATACAGATTATTTCAGGATAGGTCCTAAGAAATCCACTTTTATTTGGGAGGAAATAGGACATGGAGGTGCCTTATTTTGTGCTGACAGAGGAGTTGTTCTTTCATAATTGAACCGGCTGATTTTGCCTATGACCTTTTTTTTTCCCCCTGGAGGTGTCTGTCATAGTTTCCCTCAGTTCTTCTTGAATGGAATCTTTTATCCGTAGTACGTTACACATACACAGAATTTTTTACACTTGTCATTCATCAACATCTTTCACTCAAACTCTTCTTGGGCTGAGAAATCAGTCTTCCTTATGCCTAAGATCTCTGAAGGGCTTGACTTAATAATGGTGTTCAGAACACCACTGCAACAGACCGGCACCTTTTAAATTAGGTTCAAAGCATAATCAGTGGAGTGCTGGCCCCCACTTCCTGCAAAATACCCAAATGATTGGATCAATTGGACAGATACAGGATCTTGAGTGCTTTCCCTATTTACCAGTCAGCTCTGGGGTTCGGGGCACAAGAAAGGCATGGACCTGTCAGAGCGGGTCCAGAGGAGGGGCCATGAAAATGATCAGAGGGATTGAACACCTCTGCTATGAGGACAGGCCAAGAGAGTTGGGGTTGTTCAGCCTGGAGAAGAGAAGGCTCCAGGGAGTTCTTCATTTTCAGATATAAAGGGGGCTTATAGGAAAGATGGAGAGAGCCTTTTTACCAGGGCCTGTAGTGGCAGGACAGGGGACAATGGTTTTAAACTGCAAGACGGTAGGTCTAGTTTGGACATAGGGAAGAAATCTTTCTCGATAAGGGTGATGAGATACTGAAACAGATTTCCCAAAGAAGTTGTGGATGCCTCGTCATTGGAAGTGTTCAAGGTCAGGTCAGACAGGGCTTTGAGCTTCTTGATCTAGTGAAAGATGTCCCTGCCCAAGGCAGAGGGTTTGGACTAGATGACCTTTAAAGGTCCCTTCCAACCCAAACCATTCTGTGGTTCTAAAATCGGCTACTGAAACTTGTAGTAAAGTAGTGAACACCTCAGGCTAGCGCTATGGGTTTGGTGGTCTCAGCAGGTAACAAGCCACAGTTCATACTGCTCTGGGAGACCTGAGTTCTATTCACAGCTCTGGATCTGGGTGTCACACATGGTTATGCCCGGCACTCACAGTCTTAGAAAGGGCAGCACACTCAGGAGCATTCTGCTCTGAAACAAAACTCACAGATTGCTTCCCTGATATATCCCCCTTCTGATTTGTTATATGGTATAGTTACAAGAACCTCTTTTTAACTAGTAACAGCTTCTTCTGACTTACCAATTAGAACAGCAAGGTGGATATAGCATAAACAAACAAGAGGATGCTGAACCTCTCTGTGCTTGTCTGTATGTGCTGTTCTCTCTGCATAGTGGGGAAAAGCAGAATTGCATGCTACCTTGTGCTGTACTAAATGAGACAGGAAGAAAAGTTCTTACTCTCCTTTTATACTCTTGCTCTACTTTGCCTTGCAATTTTCTGCCATCCTGCATCACCTTCTGCCAATCAGTTTCTCCCACCCACCAATAAATAGAAGAATGAGAGAGATGACTGCTCTTCTAAAGTAATTTGAGAGCAACAGAAAAAGTTCCACACTTTCCTGTAGAACTACTTTGGAGTAACTGCAACTCTGTGAATTACAGTGATCCAGAATTTCATTAGTACAAGCAACAAGAGGATCAGGTGTAAAAGGCACTGGATGGCTTAAAAATAATGCCTTTCCATAATATGAGTTCTGCCTGAGATATTGCGTAAGTGCTTGACATTGTAGTTGCCAAAATGCCAGAGTTATACGATACTTCAAATAGTAGTAAAAATGTAAGAGCCTTTAAAATGGGGTAGCACTTGCATGTCCCCCCTTGCAGTACATACCAAAGTGATCCCTTCTTTTTGCTCCCCCCAGGGGACGTGGGGGTGCGATTCCTCCGCCCCTGCCCGGACGAGGTGCCCAAGCACCCCGAGGAGCGCCGGTCACTCGTGGAGCCCTCCCCGTCCCACCAGTGGCGAGAGGAGTGCCCACCCCTCGAGCAAGGGGCGCCCCAGCTGTCCCGGGCTACAGACCACCCCCGCCACCTGCACACGAGGCCTATGAAGAATATGTAAGTACCCACGTGCATTCATAACATATGCGAGCCAAACCCTGTGGCTCAAGTACCTCTAGGTTGGAAGACTCCAGGCCAATAACTCCTCTGTCTCCACTGCTTACCCGCTGCTGGTGAATTACAATCTGGGTGATACGGTGTGTCTGCAGATGTGTGTTTTGGGTCATGTGCCTTCATAGAATTGTTCTCAGCTTAGTTTTGGATATGAGAAGGTCGTGCTGGTTAGCTCTCAGGGTATCAGGGTAGAGCAACACAGGTATTCTAAAGACTATTGTAACTGAAGGTCACTCGTTACAGTCGGCAAGTTCTTAGGAATAACAGATTATATCCTTTGTGAGAAAATAAACATTTTTTTTGTGTTTCTGAATCCCTTTTTATTACATATAAATATGTCTATGTATATTTCTATTCAACATTGTGTTACAGATACATAATAAATAGAAATTCAGGTAATTTTCATGAAAGCTGATATAATGACGCATATTTAGCAAGGAGCAGTACCAACTGTCACCTTTTCTTGCAAGGCGTTAAAAATAATTGTACTGTAAACATCAAAGCTTTCAAGTATCCTCATTAATGTTCCCTCCTGGAACTATCACCATAACAACAGATCTCAAGGTATAGGAGAAAATACCATCGAATATGATGTCTGACTTTTTCCAGCTGTGGCAAATCCAAGGGTAAGATGAACATCCCATCCACTCCATAATCCTGTCACTACTCCTAGTGACATTGAGAGATAGAGTATAATTGAGAAGATGCAGTTTTATTCAATTAATGGTCTTCCTAGGGCAGAAGAAAGGCAATTTAAATAGAAATTAATCTTTTTTGGTAAAGCTTTACTCAACCATCTGTATTTATAGAGTAGAGATTAGATCATGGCCACTTCAAACCAGGGACACACATTCTGTTGATGTCAAGAGTCACAACAGAACAACAGCTGCAAAAAAGGAGGGGAAGAAAGTCACTCCATTACTGCACAGTTTCCATCTTTAAATGAGATAAAAGACCTGCTAAAAAAGGAATTCAAAAAGTCTACCCCTCCTTGATAGATCATATATTGTCTGTTAATATCAAAATGTATGAGACCTTCCTTTCTGTGCAGAACTGCGTCTTTTCCTAATCCCTGAATGACAAATTTCAAAACAGAACTCTTGTAATGTAAGATTAAATAAATGGTTTTGTTGTTTTATTTTTTTTAATCTGCAGTACTGATAAATGTCCTAGGGTATTAAGCAGTATTTAGGGAACATTTCTTATGCTTTTTCTGGATGGTAAATGTACAGAAAGCGGGAGTAGAAGTTGAGGCAGCTGTATTATTAATGTTAGGGAAGCATTCCGCCAGTTCCACATTATTTTGAAATGCTTACACTCTCAGGAACACAAAATATACATACAATTAAAAGAGTCATTTTAGTTTGTAATAGATAATTCCAGTAAAAACAAACAAATGTGTTTGTGTTTCTAGTTTGCCTACTTAGGTAGTAGCAAGGAACATATTGCCTTATAGGGCAAATTCAGATGTTTTGGAGATCCTTCCATCTCCTATGTCCTTTCAACATCTATATTCCACAGCTGGGAATATATGGGCTTCCCCTGCCTTGCTTTCATTCAACAGTTTGCAATGAAAATCTCTTGCCATTTTGAAAAGGCTTGTAAGTGCAATCTAAATCATCTTGGTACCTTACAGACTGAGATAATAGTTAAAACACTGTTGGTGTGCAGGTAGAAGGAAAATTTTGCTGTCATGTATCCATAGATGAATTTGTAAAGGATATTTTAGGGGAAAATATTTTAAATTTTGCAGGAAATAATCAATACGGTTTTCCTTTCTAAATAAACCACTAGATCACATATCTGGCTGGATACTAAAAGCAAGTGGCTCTATTTGTTGACCAGCAACAAATGTCATGTGTAATTGTTGTTCTTTCACACTGAATCCTAGAGATGAAAAACTAATTTATAATGAATAATTTATCCAATTTACTTTGTCTCATTTTCTGCTTGTAGGCAACCCACAAGCATATTACAATTTCTTTATATGTTTATGTTTTTCATTTTTGACTACAGTCTTTCACTCCAATTTTTGCCTATATGCAAGCACCATTGGTTTGATTAATTGTGCACATGAATGCAATGTCATTTGTTGTGAGTATCCATATTTTTGATTTTTCTTTGTTCTAATAGAATATAGTCATTTGAACGCTGAGCTGAAAGTGAACTCAAGAAGTAGAATAGGATGACTGCAGCAGATTTTTTTTAAAGGTTTAAACACCGCTTCCTGAAAAAAAAATCTTTAGATATTTACTCAGCAATACTAATCAAAGATTGCATTGACTGTTTGACCTTGAAACATCTAACTATTCAAATCCGTTTGGATAAGCATTTAAAAGTTTGGATCATTCCTTTGTAACTATCCAATATCTAAATATTTTGAGGTTTTCTGATGGCTTTTGTGAGAGTCCATAAAAGCAAATGTCTAAAGGTTTCTCAAGAAAAGTGAAGTTTTGTCATTGTGGTGAATATATTCATATTCAACATTTTGAATGTCAAGACCAACTAAAGGGAAAATAATTTGGAACAAGTTTCAGAAAAGAAGAGGGCTAGAGAGCGAAGGGGGAGTGACACACCTCACGTCTTTTTCTTTACTTGCTTTTGAAACAGATATGTAGCTTTTATTGGGTGCAGCATAGATAGTAACTCAGAAGAACTTCAGAAGACTACCTGTAGGAAGAGGAGGTACAGACATCAGAAAATATACGCCAAAAGGAAAGAAATAGTTACCACATCAAATTTCCTCACTTTAAAAGCAGCTCATTGTGTGTGAATTTGGATGGAGAGCTTAACTAACAGCTGCTGTGCAGCTTCTGAGATCAGAGGGGTTGTCCTGGGTGAGTAACGGTACTGTGCAAAGTGACAAACCTTAGTTCAGTGTGACCAATCTGTAATTCTCCTCTTCTGCTGAAGGAGAGGTCCAACAGAGTGCAGTTCAGAGCAAAAGCTTGAACTGGTCATTGTGAACTTCCCTAAGACGAAGCTTCTTTCACAAAGCTGAACTTGGCCCTTTGTCGTTGCTATCTGAGATACAATTTTACACCTGTAATCCACAAGCACTGCCATACTGAAGATGTCCCTAGCTGCTGGAAGGAATTCAAAACTTATTAAAAAACAGCCTTCTGGACCTCAGGTTCCGGTGGGGGTTTTTTACTGAAAAACACACATTGTGGTTACCCGATAAATGCATTATGGATCATACTCCTGCTGCTTCCACAAATGCAGTACACAAATTAATTTGAATTATTGCTTAATTCTTCTTTCCATGTATAGCAATACATGCCACAACCAGTTGGCAGCAGTGGGTCAGTCTTGAACTTTCCAGGAGTACCGGGTCCTGCATTTCGGTCACAACAACCCCAAGCAACGCTACAGGCTTGGGGAAGAGTGGCTGGAAAGCTGCCCAGCAGAAAAGGACCTGGGGGTGCTGGTGGACGGCCAGCTTAACATGAGCCAGCAGTGTGCCCAGGTGGCCAAGGCGGCCAACAGCATTCTGGCTTGTATCAGGAATAGCGTGGCCAGCAGGAGTAGGGAAGTGATTGTGCCTCTGTACTCGGCACTGGTGAGGCCTCACCTCGAGTCCTGTGTTCAGTTCTGAGCCCCTCTGTACAAGAGGGACAGTGAAGTGCTGGAGCGTGTCCAGAGGAGAGCTACCAGGCTGGTGAGGGGTCTGGAGACCAGGTCATATGAGGAGAGGCTGAGGGAGCTGGGCATGTTTAGCTTGGAGAAGAGGAGTCTGAGGGGAGACCTCATTGCCCTCTCCAACTACCTGAAAGGAGGTTGGAGAGAGGTGGGTGTTGGCCTCTTCTCCCAAGTGAATAAGGACAGGACCAGAGGAAATGGTCTGAAGTTGCGGCAGGGGAGGTTTAGATTAGATATTAGGAAGAATTCCTTTACTGAAAGAGTGGTCAGGCACTGGAACAGCCTGCCCAGGGAGGTGGTTGAGTCACCATCCCTGGAGGTGTTTAAGAAACGTCTAGATGTGGCACTTCAGGGCACGCTCTAGTGGCAGAGATTGTAGGCGTTTCGTTTTGGGGTTTTTGTGTGTGTGTATGGTTGGACTCGATGATCTCAAAGGTCCTTTCCAACCATGAAGATTCTATGATTCTATGATTTACCACAGAGCTGTGTTGTTTCTCAAAGGATGCTGAAAAGCTTGAAGTGGATGGTAGGGAGAGCAGCAATCCCAGCAGGCTCCTCAGGTAGACCTAGTGAAAAGATGGCTGTTTGGGATTTATCAAACAAATTGTGTAAATTAGGTTCATACTCGACATTAGATTGGGCAGAGATGTTTTGACTAGAGAGAAAGGTACTGGAATTGCATTTTAATTGCTTTTTTTTAACTTACATCTTATGCAGTTGGGTCTGAGGTATTAGTCTTGTCTGTTAGACAGCTGATGTGCTATCTACAGATCTTACAGAGTTTCTATATCAGTGCACCAAGATAGAAAACGGTAAATGAAAATGAGTTCAAACATTGTTTCAGTCCTGCGTGATCAACTTTATTTGCAGGGCCAATGGGAAGAATGCTTTTGTGCCATTTTTTCATTACAAAGGTTAAGATTTCTTTGGTTGGACATCTACTGTTATCATCTACTCAAAAAATATTAAGGTATCATCTGGTATAATATTTACAAATTGACAGGAGACTTCTGGAGTCTTTACTCAACAAGAATAAGCAATTCTAAAGGCTAAGATCTTGACAATTTATGAAACAGCAAAAAGACAATAAATGTGACTGATTGAGGTTCATGATTTATACAGAAGTGAGAGCGAGAATGCTTGAATAGATCTGCTGGAAGGAACGTCCCACTGAGCCAATAAAGCCAATGTTCAGCCCAATATATTTTAATCTCAGCATCCAGACTTTTTCACTCAAGATTAAAGATGAACATTTGAAGGTGCTTAGCCCAAATATAAACCAAAAATACCGTGGTTTTCAGACCTTGTTTTGGAAGGCATTTGACTCTGGAGCTGTATTTCTGCTAGTAATGAGCTGTGCAGTGATATTTTTCTTTACATTTTTTAAGAACTATGGTGAGCCTTCCTAAGAGGTCTAATGTGAGTCTAGAAGCGACTTAGCGCTTGTCTGCTTACCCCAGATGCAAAGAATTACCGAAACAGAATAAATTTGGAACTAAAATGCACATTGCTTTTATATTTTACTTGCACTTGCATTTTTACCTCTGAATAAGAAAGGAGGCTTTTTACTCCTGGATAAGAAACGGGACTTTTGCAGAGAACGGCACTCATCTTAGTATGAATACTTAGATGAGCTTCTTGTATTTACGAAGAGATACGTAATTCGTTTGCAAGAAAGAGGCCAGTCTGTCGAGACACTGAGAAATTGGTACAGCTCCTAGGTCTAGGACAGCCAGATTAAAGAGCAATTTTAAATGCAAATATTCTTTCTCGCTTCTCATTTCACTGATCAAACCAGCCAAATGCAGCTTTTAGAAAGTCACTGGAAAAGAACCACGCAGTAAGATAGATTGTGCTTTTAATGTCATGCTGTTCTTCCTCTCATTTCAAGCTATTTAAAAGGAAAGCAAATGCCACATTCAACTGTTTATTCTAAGCTCAATGGTTATTTACATTTTTCAATAGTTTTCAAACAAACTGAAACAACTACGCTCATCTTTATTCAGTGCCAACATAGACAATGAAAAGAGTGACAATAAGAGGCATTTTGTCACACTTTAACATTTTAAAAAGAATAATCAACATTTACATGCGACTGCGATCCCCAAAATTGTGGCTGTGGAGGCTTTGTTTAGTATTTTAAACTGGAAATCAGGGCTTTTAAATTCATTCTATCTGCCACTTCTGAATGTAGATGGAAACTGTGTATAAAGACCTGCACTTCCTCTTCATGGCACGTTTGCATCTGTGTTAGTGCTTTAACAAATATGTGAAAGTGAGTAATTGGTACTTGATTCTGCTACATTTGAAGTCCATTCCTGTAATCCCAGTAGGACATTCTCAGTGAGAGTGAAGCCCGGACAACTAAGAAAACTTGTTGCAAACCTTAAAATAGTGAAATATATTGGATATAATGGGTATAATGAAATATAAATTGGATATAATGACGGATATAATTGGATATAATGGATATAATGATAGTCAAAGGGGATAATTGTAATTTTTTTTCCAAAATTGATATTTCCAAGTTTTAAGATGTACCACTTATTTATTTCTGTGCCTCTTTTGAATGAAAAAAAAAATCAATGAAGAATGTACTGAGACTAAAGAGCATTTGAATAAAGCTGGAATTATAGACATGGGAATCTGCATGGCTGAACAACATATTGATTAAATATGATTGATTACCTATTTATGCCCAAGGCATTTAGAAAAAGAGCTAAGCTATACTCAACTTACATCTGCTGTGACTTGAAAAATCAAATTTTATTTTTACCATAGTGGCGATAAACAGGATAATGTTTATATTATCTGAAAGACCCTATTAGCCTTAGAAAAATACTGTGAATGATGGTTTGGCGAAGGTGGAGTGGATTTTTCTGTTGCTTATTCAGACTTTGGAGAATTTGGTCTGTCAATAGTATAAATATATTTATTGCAAAAAAAAACCCCAGCAACATAAATAAAAAATTAAAGTAGTAGCAACTTTTTTGTGTTTTTCTAAGAGCAAAACCCACAGTCAGCATTAAACCTTCAGTGTCTGGGAACCTACAGCTCTGGAGTTTTTTGCTTACCTGTGCAACTGTAGTTTGGGTCTTATAGGTGATATCTGAATAAATCTGGCTTGCCCCACGAAACCAAGGGAACTGTCCTGGGAACAATGCCTCAATAAATGTGAATACTGTTTTCATCAGATTTATCACTGCTATGAATTTCTTACAAATTAACAATGTGCTTTAAAGCAGACTTTATTATATCGTTTTCCTGATTTGTTTTGATTTGATTGTAATAATCATAGTTATTCAACTTTACTCATAAAATACATAAAACTCTTAACACCTACTTAGAAATGCCACAGAAAGATTTTGTGGACAATAAGCTTTTCTGCTGTCCTCTTCATGTTCTCCTTACTTGGCAAAAATAATTCTCTCCTTGACATTGGTTACCAAGTTTTCAGTTCAAAATTATTTTCTATGCTAGACAGAGTATGAAAGAAAATGCTGATGCAGCTGTACATGTTTTAGTATTATACATGATGTTAATGCAACTACAACCTAATAAATATTTATATTTGTTATATAGAGATCTAAGTAAAGGGCATCTCTCAACTGATCATCCAGCCTTCATATGGTCCTTAAATATTCATACTGCGTGCAGTTATATTCATAAGATCCCACATAAAAAATACATGGAGTATTCTCCATAGAGACAGAATTTGTCTGCATCATGCAATGCACCATTTGATCATTAAACAGTGTGATTGTTCATGAGCTTGTTGCCAAAAATACTTGTCTACCCTCACTTGGATCTGTCAAAACTTGTCACTTGGCTATTTATCTGATGGAGAACAGTCTTGGTTGGTACAAAATGACTCTATAGGCATTTGCTTGCTAAACATGTTCACGTGACTGTATCTCCACCCGTGTTAGGCTTTTCATGACAGATTGCAAAGTGAGTTATAAACTTATTTTTTTTGTAAAAACTCATGCAGACCTTGAGAATTGCTGTTAAAGACTTGGGACAAGTCCAATTTAATTAGAGTTGTTGAGAGTTTGTTTACTGTATGAATTCAGCTCAGATGGAAGGCTTGCGTTTTCTCTTTCAGTACTCAAAAGTTTCTTATCCAGATTTAGTCCACCGAGGTACTAAAAAAGTTAAATAATTTTGGACTGCAAGGTTTATCGTGACTGGTGAGTTCCCGGGGAGCCAGGCATATATAAACTCGGTGGTAATGAGAAAAGCTCAGTGCAGGCTGCTATTTCTTGCGGACTGGTAAGCGCGGAGACTTCAGCTGTGCCAGGCAATTAGAGAAGCCGTGAGCTCTGGTTTCAGGAAAGGCTCTGGGTGATGAGATGCCACAGTACTTAACATTATCACACCCGCCTTGCCTCCAGAGTACCAGTCTTACTCATGTGTTTTTCACTCTACCCTTTTGGTAAACTCAGGTTAGTGACTTTTTGTTATAGTAGATAAACAGAGGGCTCTTTATATCAGTAGATTTCCTGCAGCTGAGTACTTCTGTTTTCTGTATTACCTTTATTTATTAGGAATTTTCACTGTAGCTAAAACATGAGCTTTATTAATATAGTAAAATGCACAGTTTAGGAACCGTTTTATATTAATTGCAAACTTTTATGTATTGTTCCAAAATAGTATTTTAGTTTTACTGGAATTTTAAGGGGACGTATTTAAAAAAAAATACTTCCTGTTGCAGGAAGCTTTCATCAGAGTTCATTTATGTTCTTCATACATCTGTGACATTGTCCTCTTGCAAAACATACTTCTGCATGAAACTGCAGAGATACATATTTAGCGACTTCACTTAAAGACAAACATTGCAGAGCGCAGTTCCGTTTCATTCTCTGGCTGATGGGCCTTTTAGCCGGTTGCCTCTATCCATACACTTAACACTTACTCAAGATAATTGAAAAAGAGGATTTGTATTTGGTACAATAAAAGGCCTGAAAAAGTAGTCTTACATACCTATAATCTTTTTTCCCTCATTATGTTCAGTGTATTTGCAACTCTGAATTTCAGTTATACACAGGAAGAAAAAGGGTTGTGCTAGGTGAATTATCTCATGTATTTGGGTGCTGCGGAAGCACCTGTCCAGCAATATGCCTGTTCTTTCTGGGTATTGAAGGGAAGCTCAAATATATATGTAAGCCTAGATTCTCATACACATAGGAATTCAGATATATATACCCCGTGCGCATATTGTTACAGACAAAGCTGGCTCAAGCTGTGCCTTGGATGCCAGCCATCTGCAGACACACAGCAGCAATTGCTTCCCCAGAGGCCGCGTGTGAATGTCCCGTTATCTGCTGCTTTTGGAAGGAGGAGGGTTTACGACTCTCCAGCTGCCTTAGCATTTACATTAAATCTTTGCTTGGGTATAGAGATACATGCTTACATTCTGATACGGATACGTGTATATGTTATCTATAGCTGCAGCACAGAAAAATGTGATCCATTTCTTCCAGCACATCTGTTTATAAGGACTTTATATTGCACAGAGCTCCTCTGCAGCCAGCAACGTGCATGAGTAACTGTGCAAGGAATCAGTCCAAAGGATCAAAGAAATAAAATTTAAAGCATATATTTTCTGTTTTAATAATAACAATTTTGGGAAAAAATGTAGATATAGAAAATAAATGCAGAAAGGAAAAAGATACTAGCAAATATTTAAAAGAATAGTTTACTTGTATAATCAGATGGACTGGATGAAGTACACATCTTTCTTTCCATCTCTAACTCCTTCAGCAACTGGTATTTAGTGGTATTGAAGTGACTGGGAAATTCATACAAATCCCTCTTTGTCAGATAAATAGGTCAATGTTGTCTCAAATATTCTCATTTTTAAAACAGTGAGATCAGTTATATTTTATCAAAGGTGCAGGCTTAGTGTAACTCTTTAAACTGTAGCAAAACTGTTGAGAAAATTGATCTTGTTCTGAAAGACAGTACCTTGAGTTTGACCTATAGGGCTCTTAAGAGGGTGTAGCAGTCACTAGAAGAGGGAGATGCGGTATAATGGCTCCGGGACAATAAACTAGAAGACTAGAGATGAAAAATGTTATTTCTCCATACAGACCTTTTTTTTTTTTTTTTCTGATGAAATTATGGTTGCCTGAATTTTAATAGCTTCTACAATCGTTATAAGTGCTGTTACTCATAGACAGCTAATAGTTCTCTTTGGCTACCTGCCGTTGTTTTGTAGCTCTTGGTATGGTGTAAATATCTGTGGAGTGCAACATCTGAAATCATAAAGAGTGCAGTGTTTGTTAAGTGAAATTAGATAAGTAAATAATTCTTATATATCAATATCATAAGAATACATTAGTATCCCAAGGACACTCTTGCAATCATACCCCCGTACTACATTATGCAATACAGTAAAAGCGCAGTTAAGTATTTATCAAAATCAGTGTATCCGTCCAAGTGGAGGGCATAACATTATATATCAGTTCCTAACAAGGTGCTTTAGCTGCAGCCTTGGTGTTCATACTCTCCTCCAATTCTTCTGGGCCAATTAGTGAGTTTCTGTAATGAAAATATTAATAATCCTTTAGATAATTTACTACCACCAATATCACCAAATGTCTGTCAGATGCAAATTATTTCAGTCTGAATGGGGACAGAGCAACTTTGTTAGAAACCCCATATCATGTGATAGTTTATTTGGACTTTCCAGTCCCCCGATTGTTGCCTCTTACCGTACACCCTTGAAATTTCAGACATCCAGATTTTTAGAAAGCTGAAGTTAAAAAAAACCCAACCAGATATACTAAAAGTGAGTCTTATTTTGGGGCAGTATATAAATTCATGGAGTGTTCTGAAGTATTTTAATATTTTAGTTTCTCTTTCCCAGTATTAGAAACACACAGCTTTTTCCAGTTTCCTTTTTTAGTTGTTTTTTTTTTCAAAAAAACCTTAAAATAATAAGTTATTAACACAATTTATTAATCTTTCTGAGGACTGAACTGTAAAACGGGCAAGCATACATTTGAACGGTGCACATTTGGGTATTTTAAAAATAGATTATCAAATTCTGATGCTGCACTATTTTACTCGACACTGGATTTCCTGTAGCTCGACACTGGATTTTCACATGTAGCTCCTGCACTTGTCTTTATCGAGACTCTACATGCATATACCAGTCCTCACATATGCTGCAGTTGGGAGTTTTCGGGGGGGGGGGATTAAAAAAAAACAAAACCCAAACATTTAAAAGAAGAGACATTGAAATTCAAACTGTATTTCTTTCTATTTTACCAACCACTTATCATCAATCATTCTACTTCGTGGATAAACACTGCCTGTACTATTTAACTGACATGCCGAATAAAAATGTGTGCTTGTTTCTTTTAAAATAAATCTTATTTTATGACTAGATGATTCCATTTTTATTACCTGTTTGCACATTCTTGCAAAAAATGGCTTCAGACCCAGGTTTGGTTTGCCTTGGTTTGCTTTTTCCTATGGTATGTAAAAGCTTACCGTGTTGTTTTAATTTTATTTAATTATCAATAGTAATAAAAGAATAAATGCTTTTAAACTGAAACAGAATTTTGGAAAATGTGATTTCCAGTTATTTTGACAGAACTGCATCAGTTAACTAGATGGTACGCAAATAAAGAAAAAGGATTATAAACAAATAAAAGTAAGTCGAGGCTGTATAAATAGGGCTGTAGGGGAGATGCAGAAGAGACGTGTGCTTCATTGCAAGTTAAATTTTGCCAAATTTAAATGTGGACACTGTAGCTGGGAGAAAAAGAAAAGAAAAAATGCAGTTGCTGAGTTTCAGTGCATCTATCAAATAAATTAGAAGCCACAATACTTTGGTCATTTTTCACTTTCCCTGAACAGCTGTTTCACTTTCTTGCAAGGCCACCCTTCATGCAAACACCCTAAACAAATAAATCCAAAAATTCATTTGGAGCTCTTCTAACTTATTTCTCTTGAGGTACCTATTATAAGTTGCCATCTTGGAAAAAGCAGCAGAAGTGGCTTGTATGTGGTAAACATAACACAGAGCAAGAAGAGAAAAAAAAAAAAGTCATTTTCATTGTGTTTTATTCATTTCACTCAGGTTTCAGTTGTTTATTTTCTAAGGCATAAAAAAGTGATTTGTCTCGTATTTGCATAGTCTTACTGGGTGTAGTAGTGGAGTATAATTACAAGTGAGGTTACTACATCAGTTGCAGCTGTAGTCAATAACTGTGTGGCTGAATCAGTGGTTCGTATGTGTACCATTTCTACTCCCATGCACAGTGCTATATGAAGGGAAGTGACAGTGTTCTCCTCCTACAGAAACTGTTGCAGCCCGGTGTTGTGGTATCCACTTGAGTAGGGAGCATCGGGAAGGATACTTTAAATCGCTAAAGGCAGAGGAAAAACTGAAAGTCAGTGTCTCACATCTTGGATGAATGAAATGCTGGATAGAAAGACAGTGAAAGGACTGCTTTTACTCTACTCTTCCAGATTTCTTTTTAAAAGAAAGACTTGACCTCTTGCATAATTCCTACATAAATAACGTGCACACTTCGCCACCAGAGAGGTCTCAGTGCTTGGAGCAGGACTTGCCGTCCTGCAACCCAATGACACCTAAATCTTGTCGAGGATCAAGGTTTATGCAAGGCTCTCTTTTCACCCTTTCCAAGGGGGCAGCTAAAGGGTACTAAAGGGTTACAGCACTGTGGGTACCATTCTTGGGTACCATTCTTAGTTATCTAATTTTTCTGGTACATCATACGAGAAAGTGCATCCATCTTGGATGTCATTAATTCCAGTGTGGTTATTTTGCTTACCCAGGATCCAGAAATTTAAGATCCTAAATCACACAAAGTTTGCAAACAAAGCAGGCTTCTAAGTCCATAAACTGCTTCTGAAAATAGGACTTAAATTCTAAATAACTTAGCTTATTTGTTTTTTTACCCACCATTCACTTTGTAGAAAACTTACCGGGAAAAAATGACCCTGGCTTTTTTAAAAAAAATGTGTTCTCTATCTGCTTTGATGAGTCTATCACCTTCCTAGGAGGAAGGCAGACTACAATGTGGCAAGGAGGCAATACTGTTTTGATAGTCTCTGACTGAATGAGGTGAAATTCAATTTTGAAAGAAAAGACTTTTAAAGGATTTGCTTTCTTTCGTCAGGACCTCAGTTGAGCTGTGTACAGAGCACACAGTCATTTGTTGTTTGTGTTGGAGGAAGGGAATTGTTATGAAGAACTAAGCTTCCACTCTGTTTGGAAACTACCAACTCATCCATACTTGATCAGAATTTATCTCTTTGGGGATAAGCAAACAGGTCACTGGATTCAGTCTGAGAAGCTGTTTAACATTCTGTAGAGCAGAAGTAATTAATGAAAGCTGAAAGATGTTAAAATAAACTTTCCAGCTTCAGTAAAATGAGGCTTTTCCTTCCCTACTTGGGGGATAATCTTGTTGTTGAACATTTGCTTTAAAGCTGTGTACCCGTGTTGCCTTGGTACATATGAGTGTACAAATTTGTATGACTTAGATGTTGAGTAGCTATGATATAAATCTAGAACATTATTTTGGGGAGGAAATTAGCTTTAGTTATTATTCATGTATTTCCCATCCTCTCAGAATGATGCATACTGACATTATAATTTGTTTGTATAATTTGCTCTGCTAAAAGTGCTGGTTAATTTTACGCTGTAAGTTTTATTGCTGGAGGTTGTCTTCTTGAACTGTCCTGAGATTTGCTGACCTTTGTAGAAAAAGAAAATAAAAAATCCAAGGATATACTTTGTTTCTAAGTTCAAAGCATTATGAACCTAATGTTTATTTATATCCTGAAGCCTGCTTGATGCATCCTAGAATTTTATGACTGCTTTATCATTTCCTTATTAAGTAAAAGAAAATTCTGTAAGTCAACATAAAAAATGCTGTAAAAAAGACCAAGTGTTGCTGTAGCCTACTTCATCTGCTGAGAGGAAGAGAATATAGAGGCAAAGAAAATGAACACCAAATTAACAAAACCAGCAGGATTCTTAGGATGCATACAGGTTTGCATAAATGATCTATAAGTTGTCTCATCACCATGGTCCTCAAGCCTGCATATTCAAAAAAAAAAAAAAAACCAAACCCAACAAACCAACAAATACATTGGTCTTTTGGAGATAAGGATACTCAGCATTTTGTGTCGGCAGGGGGTCATGCAAGTCTGTATTCCATCTTCTGAGCAGAGTTCAGAAGTATAAGCAATGTAATAAGTCAAAAATCCGTGAATGCATCACCGTAAATCCAGAGTGGCTCTTCTGAAAAATCAGATGGAGATCAAAGCGAGCACAGTTGTATTTCTAGGTAGAAAATTAGATATTCCAAGAAAATTACTGCTGGATTGGCTGAAGCAAGCTTTGGTCCCCTGAGATACTTTTGGTTGGGCCGCCCAGCAAATTGTCAAAAATGTTACTATGTCTTATTCTTCTCAGTGGTATGCTTAAAAATCTCTTCCATCTGAGAGCAGCAGTAACAATTTTCAGACCTTACACAATCAATAAGGAATTAATGTAAAGCAGAGGCAGTTTTTCATGGATGGAGTTGGAAGTACAGTGGGCTGAAGCTCCCAGGTGTTGCTGTCCTTACTCTCGTAGGTAGCTAGAGGTCAAGAGAAGGGGGAATCTGAAATGCGTGCAGTTATCTTTTATTGTGCATAGGCTGAGGCCGCAATAGAAGCCATAAACTTCAAAGTAACATTTCAGTATGTGCCAAGCAGGAAAGGACTTCCCCTGGGACTGTGGTGCAACCTGCTCCTTCAGTGTGATTCCTGGACAGACCCAGTTAGCAGGAGCAGGGTGTGTCTCTCAGACAAAGCACAAAATGTAATAGATTGCTTAAATATTAGTACAATCCAGCTGTAACGTCTTTATTTATTTATTTATTTTAATTGATATAGTGCTTCCAGGTTTTTAGATCAGCAGTTTAGCTTTAAATACGCCTAAAGCAAATCACAAAAGACAAATTGACTCTTTGGATTAGAGTTCTTTGTCCTTTATAGTCCTCGGAGGGGTACAAGTACAGATAAATGCCCAACAAAAAGCCTTGTTTAAATTTCAGTAAGGAGCTGTCAAAGATACAGGAGCTATCCTTTACCAGTCTTGGAGAAAAAAAACTCATCATGCGTAATCTTTCAACTAAGAGGCTTATTGAACACAACAGGAATATAAAGATTATTCCGAAGGGTGCCGGCCACTGTATGAGTTGCCCTTGTGATTTACAGCCACAATACCGTGCCCTGCATGAATTTCATGACATAACAATCTGTCAGTTCTCGAAGCTATAAAGTCATCTCTTGGGGATAACTGAGTCGGCCTCACATTGATGGTCATTTCAGGACACGACTATCATTTCATTACTTATAACAATAAAATGGTGATGTGATTTAAAATGTCATGCTTTAGGTATAAGACTAACAATCCTATTAAACTATAATATAGATGATAGATATTGTAAGATACTGTAAGTACTAACCTAGTCTGAAGTAATGTATCGGATCCATTTCAAAGTGGATAGATAGGAACTGACAAGGGCCTATAAGCAGCTTGGAAAAGAAATGGGATGTTATAACCAAGTTATTTAGTGAGATGTTAAAAATATTCACAATAATTTTCACTCGGATATGGAGAACGAAAGAGTTCAATCATCTTCATCTGTGAAGTGCTATGATTTTATTTATTCGTGTTTATTTGATGACTAGAGGGTGGCTAATGTGACGCCCATCTACAAGAAGGGTCGGAAGAAGGATCCGGTGAACTACAGGCCTGTCAGCCTGACCTTGGTACAGGGAAAGATCATTGAGAGGATCATCTTGAGTGAGCTCTCACGGCAAGTGCAGGGCAGCCAAGGGATCAGGGCCACCCAGCACGGGTTTAGGAAAAGGAGGTCCTGCTTAACCAACCTGATCTCTTTCTATGACCATGTGACCCGCCTTCTGGATACGGGGAAGGCTGTGGACGTTGTCTGTCTGGACTTTGGTAAGGTCTTTGACACCGTTCCCCACAGCATTCTCCTGGAGAAGCTGGCGAATCATGGCATAGACAAGTGTGCTCTTCGCTGGGTTAAAAACTGTCTGGATGGCTGTGCCGAGAGAGTTGTGATTAATGGGGTGAAATCCTCTTGGCAGCCGGTCACCAGTGGTGTCCCTCAGGGCTCAGTTTTGGGGCCGGTTTTGTTTAATATCTTTATCGATGATCTGGATGAGGGGATTGAGTGCACCCTCAGTAAGTTTGCAGACGACACCAAACTAGGTGGGAGTGTTGATCTGCTTGAGGGTAGGAAGGCTCTACAGAGGGACCTGGACAGGCTGGATCGATGGGCCAAGGCCAACTGTATGAGGTTTAACAAGGCCAAGTGCCGGGTCCTGCATTTCGGTCACAACAACCCCAAGCAACGCTACAGGCTTTGGGAAGAGTGGCTGGAAAGCTGCCCAGCAGAAAAGGACCTGGGGGTGCTGGTGGACGGCCAGCTTAACATGAGCCAGCAGTGTGCCCAGGTGGCCAAGGCGGCCAACAGCATTCTGGCTTGTATCAGGAATAACGTGGCCAGCAGGAGTAGGGAAGTGATCGTGCCTCTGTACTCGGCACTGGTGAGACCTCACCTCGAGTCCTGTGTTCAGTTCTGGGCCCCTCTGTACAAGAGGGACATTGAAGTGCTGGAGCGTGTCCAGAGGAGAGCTACCAGGCTGGTGAGGGGTCTGGAGACCAGGTCATATGAGGAGAGGCTGAGGGAGCTGGGCATGTTTAGCTTGGAGAAGAGGAGACTGAGGGGAGACCTCATTGCCCTCTACAACTACCTGAAAGGAGGTTGGAGAGAGGTGGGTGTTGGCCTCTCCTCCCAAGTGAATAAGGACAGGACCAGAGGAAATGGTCTGAAGTTGCGGCAGGGGAGGTTTAGATTAGATATTAGGAAGAATTCCTTTACTGAAAGAGTAGTCAGGCACTGGAACAGCCTGCCCGGGGAGGTGGTTGAGTCACCATCCCTAGAGGTATTTAAGAGATGGCTAGATGTGGCACTTCAGGGCATGCTCTAGTGGCAGAGATTGTAGGTTGTTTGGTTGGACTCGATGATCTCAAAGGTCCTTTCCAACCATGAAGATTCTGTGATTCTGTGATTTAAGATTCCAAAGTTGTTTAGATAGTGTACAAATATGAGACACAAACATGCGTCATTCTCTAAAAAGTTTCTATTATGCGTAAGAATTTCCTGTAGCGATATTCTGGTCCTTAATGTCATCAGCAAGGGGACTGAGTGCCTTACAGGAGCACGTTAATGAGGCTGATTCTTTTAGATACAAATCCTTCCTCACATTGAAGTCTACTTAAGGATGAACATCATTTAAACTAGTTGTATCTGATTGAGAACTTGTATATGTTTAGAGAAGTTATTACGTTTTCTTTGCAGTTAGAGAGCAGGAGAGAATGCTTGTGATAGCTTCATGTTGGAGCTCACTCCATCATCTCTGACTGGTCCCTGAGGAGTTTATGTCTCGGGAACAGGACAAGCTTCACCTTGTGATTTACAGCTGCAATACCAGACTCTGCATGAAAGTCATGACATAATTGTGCGTTGGTGCTAGGAGCTGCAAAGTTTTAACTCCTTGCAGAAAGTTCAGTTCTTCCTGATAATGGAAACTTTCAGCTAGCCTTCAATTGGCATAAGATCTTTGAGATTTTTCAGCCCAATCAGTATCTGGAATATGAAAATCAACAGCTTTGTTGCTCTCTAGAGAGAGAAAGAGAGATATAATGTGTGTGTGTAGATGTTACATGTGGTAGTAGTTGAGATTTCACTAAGAACTGATGCTTTTATGCAGATATGCCATGCTGTGGCATCATATACCAGTGCTCAGGCCTGTGCTCTCACCCTGTTTAGATTAATAGTGAATAGTGAATTAATAGTGGTGGAGCTTAGAAACTATGAAGTTCTCAATTATACCTACTCCGAGTGTACTGATGGCTATGAACAGGACGTGTTAGACTGTCAGATACACTTGTAATAGTCTTTAACAAAGCCACAAGAAGTTCTTACAGAAGCATAAATTCTATTGAACTTTTCATTTTGAGACAGGTTTTAATAAAAGTTATTATACAAGAAGTAGTTGGGAATGCGATGAAAATATACTCAGGTCTCTATTCGCAAATTGTCTTAATATTTTCTAATCATTGAGGTGCTTCCTGCACACCTGCACTTTCTGTGAGTCATATACTCTGCACGTGGGGGTTATTAGCATAATGACTGACTATTTTAAAAATATGTTTATATTAAGTGCACAGATTTTCTTTTTTGGGCAAATAACCACAATATGGATAATGAACAATTTGTATCTGTAATTAATTTTTTAAAAGGCAAAAGAGAAACTGATAGTTATACGCTTCACATTTTCCCCTGCAAGCTTACTGCTACCATACAACTTTTCCTTCACCGTAGATTTCTGACAGTGAAAATACAAGGGTATATTTGTTTCAGTCATCCCCTAGTAATATTGCTGATTCATGCCGATCCTCTTGATCTACTTGGCCTGGATTTATTCTTGGTACTGCTGACTTTACTAAAAAGCCATTTCGTGTTGGGTGTGAGAGAAAATTCAGTTGTGCCGCAACCCTCCGTTTTGTATTCTTCAGATTTTTGTTTCCTCTCCTCTGTTCTCACCCAGAAGCTTTCTACTCCAAATTATAGATGGTGCCTCTTTCAGCTTATCTGGTTTTCAGTATCTTGGATCTAAGCTTTGAGAAGTGGAATATAAGATACAGAAGTCTCTTCTGAATCCCTGACTTATGTCTGCGAGTTGCAGTTTATAGGCAGTATGTCGTCACTGTCATAATGAATGTGGTATTAAAAAGCACATTCATCTTGCCAGAGGAGACTTTTTCAGCAAGGTATGTAAGAGATTCTACAAATAGCTCTTGGTATCAAAGGAGCTTACAGTGAGAAGAAAAATAGCCCCCAAAACAAATAGACCTTTCATATTTGTTCTTCTTGATTATTTATCCAAACCCGTAGAATTAACATTGTAGTTATCACGCATTATTTATACGGCATAATAGGCATTTTGCAAACATATATTAAAGCAAAGCCTGGGCCAAGATATGTACATTCTAACAAAGTGTGGACTGGTGGCTGAGGGCGGGAAGGGCAAGTGAAAGCTCACTGCTATTGATATGTATCAGGGTCCAGTCCTTAAGCAGTTCATTTTCGAAGGATGGGTGGTTGAAAAGTTGATACAAAAGAGCCAAGAAATTTCAAACATCTTGCAACAAGTAAATCCAACTTATGCATGTGACTTTTAGTCTTCAGTTTTTAAAAAGCCTCTTAGGAATTAACGTTTTTAAAAAGTCTCTTCCAGAAATCTGTTCATCAAACACTGGGCCCAAAGTTGCTTTATTCCTGTATTTTAAATTGTGGTTTTGCTTTGAATTAAAGACAACTCTCCCTATCCCCTGAACTTTCACAGATCTTAAATCTAAATTGAACAGAAGCTTTTTTTGGTTCCAAAAGTCTCTGATTATAGTCAAAATCATTAATAAGGAAAGCTAGCTGTAGTGAATTAATAATGGTCCTAACTTCTGAATATTCCTGTAGAATTTTCTCTTCTTGCACTGAAATGAAAGAAATGATGTAGGTTAATGTCAACACCGAAGTTATTTCACAAACTGTTTTCCCCCAGTTGCACTTTAGCTAGATGCAAAAAGTCGTACTTTTCTGTATGAAAATACACAAAGGTAAACTCATTAAGCAGCAGAAACCTAACAGAAAAGTTAGTCATCTTTAATCTGTACAACACTTAATGTTTTCAGTTTACTTGAAAGTCAGGTCTTTAGCTAAAATTGCATAACAGAGTAGAAAACAAATGAAAGGAAAGGAACATTGAAAATATTGCTCAAAATATTAAAAAGCAGATTGAGAATTTGGGCTTGGATCTTGGGGAGTGAAATCTTCAACGAAGAATAAGATTTAGAATTCGAAATCAGGATGTCCCAGTCTTCAGTATTTGCCCCGGACTTCAGCCTCCTCATATTTCAGTCAATACCACAACAGCCCACGAAATGAGTCATTAAAAGGAAAACCGTACAGAAGAAGGTGGTTTGTTCATCAGTCGTTTTGGTGTGTTTCTGTAATACTGGCAGAGAATAAATATCATTTATATGAGAAACACTTGCTCCCAAATCACTTAGTATTCTGTACGGACTTATTATGCAGTATTATCAAATCACATTAGATTGCATAAACTTTTCTGCAGTGTAATCAAATGGAAAAAAATGACAGATGCAGTGCATCAGATTAGTTTCACAAGAGCAGTATTTATATCTTGCAAGCAATGACATATGCTGAAAGCGATACTGTTTCCGGCTTGGGAGGCAGCACTGTTTTTTCCTGAGAAATATTCTGTTCCCTAAAACTGTAGCAAACAGATATTTCAAGAAGTGTACAGTTGCAAGACTATCTCAGACTGGTTTTGCATACATAAAAATTATGCATTCATTGAAAATTAAAGTGTTTTGAAAGAGAATCGGCAAGATTAAAATAAACGTCCAGACTGTACAATTTTCTAGCATCTAAAAGGAAATTGCTAGAATACATCTTGAGTAGTCAGTGGACCAGCTTTTTTATTCTGGATTTGAGTTGGTATGTGTGTACCGAATCCCATTTAGATGACACGAAGAACCTGAAGGAGAACTTGCAGCAAGAAGGGAAGAGATAAGAGGGAGCAATAAAAGTACGATAAACATAGCAGATGATGAAGTCAAGAAAAGGCAGCAAACTTGAATTTTCAGAGAAAAATGTAGAGATGGTGCTGAAACAAAGGAATGAAGTCTAAGGAAAGACAGAAGTATTTGGAACAGTGGAAAGCAACAAACCCTGTTATGCTTATATTGAGGAAGAAGGGTGGCTCATAAAGAGGAGAAAAGAGAACGAAAGTAATGGAGTGGAGGAGAAACCGGAGAGGAGAAGTTCATGGTAGAGGATGCTGGGAGTATAGAAAAATAAGAAACAGTAGACACTGAAATACTGAGAATGCTTTCAATACCAAATAAAATTCAGTGGGTGCCAAAGGACTTAGGATGTTGGAGAATCATGCCTGAAGAGAGGTGATTTTATTATTGTAACTGATTTTCCCTTTTCACTCTGCATGTTTCTGGTAGCGTCTTCTTGCATTTTTGCCTTGTCAGTCTAGGCTGACGCGGGACTGGCCAGCTTCTCCTCTCCTTTTGTTGTCTGCAAAGTCCAGCAGTTTCTCACGTCATTGTCCCATTAACTTAACCTCAGGACAGGGCTGGCCATCTGCACGCATGCCGTAAAACATACTTATATTTGAACAAGACTGGTCCGTTGTTCATAATGGATGATAGCTAGCACAATTCCTCTGAAAGTGTATTTCTGAAATACATAAAGTTGAATGGTTCAATCAACGTGATGCATTGCGGAACATTTCCTAACAGCTGATGCCTTGCAGGATCAGGTCTTACACAACTGAAAAATTGAAACCATGATGTATGGTGAGATTGTACATCTTTTTATCCATTTTTCTCTACAAATTTTATTTTTCTCAAGATTTAAAAATTAAACAGACAGACCTTCACACTATGTGTGATATGAATTTGTAATGTTAGAAATACAGTTAAATTCTTCCTCTGGAGATATGTATCTTTTGGACGGAGGACAGTATTTTGTCCAGGATGTATACATTCACATTATTAGTACGTAACTGTTCATTGAGCTTCGGAACGTATGGATTATTTCCTTGGAATATTTTTTTCCCAAAAATCCCATGTCCCAGCAAATTTTGAAAATACATTCTTTTATGAGATTGTAATTTATGATGTTGGCATGAATGAGATGCTCACCTTCTGTCACCAGGCAACAGTTCAGACTAACCATTCCCTTATACTTATCTGGGTATGACTATTTCAGATAGCCACCCCTAGTTCCTTCTCAAAACACACCGGTTTAATCAAAAACTGATTTCTGTTGGGCTCAAACTGTAGTACCATCTATAACCTCTATCTTTTGAATTTTTAGGCCTGGCTAAAGAAAGGTTTATGAAAAACTGGCTTAGTAATACAGGTTGACCTTCAAATATTTTTCTGTGGTACAAGGAAGTGCAACGAATGAATCTGCTTCCTTGTTGTTGTTTTCAACTCTCTGAAGGTTGTTGGTGTGAAAAGTATCCATTGTTGCTTGTCACACAAATTGACCATATTTCCTGGCCTTTGTGCTTAATGTCCCAAATGTATGCATTATGTACTAACCATTCACGTGGAATTTATTGGTCTATTATAGCATTTTGAAAACTTCATGTGCAGTCTCTGATCAAGCATGTCATCCTCCCACTTCCAACGCTAAGCATCTTGGTGTTAAATGTTTTTTGCCTTCTTCTTCAAACTAATATCCAAGTTCAATTTTGACTCTAGTGTGGGAGGCAACTGGCAGAAACTTACTGGATTTTATGACATTTTTATTTATGTCTTTTAACAAAGTGGCGTGACTGTTATCTGGACTACTTCAATTTCTTCTACAAAGCTATAACACAGACACAAAAATGCAAATGGAAGCATCTAAAGGATACAACAAAGCTAGTTTAATAAGAATCAAGATATGACAAGAAAGGTTGTGAGCATCTTCCTCCTTCCTAAACGGTTGTAGTATTAGTGATCACATAAAATCCCTAGGCGTGCAAGCAACCAAAAAAACCACCTTTGAAATGCTTTGAACGAGTACAATTTTATTCAGTTCTTTTATGTGCAATTTAGCCTTTTGAACATCATTTAATTCAAGGAGCACTTTACTCCCACTGGTATCTCCCTGTTTTCCAATGACTTATACCAACCAGCCGTGGGAGCAGCAGAATAAAGTAGCACTTGAGAACGAGAAGTGGGAACTTACCTGCTGTTCTGCTGGGCTCACTTTTAACACTGACTTGCAATACTAAATATTTTGAGCTGAACTTGCAAATCCTGTTTGGATGTGATGTGTTTGCATGTATTTAAATTCTGGAGCCTTTGAGCCTGTTGAATATTCTTCCTGCGCTTTGAGTCATCTCAAGCCCCGTGGCAGTGTTGGAGTAGCATTGCCCTAAACCTCATCTGAATGTATGCTACTGAGTCAGATACAGGCATCCTCACACTTTTTACTGACTTCACATTTACTTTCAAAATACCATCTAATCACAGGCAGAGGAGGGAATAAATAACTTAGCTTTAACAAAATCCTTCACAACAAAGTTCTGCATTTTCCCCTGCAGGATTTAAGGAAGGTAGTGACTCATACTCCAAAATATGTATGTGTGCACATGGAGGTGTTTAGTCATTGAAGTAACATCGGGCAGTCCACCACATTTTTGATAGTGGTCTAGTATGTGTTAAACTGGTGCCAGTAATGTGTTGCAAGTACCAACTGCTAGAATGTGCTGGGATGAAGGCTAGTTTGTGCATATATCATCAGTGCTATAGTAATCTGCAAGAGTATGTCTTAGGGAGTACATTTTTATTGTTGGAGAAAAGAGGATTATATTCAAAACTGGCCTTAGAAGAATTTCAGGAGGAAGTGGACTGAGGAATTGGTGGTTCTTGTTATGTGTTTTGTGTAGGTGTAAGGATGAAGGTAAAACTTTTGCAGAAGGGAGGGAACACTTATAAATGGTGAGGGAAGTCCACAGTCCATTTCTTGTGCAACAAATTAACTACATTTCAAGTGATTATTTAAACTAGCAGGTGAAGAAAAGGTGACATTCTTAGGATCGTACACAGAGACTGAATCATGACACCAGTAATATCAGAGTAATTCCTGAGAAAGTCTAGCACTAACAAGGAAACAAATAAGGTCACAGGGGCGCGTTCCAGAAAACGTGAGAGCTGTTTGATACAGGGGATAACCAGAAGAGGATCCTGGCCAGTAATAACAGTGACCAAAGCAATACTTCACACTCCTATGATTTTTTTTCTTCTGAAAAAATGTCAAATAATGTCATCTTTAAAAAGGTTGTTAGTTTTCAAATAGTTATGCCTAACTCAATGTCCAGGGAATTTTTTTTTAAATGTAAGACCAAAATGTAAAAGCCTCAAAATAACTCTCTGCCTTAGATGAAATGTCATTCTACAAATTATCATTAAATTAATTACACGTTGCTGTCCCAGAAAGGTGCCATTTTTCAGGATTATCCAAAAATGAAACTAGGCAAGCCGTGGCAGTATGCTTCGTTATTGCTAATTTAAGTAAAAGTTTGCGCTGGCTTAAATTATTTCCTTTACTACAGTATCTCATCATCAATAGGACAGATTTACAGGTGGTTGTTTTCCCTTCTCCAGAGCATTTGCATTCTTTCCTTAAGTTCTGTAAGACAGTTGGAAGATGTCCAGACCATAGTTTAAATTGCATTTCCATTCATTTTATTTTACCTCTTCATTTTTCAACTCAAGTCCCTAAATTTTATACCAAATGCCTTTAAATGAAGGAAGTGCAATGAAAAATCCCCCTTATTCAAAACACATCCACTGTATCTGCATAAGACCAAGCTTTCTATCGAGTACCTACTACTTTTTCATCAGTGATCAAAAGAAATAAGCGTGTGCCCATGTTTTATTAGAGGACTGTGCATGATTGTAGGAGTGTCCTACAGTGGTTTAGATCTGGCTCGCAGTGGTTTAAATAAGGCTTTGGAGGCTGGACCTCTAGGGGAACTTTTCATGTCTTTAAGCCTTTAGATTTTTCCTCTGTTTTGTAAAAGTGGTTGCAAAGAAGACTACCGTCTGTCTGGGGCTGAAACCCTGGGTTTTGGGTTGGTTTAGGCAGCGCATTTCAGTGCCCACTGAATCTGTGCAGATCATCAAGGATCACGTTAAAACAGAGCACATGGAGCTCAGCACCTGTTCAGCAACTAAGGACAGATCACCTGGTACAGATGATCAGAGGGTTAATTTGGGATTATTTAGGGAATTCTCACACACACGACAAGGGTCCAGCAGGTCTTAATATGGGCGCTGTGCTTTATCACATGATGCAGAGCAGTATTTAGTTAGAGTGGGAGTAATATTTAGCATGCTGCAACGAAAATATGCAACTATTTGGTCAAAGCAAAGGAATATTTACACTGATGTGAGTCAAAGGAGAACTTATTACATATGTTAAAATTCACAAGTTCATAGATAGGGATCATTACAAACATCTTGTCTGACCTCTTGTGTAATCACGACCACTTTTCCATGTGCTTTTTGAAACATGGATATAAGAACTGAATATAGTGATCCAGCAGCAGTGGAACAGATCTTTGTCTGGTTTATGAAGAGGTAAGACCCGTATCTTAACTGGTCCTCCAGTAAAGTAGAAACACAGAACACACTCCCTCACACCCCAGCAGCAACGGTAGCTGGGGTTTACTGGCTGTTACCCGCCTACTAAAAAGTATGGTAAAGTCATCTGAGTTCAGCCCAACCCTTGTTCTGCTGCTCAGTGGTTGCTTGGGGTCAAAGGCCAGCGCAGAGCACTTTTAAAATGAACTGCAGTTGCATTGACATTCGGTGCTTTTGTTGGGATTGAGATTCTTAAACACCTTATATTTCTCTGCAGATTTAATCTGTTATTTTTTCACTGTTTCTGCTAAAATACATGTAACTGTAAGATGTTAGCTAGGCAGAGGTTGATCATATGTAATTTAGTGTAAAATTCAGCTGTCTGATGGTACAGCTTCATGACACATGCCTAAGACTTCTTTTTTAGATTATAAACAAAAATTCCAATTTCGCTTTTTCAAATCGCACCAGAAGCTTGTGGCGACAGATGCTTTTTTCTTGTTTGATTGTTTGCTCTGTTTCCAGAACTTCAGTTCACTCAGATGTTTTTGAGAAAAACCTGTATTTCACTAAACTTTAAATTAGGTTTAAGAGACTTTTAAGTCATTTCAACAGAAAGGCTTGGTAACTTTATCAGAATCCCTAATCCCTTATTTATTCTTAGGTCTTTCTAGAGGCAATACATGGAAGATGTTGAAGACAATAGGCTTTAATTTTAACCAGAGTGCCTTGTCCACAGAATGATCTCCTTCCTGTAGCACCACTTGTCAGCCAGAGACTCTGTTCTGCCCCACGGCATATTTACAGAAAACATGTTGGAATCACCAGGATTCGAAGACAGACTAATAGTGAGGCTGAGCATGTATTCCCGGGAGGCACACATACAAACACCTGTATGCAGTGCACGTATGCACATACACATGGCCAGCCATAAAGAACAGGCCGAGAGGCACACTCAGCGCTCACACAAACCAGTGAGCAGCACCAGTGGCCTCATCCTGCTCCCTTCTCTGGATGAGAAGGATGAAGGTCTGCTGGTGGGAAGTATGCACAAGGCGGATCCCCCAGCGCTGTCCTCAGACACACAGCCTGCCCAGTACCTGCCCCTGGATCCCAGTCTCCCCAGTTACTGGCACCCAGGCATAAAAGCCCCTGCTCCAGCTCCAGATGCTGAGCATCTCCAGATGCTCAGAGCCCTTTGCACACACCTACACAGACACACACAGAGACACACACACAGAGTCCCTCCAGTAACAAACACGCAGTCCACCAATAGCTGGTGATGGATGCTCCTTCCTGTGATGGGAGGAGCTGGGCAGGGTGGTATCTGGCCTGCCCCCCCTGCCATCACCTCCCTGCTCTCCTCTGCTAGCATGCAGAGGAGCATTTTTTCACATTACCTATCAGTACTCATTAGGGCAATTAAACAGACATGCTAAACTTTAATTCATTTGCTTGCATTTTAAAATATGCTAAAAAAAGATGTCTCGGGCAGCTAAGGAAAACCCAACCAAAATAAGCAGCAGTAACTTTTTGACATGGGTTTCACTAGGAAACTGGGTAAGCAATAGCTGTTACTTCCTTTGATAAACTCATTTTGCATCTTTGCATTGTGACAGGCGGCAAAGGATTCTCTGCAGTTTAGGAGGAAGACGCAAACTAAAACACCATTTAGGGTTAATTCTAGCAAGGAAGGCAATATAATAACAGTTTTAGATGTGAGAGAAGCCAAGAAGCACATAGATTGAGAGACTTTTTT
The DNA here is from genome assembly GCF_964199755.1 of Larus michahellis. NCBI lineage: Eukaryota > Metazoa > Chordata > Aves > Charadriiformes > Laridae > Larus > Larus michahellis. The sequence continues at coordinate 103,507,090 of NC_133898.1, forward strand.
ATGCAGCTTAGAGTAAAAGGACAGTTATTTTCCTCTCATAGCACTAAGAATGGAACCATAATGGCCTAGCATTGTTTAAAGCTCATAAACTGCAACCGTAAATCAGCAAATTAGCTAATGATTGCCTCTGGGTAGCGATACATGATGAAAAACAAATGAGGAAAGGTACTCATGCATTACACTTTGTAGCTACTGGAAAAATTAAACTTCTATCTTCATAAAAAAACTGTTAAAGGGATGTTATGAAGGGTTGTGCCCTGGTAGCAGAACAATTACTGCTCCAAATGAGCATGTTTTTTAATAAATGCTACTATAGTAAGTCTGCAATTTAGTGCTAGGAGTTTTAAATGATTCATGCTGTAACTGAGAGGTTGTATCTGCAGTGGGAAACTGTGAAGCAGAATACTGTATGTCCAGCCTGTTCTAGATAGATAGTGCCAACCTTTAGTACTACAAATACAGACAACTAAATAACCAAATAATATCGCACATTGATATCACTATACCAGTAATCTTCAGTGCAGAGACAGCGATGGTAAGGAAGACATCAGACCTTTCAAACCATAAAGGATTTGCTTTGTAGGTAGGGCCTGGAGTTCATCATATTAGGAAGGTAACATTAAGACACTTCTGGTTACACCCGGCAACTGATTTTCAGATATCCGAAGAATTTTATTGATTAAAAACTTACATATTTCTGGCTTAGGTGGTATGTGATAAAGGCAATTTCGAGAATTTGAATTTTAGACTTGAGTATCTAAAGAGGCAGTTGTGCAGACTTGTGCTTCAAAGCAGGCATCATCCTAAATGTCTTCAAAGTGTTAGTAACCGAAGGCATTTACAAATGCGATGAGTCATGTTTTCAAAAAACCTTAAACTACATCAGGAAGCTGATGGAACAGGTCTGTTGCTATAAAAGAAAAAATAAAGACATTTACAGGCTAGGGAACAGTAATCTCATGTCAGGGGCACTTGAAAGTGGTGATGAAGGACCATGTACACTTGTCATTTTGTACAAAGACTATGCAAGATCTTTTGATCAAAAACTTACGTTTTTCCATTCCCTGATATTTAGAGGTCAGTATTATTAGTCAAAGCACCCTATTTTTTGCAGCAGATAGCCCTTCTACTACATCTTTTCTGGCAAAAATTTCGCTTATGTACGTAGATATTTGGAAAAGCCAAGTTGTCATCGACATTGATTAAAAATAGTTTTATGTTTTAGTAGTATGCAAGGCCTACAGAAATCCCTTGTGATACACTTAGAGTATAGTTATGTATAATGTAAGACTCTTCATCTCAGAACATTTACAGTCTTGAAGTCTCCATGCCAAAAAATGAGCAGGCTAAAATAAGGGAAGGACTTCTTCTGTGGGGAGAGCACCATCAAAGAAGCATACAAAGCATGTTTTTTGGTCCAAACATGTTTTTGTGGAGGCCACTTTGTGATCTTATATATATTATATTTTCTTATTAAAAGAGAAATTGCTGCCTTTTGACATTTCATGGCAGCAGACATGCCTTACAGACAATGCACCTGTAACGATTCATAGATATACAAAAGCAATTGTTTGTAGTGACCTAAGCTTACCAGTTATCATAGCTGATAGTTATATTGACTTTTACTGAACATGGTGTGATAGAGCATAGAGCAGTGATGGAGGATTCTTTGTCAATGAAATAAACATCTGGAGTCTGAACTCTGTTCTTACAGTGTTGTAAATGTGGAGTAAATCCAGTGAAGCCATGGATTTATCACAGCAAAATTCAGGAAAGAGAACTGAGACTGTTTGTGACAGTTGCATAAAATTAATCTTTTTCAGAGGTGAAAACAGTCTCATGCTGCATATATTTTTTTTTCATAATGCTCATCCGGATGTGGTTTTGAAACAAATAACCAAAACCAATCCTCAAAACCACTGTCTCTCTTGATTGACTATATATGGATTCTAGATTTCTTATTAGGCATGTAAGTAAATTAAATTCTCTTGTGTGTTTATTAATTGTCCAAATGGCCTACTTCTCAGGAAGGGGAACTCTCTTATATGCTACAGCATTATGGAGGACCATCCCCAGTCCTTGGGGACAGTAACAACTACTGAAAGTTGACGCTTTTTGCAACATTTAGTAGTTTTAAGCAGACTGTATTTTCTTGGCAGTATATTAATTGCCACGCATAAGTAAATAGTGTTATATTCTAGTTCTTATTAGATATTTGTTTGGGCTTTTGTTGTTTTTTTTTTAAAGGAAAATCATCTTCTGTTGGAAAAATGATGTGAAGAAAATGTTAAACTGTGGGTTTTCTCCACAAAGAATACACTTTCTACAGGGACCACTTTTGTCTGTACATACAAGGTACTTTATAGTTAAAAGAGAAATTGCTGATATTTTAACATTTTAATAAAATACAACCCCAAAGCTGTCAACTGAGGTAATGTATAGTGTGATATAGTACAGTCCTGGGAAATATGCCCTGAGATGTTGCCAGTAATGAAACTAAATCACTGCTTTATATTAGTCTGTTTTACAAGATCAAGAGCTGCAATACTGAAATATGTCAAAAATAAGAACCCATGTAGAAAGGTACTGGTCAAATAATGGCCGCTGCAAATTAAAACAATAATATTGGCATAGGCAAGAAGTCAAAGTGTTGATGTTTGTATATTCAGAACTACTTTTCTCCGCATATGTAACTATGAACTCCAGTTAGTAACAAAGTATTAGTGTCTTTGAAATGACATTTCCAGATTTAAAGTTCCAAGGAGGCTGGTAAAAATTAGTTTCTGTTTGCAGACCTACTCATCTTCTTCCCCTTGAGCTTGCTGAGACCAAGTACACAGACAGTGATGAGTAAAGGTTAAATAGTTCTCTTCCTTACCTTTGGAAAGAAGGTTTTCACGTCAGCATCAATTTCGGTCAGCTGCATAGCAGATGATAATACGATGACTCCTTATCACTGAATCTGATGCAAAGAACAAAAGATAAACCATGAGTTAGGCTTAGATGGTACCTAACAAAACTGTAATGAGCCTGAAATACGTGTGCCTAGTCCTGCCACTTGGTCTAGCCTTCCTAAAAATATAAACCCTTTATAAAGTCATGTAAGAAGAGTAGGCATCTCTGAAGAACACGAAAGAGCAGCTGTGTGAATGGAGAAGCTTCCCACTTCCCAAAAGTGATACAAATCAAAGTATGAATATGATCTTTTACAGATTTACTACAAGGGTGAATTAATTCACGTTGTATCCTTGTTAGAAAAAAAAAATATATATATATATGAGTGACATTTTACTGAAGAAAAAATAAACAAAACCATCATATTCTGCAGTAACTTGCTCTAACAAAGCAGGAGCACAAAATAAACTTGCCACAATGAGCATGTCTACATTACTGCTTCAGTACCACCAGACGACACTGAATATAGAGGCAAGGTAAATTCACACCTAAGAAGAACCACCCAGGCACTTTAGATCACTAATGTAGATATACCCAAGCTGCACACAAGATCTGTTTCTTGTCACTGAGCAAAACAGGGACCATGATGGACGAGGTCCTTTACTTTAACAGACCCAGCACAGAGCTGAAATCGAGCTCTGCTGTAGTGAGGAGACTGGAGCAGAGTATCCAGTTTTATGCTCTGTAAAGATTACATCTAAGGGCCGTCTTCTGCTGCCTCTTGAGTCCTGAGGAACCCTTGGGGACCACCTGGGTGCTGATGGAGTAGCGCAAAGAACATAGCTGAGAGCGGTCCATACAGTCATTGCAAACTGTCAGAAGTCAGAAGGGGACAATTCTGCAGTAAAATGTTATCATCACTGAAGGCAATATGCTCTTTTTTCTCTGTGTTATCATTTTAACACTGTGTTGGTTGTTTGTACTTAGGTAGCTGTTACAGGATAGGGGAGGAAAAAGTGGTGAATGAGTCTCAGTTATAACACAAGCTACTGACGAACATTTTACAAATATAAAAATAGAAAATTAATGTATTTCCAGGACAATCTCGACAATTACTATGAACTAATGTAAAGATTCTACTGAATGTTCAACCCATCCTACTTGAAATCTCTGTCAAAAAAATCTTTCTTTCATTAAAGTGGTCTTTCTCATTATCGTGGTCTCTGTATCTCCCAGCATCTTCATTACTGACATAGATGATGTCTGTCTGCAGTATTTGTATGCATATTTCACACCTTGTTTATATGTTTGGCAAAGCATTGTTAGCACTAGACATACTACATGCTGAACAGTATATTTTAAAAGGAATAACTATTACATCTGAAACCAGTTATGGGGTTTATTTTACACTGAATTACTCATATATAAGAATCTTTCTAAACAGGAGATGTAGTTTAGCATTTGTTCCTTTTCCTTGTAATAACTATGATCTTTACAGTGCAACAGATGATTACGCATTAAGTTCACTATGAGATGAGTCTAAACTAAAGTTATTTTGGGGTTGTATATTTTTTATAATGAAACAAGCTAAAAAAAAACCAGATTGTAATTTTTAACTACTAGTCTAAGATGAATACAACTATCATAAGTCCAAGTTGGAGTCCAAATTATGACAATGGTATAATCTATAATAAATGTATCTTATTATACAATACACAAAAATCTATGCCTCCATACCATCTTATTTAAATGTACATATGTAGGAGCTTGATTTGAACTACAAGAATTTGCTGCATTTCTTTCAAGCTGAACATATATTAATACTTACATATTAGGAAAAAAAGGCTTCAACTTCATTAGCAATTCTCCTTTGTTTTATACTAAAGCCAAAAAAGCCAGACTGAAATCAAAGTCATGTATCATTTTAATAGAGGTAGGAAAAGAAGCACCTATGGATTTTATTAACAGATAAAATACGAAAATTATTTCATGCATTAAAAAACAATACTAGTACAAAATAGATTAGTAAAATCACAGGATTCATTTTTTCCTGCTGAGTTTGGTTTTAAGGGGTTACTCCATACTAAAAACCTATGGGCCAAATGCTGATGTTCTCATAATGTTACTTCATGCACGATGTCACTAACATCTGTGGAAATAATCCTGAAGTAAAGCTTTAGTAAGGTATTAAGTTTGGCAAGATAAGGCATTTTCATCAATAAATGACACAATCAAAATTATTGTGAGAAAAGTAATGAAAAGGGCCATAAACGAATTATAAGAGGTTACTGTTGGCATCACCTTTTTCTCTACAATGCCTAGATTTCCTTGAAGGTTTTCCATTCTGTTAAAACCTCAACCTATCTATCTTAGAAAGGACACGATACCACTGGGTACTTTGTGATATATTTATAATCTGAAGATCCGTCTTGAAAGGACATCAAAAGCTAATGTTGAGATGCAGAAGCAGTTGTGCAGAAGAAGCATTAGGAAGGGCTTGGAGAAGTGGCCCCAGAGATGGCAGGTGGTGCTTGCTTTTAATCCATTGTGCACCAGCGTGAAGTGAAGGAAACTCCATGGAAAGGAACAGGATTGCATCAGTGTGACTGGCTTTGGGTAACTGATAGGACTGGAGCACCTCTGCTATGAGGACAGGCTGAGAGAGTTGGGGTTGTTCAGCCTGGAGAAGAGAAGGCTCCGGGGAGACCTTATAGTGGCCTTCCAGTACCTGAAGGGGGCCTACAGGAAGGATGGGGAGGGACTCTTTATCAGGGAGTGTAGTGATAGGACAAGGGGTAACAATTTTAAACTGAAAAAGGGGAGATTTAGATTAGATATTAGGAAGAAGTTCTTTACTGTGAGGGTGGTGAGGCACTGGAGCCAGTTGCCCAGGGAAGTTGTGGATGCCCCGTCCCTGGAAGTGTTCAAGGCCAGGCTGGATGGGGCTTTGAGCAGCCTGGTCTAGTGGGAGGTGTCCCTGCCCATGGCAGGGGATTTGGAACTATATGATCTTTAAGGTCCCTTCCAACCCACACCATTCTATGATTCTAGATATACTAATGTTGATCAAGCTCTTACACTCACGATCAGAGATGAGTTCGCTGCCCACAAGAAGAATAAGAACATGTTGCATTGCATAGTGTATGGCTATGCAACTATGGAAAAATTAGTACTTCTGAAACAGCAACGACACACCTCAGGAAAGTGCATGTAGGTGGGTGAATATGTGCATGGTAGCCGGGCTCCACAGACTATTCCTTAAGGAAGGGCAAAGTCTGGGATGTACGCAGCTACAATGCAGGCTGTATTACATCAAAGGGATTTCTAGGATACAGGGCGATTTCAGACCAAAATGGCCGGTGTTGCACCTGCCCTTGTAGCAGCTTTCTGTATCGTTAATAGCTGCCTTGTCCAAGAATCCTGAATGATTACTGTTAGAAGACTGTATGCTTGTGTTTAGTTTGATTTGTATTTCGATGGTATCTTACAGCTAGTGACCATGTGCTGTGCAAATAAGCAGCCCTTTGATTGCTGTGCAACATTATTAGTCACAGTGATTTGTGAACAGAGGGGCGGAAGGTAAAGAGTGGAGCATACAGTATATAGAAAAGAATGTGCCAGAATATTTGAATGACACAGCATTATCAAAGCTATTTCAAAAGTATATTTTAGAGGCTGCAGCAACTGGCTGTCCTCGAATTTAATCAGAAACCAAAGCTTTGAAAAGACCAGGATGAAAAATGGAGGTAATATAAAAGTGTCACTCAGGCCAGCAGGCAATGCTAACAAATTGCCATGTCTTTGTCAAATGCTCATCACTCATTCTAGGGTCAGGTAACGACCATACAAATTGTAATTGTATAGATCGGGCAAGATGTTTAATCCAAGCAATCATCCTTGCTATTTTATTACATGAATGTCTAGTACTCAGAAAATGTTGGAAGGACCATAGTATTTAATAGAAAAAAACCTCAGAAATAAATGCACTGTAAAATAGGATTAATGGTATAAATTTGTGGATTAGCATAAATCCTATTTACCCCTACTTAATAAGGCATTATAAAGCAAGCAAGGTTTATGTAATGGGATTTAATCTTATTTAATTTCCTTTTTTAAGCAAATATCCAGTTGACCCTAACATATATAATACAAAAGCCAATTTGTGAAATATTCTGTAGATCCACAAAATCTTTCGTGATTAAGGGTCATGAATATACTTGACACGGTTGCGTGCAGGCTCCAAGTTGCCATGCAGGAAAACCTGTCACTAAAAGCAAAGGTAATTGTGTTTTTTCTATGATCTTAATAGTCTATTCCTTACACCCTCTCCCCCATTTTTGTTTAATTTATGTTATTTGGAAAGACTTGGAAATGTATGCTCTCCAGTTGATTATACACACATTAACATGATAAAATTTAGTTTAATAAATGTACTGCATTTCTGTGTATTTAATCATTTGATATGTTTATGCGTTTCTGAAAATAGTTTTCCATCCAGTAGTTTTCCATTCTGACTATAACTCATGAAATTAGCTTCAACACTGAATGATAACAGGCTTGATTTTATGTGGATGGTAGACTTAATTAGCAGCTTTCTTACAAATATCTTTGTGATTTTTATATTACTGAATAATAAAAATGATCTTGTTTGCATTTGGGTAATACTTTTTTCTCAAGATAGAGGTTAATCATGAGGTTAAGGATATGTAGAGCTGAAAATGTTTTATTTATTACTGGACAGAGTTTCTCCTCCAGGCTGTAAATTTGTTTATTTTTATCCAATGTCTTTGAGCAGTGTAGATAAACAACAATATTTGAAAGTCAGCTAAGTCATAAAATTACCACGATTTCAAAGCTGACAGCAAGATATTAATACTCAGAAGTAAGTAATCTCAATTTAGCTACTTGCAATGAAGTTAACATCTTTCACGTGTTTTTAGATGTCTTTCCACCATTCCTGCTGTCATTTTCATTGGTCAGAATTAATTCTAAGACTTTAGGAACATTGGAAAAGCTTGTGTTTGCTTGTGAAATTATTAAGTGTCTTTCACCAGGATAGTCCTGTAGAAAGAGCTATTAGTGTTTATGACTGCGCCTATACACCCTTGAACTCTCCATGACCGTGCTAATCATTTTCATGACTTTACGTTTGTAGTGATACATTCTAAATACCATCTATCAGGTCTATTTAGTGGCTGGAATTCCTTTCACCATGGGCACATTTTAGTTATTAATTGTACTGCCCATGTGCCAACTATCTTGATAACCCTTCTTTTAATTAGCAATAGGCTATTTTGGAAAATCAGGCTTTGAATGTACTACTTCTGGTTGCTTATGAAAAAGCAACATTAGTCTTCTTCATCAAAGATGACTACAGAGGAGAGCTGTGGCTCCTCGGGCGCATAAATGACCTCCTTGCCTCAGAGGACCTGAGTGCTACAATGACCGAGGAAGGTGCCAGCACATGCGTCCTCAAGGACAGTGTACTCAATGTAAGGGCTACAAGGATGATTAGGGGACTGGAACACCTCTCTTATGAAGAAAGGCTGAGGGATTTGGGTCTCTTCAGTCTGGAAAAAAGACAACTGAGGGGGGGACCTTATCAATGCTTATAAATACTTAAAGGGTGGGTGTCAGGAGGATGGGGCCAGGCTCTTTTCAGTGGTGCCCAGTGACAGGACAAGAGGTAACAGGCACAAACTTGAACATAAGAAGTTCCACCTAGAGATCCCTTCTAAGCCCTACCATTCTGTGATTCTGTGATTCTGTAAGCAGAATTCCTCCAGTTCGGAGGATCTGAGGTTTTCAAGGAAACTCCTCCCTAGTAGCTATTTTTTTTTCCTCACCACTTTCAGAGAATTTTTTTCTTTTCCTTCAAGAAATGTTTTTTGATGTTTTTCACCTTAGTTCTGTTTCTCAGGCAACACAGACTACAGGAATTGTTCCTAATGTGTTGTTAACTACAGCATCCGAAGTAATTTCCGTGGTATCAGACACAAACTTCCTAACCCCACCTTCCATATGTTCTGTGACACAATCCTGAAGCTGTCTGGTGCAGTTCTCTGGGAATGCTTTCATTTCTTCAAATGCGTTTCAGTGGATTTTTAAAAATCCACTTAAAGTGTAACAAATGAATATTCAGAAGACATTAAAATAACTTATCAGTAAATAACTCAACAAAGGGTCATTGTTTGTGAAAGGCACTTTTACAGAACATCATGTCAGCATTGTGAATGGTAGTGCTGCTACAACCTTGAGAAATAGGGCCGTCACTAATTTGGTAATGAAATATAATTACTAAATATAATCATGAATTCTTAGTGTATTTGTGGTAAAGAGGTGTGGTAAAGAAAAGGTGATTCATTTTTAAAAACACGTATTGGCCTAAGTCTGTGAAAGAAATTGCCTTTTGATATAAACCCCTCAGTTGACATCTGATATTGTTTATTTTAAATGATGTATGACTCTGGAATTCAGTGGAAGAGTTTGAAAAATCACTACAAATACATCCTTTGTGCTCCTTATTGATAATGCATATTTAGGAATGACCTTCCATGTCTTTTTTGTTTGCAGAAGTTCTCTTGACACCATTAATGCTGCGCAGGGATGGTTAGGGACAGATGACTCGTGGGCAGGCTCTTGCGATCAGATCTGAGTTGCTGAACAAGCCCTCAGAGGCCCTTCTGCCTGCAGACACACGCTCGTTCCACCTCCCTGGTCTCCACAAGGCGCTGGAGGGAGAGGGTAGGGATGTCCCAATCCATCCCTATGCCTTTATCCGCTTGGCGTAGTCCAAAAGTTGATTCTCTTCAGTGACTCTAACAAGCGTTAATGTATTTTCAAAGAGGGGTGCCGTGGGTAGGGTGAACAATCTAGATATATAAACCAAAATCCTATCCATTACCACTATTGAACAAAATTTAAGAAAGCTTTTTTTTAGTCATTTGCTCTAGGCCTCCCCATTCAGACAAAATTATAATCTACTTCAGTAGCTCAAGTGCTGTATCTGATTAGCTCTTTAAAATACCACTAAGTGATGGGGCTTCATTTATTTCCCTTGATACATCAACCTATTGCCTGATGGCCCTCATGGAGAGGAAATATTGTCTGTTCTTCAACTTACATACTTCTGGTTTCATATTAAAGAAAAAAATACTTCTTTTTAGTGCCATTCTCTTGGGTAGGAAGAAGGTCATGCTCTAATTTCGGTTGCACTGTATATTATAAGGTTTGAGCTATCCCAGGTATACCAAATATGAATCTGAAGTTCTAGAAGAGTAAAAGTAAATATTAATTATATCATTTGTTCATTCATTCTCTTCTTTTCTACTGACACTTCTTTATACTTCCCCTTCTTTCCTTTTCCTTGCCTATCTCATCTTTCAAATTTTACTTGCTCCCTTTCTTCTTTAGTATGTTACAGCCATTTTTGTGAAATCTAACCATCTCATAAAAATGTGTTGAAATTGCTTCAGCTGAGATTTATGTATCTTTCCCACGCCTTCCGTTGTAATTTCAAATGTATCTACAGTTTTGTAGAAGAGCAAAGGGGGATTTTTTATATATATTTTTGTAGTTCTTCACGTTTTTGATCATGAAGAGAGAGGTGCAAATTCTGATAGAAGTTCCAGTCATTTCACGTACACTGAAGAAAGATGGCAAAACCTGACTTAAAACATGGATTCATAAGTTATTCTTTATTTTAAATCAGCTTTCCCCACTAGTATACTAAATCTGAATTGAATTAATAATTTTCTGCATCAGATGTTATGGCTAGTGTATTTTTGCTACATGGTTTTAATTCATTCAGCAATATGGTATGAGCTGAAATTGGATTTGCTGTGCTAATCCTTTTAATAAATATTCCAGCATCTTCAACAATATCATTCCACTCCTTGAATCCTTTCCCTCTCTCTGTGTACTTTCATGTTAATTGGAAATGTCTCATCTTTACTTCTAAGAGCATAATTTTTATATTGAATTTTTCATGACACATCTACTTCTCTTTCTTACTCCTTTCCCTCCTTTTCTTCCTCTGAGTCATACTATTTGTAGTGGTGTTCTCCACATCTGACATTACAGCCATTTTCAAGAGTTTGCTTCTCTTCTTTAAAAAGACAGTAAAGTAGTGCGTACATGTACGATAGGAGGGAAGATAAAAATAGTAACTGTGATAAAAGACTTCTGAGAGAAATGAAGTTTGAACTGGTTAAGATGGCAGCTAACGTTTGTAATCTTTTATTTAACCAAATATTATTACAGAAACCTGAAGTGCACAGGTATGCTTTAGAAAACAAATTTTAAACATTATGCCCAATATATCAAGATGTCTTTCAAGTTATAAATGTGAATTTCCAACATATTTGCTTTACCATTTCATCTTGAATTATCTATGCAACTATATATTTAATAACTCCACTCAAGTAATCAAAATAATATGAAATAGCACTGGGCCAAGGATAAAGCCCTGGGGCTTTTATTGCTTCTTTCTATTTTGATAGTGATTGTTGATAATTGTTCTTGTGAGTATGATTTTTCCAACATTTCTGAACCCATCTTGTAGATGAATAGATGTTGTTTTATCAGATGTGTTTCCCTAGCAACTCCGCCAAAGGGCACTTCAGATCTTACACAGGCCAAATTATCTATGAAAATGCCATTTATTTTTTTTTCAGTTAACAGTATAAGAAATGTAAAGCAACAGTCCTGTCAAACTAAGTACCTCAGTCACATACCAAAAACTAAGTGGAAAGATTCTGGGCTTTTGTCAAAAGTAAAATCTATGAATTTCAATAACCAAGAATGAAAAGTTAAAAAATAAGAATAGGGGAACTGAAATGTCTTTCAGTGGAACAGAGATCTTGATTAAAGATATAATGAGTCAGAGTCTAAAAAAAAATATTTTAGTGTTAATGATCGCTGCTTGAAATTGTGAGTCCAAGGGCATACAAAATAAGTTGATCTTTCAGTTATTTCTTGGTAATGTACAGGCACTAATTCAAATTGTGACCATACATGAGCTACTAAATAATAATGAACATCTAATAATTATTTTTGCTGTCTCAGAACGGATACTGCACTGAAGGGTGAAAATGAGGTACATATTTTTTATTTTTTAATTATTTCAATAAATGCAAAAATGCAGTCCAAAGGATAATTTTTAAATTTGTGTTAAATTTAGGAATGAAGCAAATAAAATCCTCAGAGATTATATAGTTGCTCCTTAAGAAAATAACACCTGAGCTTAGCCTGCAACAGAACTTAAAGATTAAACCAGTATGAATATCAGATACAAAAAGTCTGTGAAATTGTCAGTTTTATTTGCATCAGTGGGAATGTTAGCCAAATTATCACAATTAACTTTTTTTTTATTTACTTGCAGAGAGTTGAGATATTTTGGGAGACTGACTTTTCGAATATTGAGAAAGCAAGTGATACTCGGAACTTAAATAATTTAAGTTGAGACTGTCAGAAGCTGACACTGTCAGAAAATGTATATAGTCTCTTACTAAAGCAAAATTTCATAAGAGAGTGCCAAAAATATTTATGCCTGTATGCTGTAATCATTTAGCATGCAGAGAACGTGGAGAAAACTCAATTATAAAAGCCAGCGAGAGAATAAAAAATATGTCTACAATGAATTAAAAAAAACCCAGTGCCACATTGTTCCTGGAACAACGATTTTTCTGTGCTTAGAAAAAAAATGATTGAAATAAAAGAAATTATAAACAGAATGAAAAAAGATTCTGATGCCCATAGTCAAAACAGCCATTTATGGAACAGCTATGTCATGTATGTATGTGTATGATGTTCAGCTATAGACTGTGAAATGTGGAATCAAACCTTGCTTCTTTGATCGTTTCAGTAAAGTACTAGAAATACTTGAAATACTAGGAATACTTGAAATACTTTATTTATGCCTGCAAAAAGGCTTTTTGCATATACGGCTACTTTTGCCTGATCTCTTAATTATCTATATTTGTTCAGTCTTGTCACAAATAAATTCTTATTCTGTTATACAAGTTTCTTAGCTTCTATTAATAGTTTTTAGTGTTCATAATTGCAGTGTTGAAGCTTCTGTTTCCATTTCTGGTGGATTTCTGATTTTGTCCTCTATTCACCAACAACTAATACAGTATTTTCAGCTTTCAATAGGTATGTGTGATGTGTGGTCAGAAGGAGGGTTTTCTGTTTAGGACTCAGTTGAATTTATTCATGTGAGGTGCACCTAGCTATAAGACAGAGAAGATTTAATCATGTACTGAAAAGTCTTTACCTTTCAATGCTAGATCTTAAATATATAGCAGTGCCTTCAATAGATTTGATATGAGATTGACTATATTTACCCACACAAGCATCGTAGCAGGCTCTAAAAAATAATTTGATACCTTGGTCTGTTGAGCGTCTCCCAGCAAGTGTCCCTAGACCATCTGGCTTCTTCAACCCCTGAGGGAGGATATAAGCAGGGAAACAGCCTTGTTCATTCATTTTCAGTAATGAAAGTTAAGACTATTTCAAAGCTGCTCTGCATTGTGCCAGATCTATTAAAAACAAACAAACATAAGCTTTGGTAGGCGTATAGCACCAGTAATTGCTCAGAAACTATTGAGAATGTGAAGCAGATGTAACTGGTACATTTAGTTGCTTATACCTGAAACATTGCAGTGGAAGGGGTGTCTTAGTTGACCTACTCTAGATCTTTACTCCGGCAGTGTAGTATATCTGTCGTAAACCTTTGTTGTGTTTATCCTTCTTCTGCTCATTTTCAAAACTTTAATTATGTTTTCATTTGCAATGTACTCCGAAGCTTACTGAGGTTGCATCAAATGGTCTTCTAATTACATTTCTTTAATGTAAGTGCTCTGTTTATTATCTTCCTGGCATAGAGTACCATCTCTGATAAATTTATCAGAAGTGCTTGGAACCACTCTTTAAAGAACCCATTTTCCAGGTTAGGGTTGGGTTTTTTTCAAAATTCTGGTGTAGAGTTTGGCCAAGAATTCTGGAGAAAGAATTAGACAGAAATCTCAGGAATGATCCACATGTATTTTAATCCAGCCTCGGTCTAGGGGCAGGGATTTATCCTCCATTTCCACAGTTCATTGCTAAGGCTTATGCGTAACTTGACTTTTTCCCTTGGAAACTCTACTGGTTGGAACCCAGCCACCCAGCTCCTCAGAGTCCAACAGCATCATAATGGCCCTTGAGTTGGAGCTTCTTGCTATCAAGTACTCACACACCATGTATAGACCCACAGATTTCTCACAAATTTTTATCTCAAATCATAGCGCACTCTGCAAGCCTGAACCGGAATTTGTAAGGAATTTTATTTATAATGGATCCTTCAGTTGCTTATGAAATTTATTTCTCTGCTTTTAACTCCAGTGCTTGAAATATTTTGTGGAAGTACTGTATTGTCATTGTGAGATGTTCCTCTAGAACAGAACTTGAAGGTCATGTGGCTTTTTACTTAGAATTTATTAACAGAAATTACCCGTTTTTTCTTTAACTAAAATTTCTAGCTAGTATTAAGGATGAAATATGTGAACACTAAGAAACACTGTTGGGGATGTAGTATGTAAGTTATGGTAACTGTTTCATGTTTAAATTATTAAGGTTTGTAGAAGGATTGTATTTAGACCCCTGTCATTATAGACACTTATCTTATTCATATATCTATTTTTGTCTAAGATCCAGGAACAGATGAATGACTCAGACTACCAACTAAGCCAAATCAGAATCCCTGACAGTCAATGGGAACAGATAGTCATGATAAGTGTAGGTGTTCTACTTTATTCCCACACCTGCTTTTTTTTTTTTTTTAGGCAGGAACGGGACAAGTAATGAAAGTCTAGAGGTAATACTAAACATCTGGAGAAACACTGAATGCTATGTCTGATTTTGATTCTTGAGACTGAATAAAGTCCTTTCCTTTATACATGCAAGTAATATGGAAGAGCAAAGAAAGTCATAGCAAATATATTGTAAGGCTTGCCATAATAAATTCCAAATTCTTTGAAAATGTTGCATGTGATCAGTGAACCTGTTAATGTTGTCTAGGTAATTTATGTGGTGTCCCACCTAACAGACTGTACATCTCCTACAGAATAATCAAGTTGAATGTAATTCAAAACCAAAGAACTGCTTTAGCTTTCTAGATTGAAGAAGGGATATTGTGCTTCTTAGAAATCATAAAAAACTTGAACCCAAATTTGAAGGATAAATATGACACACTGGTTTTGCTGGATGCTAGTATGTGTAACAAGGGTAACATATACAATTTTAATTGCTTTGGACAGTTGAAGTTGTCAGTCTATAATGCTGCACACCACATAGTCAGCCTTGGGCACATCAGTACTCTAATTACAGAAGGTTTGGCTCTTCACCAATGTTTTAACACTTGATTTATTTCCCGTTCAAGTTGTTCAATAGAGCCAGAGTTAATTGGTTTTCCAAATGAGTGTTAAAAATATAAAGATCCAGCTTCATTAAGTGGAGGCTGTACTTATTATGCACCACTGAGTTGTAAATCCATGTAAAGGTTAGAGGGTGAGATTTGAGAGCCCTGTGTACAAAACCACAACTTGAATTGGTTTGTTTTGCTTACAAATTATAGTTAATATCTGATAATTGACCCTAGCTGCCTTTTCTTTTTTAAAGAGGAATTTAAGCTGCTGAAAAAAAAAATCAAGCTAAATATATTAAAAGTAGGCTAATCCATTTTATTTATTTCGTGTGATGTTCACCATTTATCTAAAAGAATCACAGAATTTCTTTGCAATCCCAGTGTAATTTCTTTATTCGTAAAAGGGAACAAACATTTTACTGAGTCCTTTCCATCTGTTTAAAAGATTCCTCCTAAGCACCTTGCAAACCAGCAAGGTATCACAAAGAAATCATAATTTCCGATTCTTGTGACCTACATGCTGTTGGTGTGCAGCTAATAGCAAAATTGCAATTCAAGGAGCAAAGAAACTTGGCAGGCATTTTGAACATTTTTAAAATCCTATCAAGCCTTACCGGGGTTTTTCTCAGGAACAGCTAAAGTTTATTTGCTGTTTTGTTCTGTATGGGTGCATATGCGTGTTTCTGTTTTGCTAGGGGTTTTTCAGGGGGCCGGGGGGGAAGGATTGCACTGTTCCCTTGCATTGCTTTATTTCTTAAAATATAATTTCCTTAAATTAATTTTCCTGAAATTTCCTTAAACATATTCCATAAAAAAAGAAACCCAAAATATACTTTTTCTGTGGCATATAGTTCACACCCAAGCTATAGATTATTCATAGCCAATAATATTTGGGTTTAATCTTCAAATTAGGAGATACAGTGAGATGTAAACCTGTTTAAACTACGATGTGCCAAATAAGTTCCATTCTATTTTGTCAGAGAAATATTTAGAAACTGACACTTTCTCCAGCCAACACTTTGACTTGACGTTGAGTTTGCTGGAGATAATCAAAGAGCTTATCAAAATGCATTGGCTTAACTATCAATAAAACACTGGCTTTGGATCTTATTACTGATCAGTTTTATCCAAAGTAGAGCCAGATTTCAAAGGTTATCTTTATGTGAGACTACTACAAATATCTTAGGAAAGTTTTCAAGGTTTGGTAGCCATCAGAAATTCGTCTTTGCTAAATTCTCTGATGTGGAAAAATGTTTTAGGGAAACCAAATTGCAGACTATATACTTGGTCAGCAGACTAATTGTGATAGTATGTCTCATTAACGACTATATACTTGGTCAGCAGACTAATTGTGATAGTATGTCTCATTAACAATGCTGAATGCTGTAATAGCTTTTCCTCAATTGCTGCTGCCTTTAATGAAAAGCAGCACAACACAAGCCACATTACAGGCCTGACAATTTGTTCTATTGATTTATCATGCCTGTTTTACTGCTGCCTACCCAAAATGACTGCAAAACATTTGTCAGATATTTGTGGGTTTTGACTTCTTAGCTCCACAAACGTACAATGAGACTATCTCTTTCAAGCATTGCCACATAACTTGGTGTTTAGTCTTAACTGGATTTTTCTTTTTTCCCTTTCCCAAATGCCAGCTACAGTCTTCACTTCAGTAAGGCAGAGTGAAGAATCAATTGTAAAGTATCTGAAAAAAATGCTGTTGAAATTTAAAAAATGCTAGTAATGTCATAAAAGATGCCTCTTCCATTTTATAAAACTTAGTTCTGCCAGCATTTTACATTATTACACTCTTTGTCGTAATAGTCTAAATATTTCTCTGGCACTGTGTGTAAAACATAACAGAAGAGACATTTAGAGAAAGCAATGTTAAACATTCATAGATTTTTCTTGGGACATAACAAGGACAAGACCGTACTTCCAAGCACTGAGTCATATGCAAGTGTCGTAAATGCCTAGTTGCAATAGCTCACATATAATAAATATTCCTTGAGAAATTACTCAAGTGAGATGAAATATCACAGAAGTATTTCTACTAGAAGATGCTCATAAAAGCCCTGGACAGGAAAATGAAGACACAATTAAAATTTTACAAGGACTGAGTGCAAATTGTAATTAGAAATATGCACAAAAAACTGCATTATAAATGCATGATTATCCATTGGCTGATGAAATCAATAGAAAAATTTCCTTGTGAGGTGTGCCTCTAGAAGCTTCTGCTTACATATTGTTACCCACCATTTTGGCAAAGAGCACCCAGACAGGTAAGACGGTCTGTGATTTATTTAGCTGCAACGGCGTCTTTGTGCACATTTAAGATGAATTGAAAAAGAAAGCTGAATTGAGTCAAAGAACATGCTAGGTAGTACAGAACCCAGCCCTATGCCGTAAGAGGATGTTTAGGTGTCAGTATCACACACTAGAGGGTACCCATTTGACATAGAAATAGTAGGAAGAATTACATAGAATGTGGAAAGTTAGAGAAAATTTATGCTATTTCTCCATGAACTAGTACGAGCATAGGTGGGAGTGAAAAAAAAACTTTTTGGAAAAACACAGGGATAACCACTTCATTATATAAACTAGTTACCTTTGCCTAATTAGAAGACTTTCTAAAGTTCAGAGCAGATGTGGGTCCTGGATTCTTGGCACTGCCTACTGGAGTCATGCTCCTCACCAGAGAATGCAGCTTTCAAAGCAATGAGAAAATCTGTTTTGCCACTATGCTGTACTGTACAGTATCTGAATCATCTCCTGGCTCTATTGGAAAGGGATCTGAGGCAGCTGCCACAGCTCTTACTTTCTCAGAAAATCTCATTTGGCAAGAGAATTTAAGATCAGGGAACTAACTAGGCATCTGGGTGAGTAGTAGCTTACAATTTCCTCTGAAAGTTCAGATGCCTTCCTTGCCTATGAAAATTAACTCAGTGCTTCTTTTTTCTTTTAAGTGCTCGTAACTTAAAAATATGGCAGAAACTAGTTCTGAAACTTGCAAAAGAAAATGTCAGTCATATCAAAACATCAAATCCATCAGAAAACTAACTTATGGCATCTTGAAAATGAGATATCTGGAGCCTGGGAGACCTCCTCCCCAAATCCATGACATTATTCTAGCAGGTTGTATTTCACACAGCAGAGCCCAAAGAAGTGGATCATAGCCACCTGAGGAGCTGGAGATGGATGACAGACATGGAAGGTCGCCCTGATCGTGACTCAAGCTAACTCATGCCGATGCCTTGGGCCTACATGCAACATTCTTTAATGACTCTTGAAAAGTTATGATAGGGTACCCTAGTATAAGGACTTCGTTGCCATCTCTTCTGGTGAGTCTCAGAAAAAGATTAGCACAGCTGTTCATAGCAAATCTCTTTTTTTCCATCAGACACAGTTCCTGTTTGCTACAGAGTGACAGTCGTTTGAGGCGATGTGTTCCGCAAACTCATGTTTGTGCTGCTGACAATTGCTGTATCTGTGTAGGATTACCCGTTCCTGATATATACAGATGTACTGCTCAGTTTGTCATTAACTGGGAATGGGTTTTCATTCCTAAGATCGAGAGAAAAGCTGCAAAGATACACAAAGAGCTATGAATGGCTGTTGACATACTACAACAGCCCTAATTTCATCCATGTCTTCTGAATTCTGAAGCACAAGGCTGTGTTTTCAAGCAGCCTTCCTCAATCTTAAAAATGGTATATAATAAACTTATCTGTATTGTATACTAAATGTTTCTTACTATGATGTCAAAATCTTTAAGGTCAGTGATCTGTAGTGGAACAATGTCCTGATTGTCTGTTTTCTCTCTTTACTTATCATAGTCATACAGTCTTTGCAGTTATCACTGTGTGGAAAATAGAGCAAATCGTATTTTTGCTTCAGAGTTGGCTGGATAAACCACTACATCATTGGCATACATTGCTTGCATGCGCTAGTCAGACACAGGGGTATGAATTATTTTAACCAAATATTTGACAAATTAAGATTGCAGTTTATTTTGGATATTGTAGCATTCCTGATCTGCCTTGATCCAACAAAGCAGGCATGTAGTCGGACAAATTCCTGACTGTAACAGCAACTAAATGACAGTAGCTTCAGCAAAAATTCATTTGCACTTTGAAGAGGTATTTAGATCAGAATCTTCTCTCATGAGCCTTAGATTTGGCTGAGTCAGTTAATGAGGAAATTAGCCTGTGCATCCAATTTGCCTAAATCAGTAAAGAAGGCACCACTATCAACTGCAATTGATTAAACTCCTTCACTCCTTATCAGTCAACTATATAAATAAGAAACTGCTAACTGCCTCTTTTCTACTATGTGTATCAACTGTGTTGAAGAGAAGAAAGAAGATACTTCAGTCAGGTGAATGGTTGAACACGTTAGTTTGCATTGGTGTTTGCATTTTTAGTTCTCAAAGGTGATCAAGGATCTTGTTGAGCAAATGATATCTGCAAGTTGTAAGAAATTCTGCAGAAACTGAGCTGCTTATCAGACTCCAACCATGTCTAAATTAGAAGGTTTGTGAAATCCAATATTACTTCAAAGAAGCAGTCTAGCTCTTTCTTTCATGAGTCAATACTCAGTACCTTTCTTTTAGGACTTTTGTATTATATATTTAAACAGAAAGTCTCATACTATTACTAATAATAATTATATGTGGTCCATGTAAGGATTAGTGATGTGTAGTGGTGGCTCAATTTGCTAAGGAAACAAGCTGTACGTAAGGTAACAATGGGGGAGATAAATGAGTGTTTCTAATGTATATCTACTTTTGTTTGTGTAAGCAAAAAAAAAAATGTTTCTTCAGCTGCTTACTACATGTTGGCACATCTGTGTAGGTTCTGTGGTAGAAGTATAGAAATGAATTTCAGTCCTCCATGAATTTCAGTCCTCCATAGGCCTGTTGGTAAATGTGCACACAAAGTTTATTTGCTCATATATCCATGCAGTCATGGTCAAGGAAATAATACAAGACGAACTGTAACATTCAGACCTCCCAGCCCTTTGCAATTTTTATGGTAGTTCACTAACCTCAAGTTTACAGATCTGGAGAGTTGGGGTATTTGGACACTTTTAATTACTTTTAGAGGAAGATTATCAATTGATAGTTTTCTTCTCCAGTTTCTTTGGTATCTGGCACTACATCCTTCTAATTGGCAGTGAAAGGAAGATATTCTCTGGACAAAAATTTTGTCAGCATGCGGCAGTCAGAGATGCTTTTGTGGTTCTTATCTCCATTTTCTAAATTTATTCTTCCTCCATAAGCTGTGAATCATTGACTGTCAACAATGCATAATACAAAGTTCACAGATTTTTATTTTTTTTTTAACAGCAGCCCTACCATTACTACCTTCTGCTTAACTTGGTTTTGTGCACTTGGTTGTACTTAACTTGGTTTTATGTGTTTTAACATTAGGTGTTCTATTGTTTTCAGTATGTCTGCCTTTCTCCATTAAACATAGTGTTGCAACCATGAACTCACTGTGACAAAACAAAAAACTTACACTTTGAAAATGATCACTTCAGAAGAGCTATATATCACAAAATGAATAAAAGGTTCTAGTTATTGATCTAACATGCTGGTTGGAAAAAAGATACGTTTCAGAGATAGAGGAAGTGACCAAACTATATTTTTTCTTTCACCATTTTGCTCCCTCTTATATTTACTGAGCACATATCTTAGCGGTTGCATATTTGGAATGACTCCTTTGCTACCTTTTATATAGCTCGATATTTATTAGTAAGTGGTTCATGTCATAAAAGAAAGATTACACTTTTACTTCGGTCAATAGTGTTTCTGAAACTGGCCGCTGAGATGGAATTTCATTGTAATTAATCTGAGTCCAGGCAAAAATCAGACTTAAAATACTACTGAGATTGAATTTAGGACAGCTTGGAATTTTCTGATTTATGAATTGTAAATTTTTACAAAAGTTTCCAGCTTATGGCATTGTCTTTGTCTTTACTATATTCTCTAGTTTGGGGTTTTTGTTTGTTTCCTTTTTAAGCTTCTGTGTGCTCAGTGGAAGTGAGAAGTTTGCTAGCTGTGTGAATATCACCTGAAAATCATTGAATGTTTAAGAACCTAAAACTAGTTGGTCGTTGAATGTCAGCTATTAAATCATTATTTCTTTTTTTCAAGCAAAAAAATGAGAAAATTAGCTACTTGAGACCAAATTCTCTTTGATTGAGCTGCCCACTGAGCTGAGCACTCCCTCAATAGGCATTATATCAAGTGAGAGCATTTTTTTTAGAGACCAGATTGGAGTTTAATTTGTTCTTTGCATCCCTACTACAAGAAAGATTCCTTTAATTACATCAAACAATATGTAGACGGTTTAACACAAACTGCATTAGATATTTGAAAGTGCTGCATAATGAATATAAATACCTGAAGGCAGAGATATCTAAAGAAGGAATATGTGCATGTTATATACTACTTACAGAGCTGTATCTTGTGATGTTCTTCCAGTTTACATGTGCATTCACTATTTCAACTCCATTGAATCAATTCATGGAGCGCAAAGGTAACATTTCTACAAAATCTAATGTCAAGTCCCACCTTGAAACCTGACTTGCCTCCCCTTCTAGCTGTATTCTCCCACCTCCATTTCGCAGTGCCTGTAGGTCAATTCTGTAAAGCTACATGAGCTTTTCCACCCTTGTGTGACCCAACCCAAGCTATTGATGGAAAATCCAACTAGCTGCTGCGTAGCTGAGATCAGAATTTGCTGCCAGAGAGGGCAGCAAGGACATTTCAGGTCAGGCTCCCATTTTGTGTTAGTAACTTACCACGTTTCTGAACACCTGTGAGTCGGGTACACTTGACCAAAACGGAGAATTGTAGCCCACTAGCTAGTTTGGAGCACACTGTAAGCATTGCCCAAATACTGCTTGAATGTTCAAAATAGAAAGAAAAGTTGGACTTCAGTGGCATGGTAATTAGGCCTCTTGGTAGGATGAAAGTGGAATCAGAATGTAGACAAAAAAGCTTTCTCATCTCCCCTAAATGTAATTACATATGCCAGGTGTGGACTTTATTATTTAAGGTCTACCATGCAGTTTGATCAGGTCAATGTAGTCAGTGTCACGTCCGTGGTCAGTACAGCTAACAGAGGTGGACAGCAGACACAGTTGCTCACAGGTTGCACAGACACATGCTCAGCCGGGGTAGTGATGCACCACGGGACACAGTCCCACCACTTGCTGGTACAACTTTTCCTGATGCATCAGAGGCCTTGACTTGATAGGAGTTCCCAAGGGAAGATGCAGCTCTGCAGATGTCAACATTTAAATAGATTGGACATATGGTACCTGTTAGGATGCACCCATGTCTGCTGAGGGAGCTGGTGCTATCTGGTGAAGCCACTCTTTATAGTCCTTGAACCATTGCAATCAGGACAGATTACTGAGGAATGGAGAAAGAAAATGTGAATCCTTTCTTCAGTTAAGGCCATGATGGACAATCTGAGGAATCAGGGGCTTGTCATCCTCACCCCGATCCTGGGAATGTGATGGAGAAAATCCTGGAAATGCTCTCCTAACATCTTACATGAAAGTGACTGGGAGTTGTCTGCAAGGATTTAAAAAGGGGAAATTGTGCCTGACCAACCTGATAACCTATGATGAAATGACTAGCCCAGTGAAAAAGTGAGTATTGGTTATCTTGACCTTAATAAGGCTTTGGGCACTGTCTCATATAAAATCTTCATACACAAACTGACAGGCTAGATCAACAGACAGTGAAGTGGAAAACTGGCTGAATGGCTGTCTGCCTCCGTTAGCTGTATTGACCATGGAGTACAACCTCAAAGGGTTGCAATTGGTAACACAAAGCCCAGCTAGAGGCTCATTGCTAGTGGATACCCCAGGAGTAGATATGGGGACCAATACTGTTTAACATCTTCATTAATGACCTGAATGGGACAGAGAGCTCCCTCCCCAGCTTTGTATCAACTGCAAGCTTGGTAAGAGTGGTCTGTGCACCAGAGGGCTGTGCTGCTACTCAGAGGGACCTCAACAACCTGAAGAAATGGGCGTGTAGGAACTTGGTGAATTTTCAGAAAGGGAAATGCCAAGTCCTAAAACTGGTGAGGAATAATGTCATGAACCAGAACAAGCTGGCGCCAGCTGTTTGGAAAGAAGTTTTCAGGAAAAAGGACCTGGGTATCTTGGTGAACACCAAGTTGACTATGAGCCAAAAAAATGCCCTCACAGCAAAGAATGCTAATGGCATCCTGGGCAGCAAGTGAAGGGATGAGATACTTTCTCTTTACTCAGCGCTGGTGAGACACATCTGGAGTACTGGGTCCAGGTCTGGGCTCCCCAGTGCAAGAGAAATGGACATACTGGAGTGAGTCCAGCAAAGGGCCATGGAGGTGATTAAGGTGCTGGAGCAGTGACGTACATGTGAGGAAAGGCTGAGTGAGCCTGGGTACTGTTCAGCCTGGAGGAAAGAAGATCCAGAGAGATCTTACCAATGCTTATCAATACCTGATGAGGAGGAATAAATAAAACAAATTCTTTTCAGTGGCACCCAGTGGGTGTTGCAAGTGGAAATACAGTGCCAAGAGCAGCAAGGGCTGGCTGGAGCCAGTAATCAAGGCCGATATCATGGCCAGCAGGGCAGTGTCCCAGCAAGGCAGACCCAGACATGGTACCCTGGTTCAACCTAGACTCAAGATCAGCAGATCTGAGGTCAAACCAGGAAGTCAATCCCGAGGTCGCGATCAGGTCTGGTGAGGATGAACAGGGTCAGACACAGTCCAGTGACTGTCAGGCAGGTCCATGGTGACAATCCAGGCCCAAGGTCAGGCTGGGAAGCCAGCTGACCGGTTGGGATCCAGATCAACAGGGTCCATGGCCAGGCACAGCTGTGGCTGAGCTGAAGACTGGCACTCCTATGCTGTCACTGGGGCAAGGCATGAAGGCCAAGCTGAAATGGGGCTTGTGGGCCCGTGGGCAGGAGGTGTGGATGGAGGCTCCAAGTGTGGAGGCAGTAAAGTTTATAAGTGCTCCCTGAGATACAGGCAATTCCACTTAAATATAGGACACTTACACTATGGAGGTGGTCAAACAGTGTAACAGTTTGCACAGAGAGGTTGTAGAGTCCCTGTCCTTGACAATATTCAAAAACAGACTGGTCCTGAGAAAATTGCTGTGGGCAAGGGGGTGTTGGACTAGACAATCTCAAGACCCACCTTTCCAATGTCCAGGCTTTTGTAATTCTCTGATAGCTAGAAACGAACATGAGATGATATTTAGGGTGAGCGTGTGCCTACAGGTAACTGGTGTGGAACAGCTATCTTTCAATTCACATTCTATCTTACCCGTAGTAACTTACCATTTTTCCAAGCCCTCAATTCTTAAATGTCTCTTTCTGTTGCATAAATCAACAGCAGAGATTCATATCCAAGCACATTTATTTAAGCTATTTCATAAAATTTATGATTCTTAAATGCGTTAATTGGGCATTTAAATGTGTAATTAATTTAAAGGATGGCTATATATGTACGTACATTCTGGAAGTTAAAAATTTTCACTCCACAAATATTTTTCCCCAGATTCACATGCATGTACAAACACAACACGGATACACTCTTCTTTACATCTCCCTTACATAATATATTGATGCTCGGAGAATCTCAATTGGGTCACAAGAAATCTTGACTCTGCTATTGTGCTCCTGCTGACTCTATGGACCTCCTGTTGATATCCGTGTGAGTTCTGCATACTGAGAGAATGTAGAATATCTGAACTAAGATCAGTCATGTAGATCTAAGAGAATTTTCCCTGACTATACAGTATTGCATATTGTGGGCTGTTTTGTTTATACATTAGAGATGACCCGTTTTCTGATAACTAAACTTTCATCCTAAAGTTAAAACTCGGTACTTTTCATATTTATATTTTTATACTAAATTCAGATTTCCATTTGCTCTTCCCTCAACAGTATTTATGAAAGACATATCTCTCCTTTTTGGAAGGGGGGGGGGGGGGGGGGGGGGAGCAAACGACAAAGGAACTATCTAAAAACAGTTAGTTTTCCTTGTATAGGATTCCTGCTGTGCTGATTTGATGCATGTCTGGGCACCAATTTAGCAATCGTGCAGTATACTAGATGTCTTATACTAAGAATGAATTTACTTAATGCTTCAAAACATACTTTCCACAATTTTTGGTACAACTCCAGTCCAACTTGTGTTAAAGTTTTAACTCTCCTCATGCTCCTAAGGACCTAATTTTACCCCTCTTAGGTACAAATTTTCTACTCTACCAAAGTCCATTAGTAGCCAGATATGCTTGAGAAATTTGGCCTCCAAGCATAATCCTAATAAAACTAGTCTAAAGTACACCAAATGATACAGGAATAACTGAAGATTTTAATATCTTTTCTGTTATGTTCTCATCTTTCTAGATAGCATTTGTTTGAATATACAGGTGAAAGACTGAACTACAGTCAGCACTATTAGATAGAAAAATACAGGTTTTTCCCTATGTGGAAAGTAGTGTGAGGACAAGAAGGGCAAGACTGCCATCATGATCACCGTAATTTCTCCATGTTTATTGAGTGATCTATTTTTGCATTCAATAAACTTAGTTTAGATCCTTTTGCTGCAAGAAAGATATTTAACTCGTAGGACCCTCAGTCAAAAAGATGCAGTTTTCTTAATGTTGTTGTTGCAAGCTCCTTGATTCTGCTTTCTTTATATTGCTAACTTCCCTGTAGTGTCCATCTGTTTTTGTTTAGACTTATCTACAGAACTGGAGAAAACATTGATTTTTATTTTTTTTAGGAGAGCAACAATCTTTAGTTTTTATTTAAAAAAAAAAAAGAATAAGCATTTGTTATAGACATGAAAGATGACTTATGATCAATAGAAAAGATACTAATGGGCTGTTTTCCTGTCACTTAACTTTTGATGTAATTCTAGTCTCAGCACTTACAGTAGTGCTGTGCTCCGAAGAAGCCAAAAAGAGCAGAGCGAAGCCCTTGCTAGGTCATGCTAGAATCACAGACTCAAATAAAAGGACCTCTTTTCTGTGCACCACTGTGGACTTTTACTTTTTTCTTAGAAATATACTAGCATGAATTTTGGCCATTTGAAATAAAGTTCAGCAGAACTGAATATGAGACTATTGGACGATTAATGTCATTGAATAGTTAGCCATAAACTGCTGATGTAGGTTGGCCAGGAAAAATAGCTTTATGCTCTCAGGGTTATAACTCTTCTAAACAAACAGCTGAAACCTTTTCTAAACCAAAAATTTTTCACTGAATTCAATACAAAATTTGGTGTGTGACAGACTGCCTGATACCATCCAGACTCTTTTCAACATACTCTGCAAGTTCAGCTTTCCACACAGGGCTCTGTCTTCAACTGCCTTGAATTTTGCTATGCAAAAACTGCACCCAGCTTTGCAGACTAAGTCATATGGACTCTCTGCAGAGAAAATCACAAATACCCAGTTTTAGAGTTTTACAGTCAGGATTTTGCTGCTAGATTCATCATTTTCTTGTTAAATGCTTTCTTATATGCTTATCATGTTAGTGGTGGCAGTCACTTATGGGTCTAGATAGACAAGCAAGCACAGTCCAAATGGAATCAGACTATATTATGCACACAGAAATATTCCCATATTCCCTGCATTTTATATTAGAGAATATGTTTCTCACTCTTGAAAGGAGTTTATTTATAGTTAGTTCCTTCATTCGCTGTCTTTACAACATTCAGTCTCTGTGCATTTCATGAATTATGATCACAAGTTACATTTATGCATTTAAATTTGATGTGGTTTGTACTCCTGTCTGAAGATAAAGTTTGTGGGGTGTGCCTTGGAGAGAGAAATACTGCGAGGCAGTTATAGCACAGTCAAATGGCTTGAGGCAATGCTACATTTTGCTGTGCTGCAGTTTTCCTTGGCTAGGATTGCCGGCTTCCCGGCTTCCATTGAGCCAACTCTAGGGGAAAATGCAGAACTGGAACTGAATCAGCAACCTGCCTGCTTTCTCCCATGCCAGGATAATGAGCATGCCTGTCAGGAGGAGATAGCGGGTCTGCTATCCCCCAGGAACAAGTTTCGCTATTGCATCTGAGTTTTTTACAACTCCTTCACAGGTAATTTCCTCAACCCCAGCACATAGGTTAGGCACAAATATACCTTCATCAAGAGTCAGGAATCGAGTTACCTTTGCTAGAGAAAAGATTTCTGTAGTTAGAAATCCCTTGCAACACACAGAAACACACTTTTAGAACAAGGAAGAAACATACATTGAAGCTTAATGTAAAATTGTTTCATTTTGTTATGCAAGATGATTTGACTTAATTATATCTCAAGCTTTCTATCTGTGAGAACAAGAGGATATCAAATTAGAATAAAATATGTAAGATGCAGTTACAGAAAGAAGATTGGGATGTTTTTGAGGCACTACATAAATATCTCATAGTTGGACATCCATGACACTCAAACATACACGTGCACACATACTTTCCTTGGGCTTTAAGGCATTGTCATGATCCATGCTGAACAGGAAGGACGGGCATTGTCTGAACATGGATACCATAGGATAAGCTTAAAGAGCTTCTAACTGTAACTAACAATAAGTCTGGAAAGGGGCATCCACCTGCTTGCGTGAAAGATAAGTCAAGTTGTGCAAAATTGTGTTGAGGAGGTCAGGGAGAAAGAGACTGAACAGACCAGAAAGTTCAGTGCTAAAGATGGACTGAAGACAATGTCATCCTCTTCCCCTCACACACCCCTGGTAAATAAAATTTCTTTTAAAAATAGATTTGGAATAACCCGGAGAACTATAGGTCAGCAAACTGGGCTTTTCTACTGGGAAACTGATAGAAATTATGAAGAACCAAACTGACAGATGAAGCTAACACATGAAGAAAAAGCTTTGACGCAAACATATGCATGGGGTACTCGGGGAGAATCGGTGCAGCCTATATAGAGGCTGGGGGTTTTTTGAAAATACCTGAGCTCTTTGCATGAGGCAGCAAAAAAGTTAATGGGACAAAGGTTATTCCACTCATATTTCTAAGACCACTGTATTATGTTCTTTAAAAAAAAAAAAAGCTCTTAAAGGTATTAAGACATCATGTTATATGAGGAATAGTTTTCTCACGGATTTAATTATTGAATAAAAGATAACAAAGTATGCACAAATCACATAGTTTGCCCGTATATGGAATGGTGTAACTCCAACTTAGAAGACTGAAAATTAAGCTTTATTTTCCACACAGGAAGTAACTTTTGGAATCTGTGTCACAGGACGTTACAGGTGCAGAAATGAGTTCAAAATTAATTTAAAAAATTATTGAAAATATTCATGGGAAGTAGGTCCACCACAATGGACACTTGCAACCACTGATGCAGGAAGTCCTTACATTACTGTTGGTTTAAAGTCAACAGGCTACTTCTTAGACTATCACTCCTTATTTATTCTACATGGTACTTCTGTCTAATTGTCTATAGTGTTTATACTTCTCAAAATATTCGCTACCTTTTGCAAGATAGTGCACTAGGCTAGTTGGAGCTTTGGTGTGGTCCCTGATGTCTGATCTTATATAGGGTGGACAGACAGTTTTATGTCACACAAGCATTAATTGGTATAACCACAGCTGTTATACCTCAGTTGTTTTCCTACATTATAATAAATTGCAGTCGCAAAGATACGTTCAAGTAAGCACTTCCACTACATGCTTTGCCTGTGGGCATGATGGAAATGGCTGGTATCAAAATCTCTTCAGCCTGGAGAAGAGAAGGCTCTGAGGAGACCTTATAGCAGCCTTCCAGTATCTGAAGGGGGCCTAGAGGAAAGGTGTGGAGGGACTCTTTATCAGAGAGTGTAATGATAGGATGAGGGGTAACGGCCTCAAACTGAAAGAGGGTAGATTTAGATTGGATATCAAGAAGAAATTCTTTACTGTGAGGGTGGTGAGGCACTGGAACAGATTGCCCAGAGAAGTTGTGGATGCCTGTCGTGGTTTAGCCCCAGACGGCAACAAAGAACCACGTGCCGCTCGCTCGCGCCTTCCTAATACAGGAAGAATCGTAAGAAAAGGCAAGACTCTTGGGTTGAGACAAAGGCAGTTTAACAGGACAGCAAAGGGAACAGGCAAACAACAACAACAACAACAACACGGATAGGGGAATATACAAACACGATTACAGAACCGCCGCTCCCCGCCGCTCGCCGGCCGGACCTGGGACGCCCCAGCCCGCTTTTAAGCAGCAACTTCCTGCCCCCTCCCCCGGCAGCTCAGGGTGGGCGTGGCTCACATGGCATGGAATACCAGGAAAAATTAACCCTATCCCCACCGGAACCAGGACAATGCCCCATCCCTGGAAGTGTTCAAGGCCAGGCTGGATGGGTCTTTGAGCAGCCTGGTCTAGTGGGAGGTGTCCCTGCCCATGGCAGGGGGGTTGGAACTACATGATCTTTAAGGTCCCTTCCAACCCAAACCATTCTGTGATTCTGTGTGAAAATGGGAATGTGAACGGCATATGCGACCACTATGCACCTAGCAGCACCTTGGCTTGGCACACAGGAATTGTGAAAGAATATTCTCTGTCTTTGGTGGATGTTATTACTGCTGAAACCTAAATACATTGTTTCCCTACCACAAAATATCATTGCTTAGATATTGCTTTTGAAGATATTTTTTCTCAAGTAGATGGCTTTTTCAGAATTGTTGTTTTTTAACATTTTATGTTAAGCCTGACATCCACAGAAACACTTGAATGTCTAACACCCCTTGTTTTCATAGTAATTAGTATTAATCAGTAGTGTTAGTGCCTAAATATCTTTTCAAATCTAGCTCTAAGGCATTTGGGGGGAGATGTATGTAGTCCTTGTTTTTTCTTTGTTTGTGGGATTTTGCTTTTCCCCAAGGTTTTCTTAACATCACTTTCACTACATCAGTATAAGGCTAGAAAATGTGTTTTTTGTTTTAAGTTTCCAGATATTTTAATTTTTGTTTTATGATGATCTGAAAGGTCTTTTCCAACATAAAAGATTCTATGATTCTACTTCAGAAACTTAAATCCTACAGACTTCTGCTTGCTCCAGACTCAGGTTGTTACCTTCATCTCTACTCCTAAACTCTCGGTCTTCAAATGGGAATCAGTGTTTTAAGCTTTTGACAGCCTCGTTCAGCACAGATCTTAAATTAAATTTGTGATGAAAGCCAGAATGAAATAATATTTTAATGGAAATGGAAATAAAGTGTTAGGAAATCATCTTAACTTTTAATAATACTGACCAAAGACAAGTGTTAGGGTAAGAAACAAGCTGGAAGTTCTGCACAGGCTGTTTCTGAGGGGGGGGACCATTTGAATTTCTGGGTCACATTTAATATGACTACCCTCTGAAATTTAACATTAAAGTGTATGCATAAATAAGTGTTTAGAGCAAGCAAATTCCAGATGTATATACATGACTGCTCCTGTCTCAATCCTGGATGTAGTCATGCAGTAATGGAAGAGAATGAATATGATGTGATCTGAGATTAATTTAAAAAATAAACTACAGATAAAATGTGACAGTAATCACAGCATTGGCAGAGAACTCTTCGCTATCATTGCCTTTGGATGAAATAATTAAAAAAAAAAAAAGCCAGCTATTTTCAAACACCAGATATACTTATGTAAATCATAATTTTCTCAAAAACAGAAAAGTTAACTTTTTCCTTCAAATAATTATTGTGAGATATTCTCACCTTTCAGACACGCTGATTGGCATCACTCAGTATGCATACTTTTTTGATCATCTTGCAATCTTACTCATTTTTTTTGTTGTGCTGTTATTATAAATGTGTGAACAAAGAACGTTAAATGAAGGTCTGAAGGTGTTAGTGAAATCAGATGAGGAAGTGTTTTGACAAAGCAAAAGAATACTGTGTCTGTCAAGTTAGCTTAAAACTGTTCAAAGCCTAAAGAATAAGTTTGAAAAGTCATCCAGTGTTATGACGGGAAAGTCGTATGAGGGTAGACTGTAATGTACAAAGCTGCACCCTTAAGCTCATTGAGATAGGTACGTATTTCAGTGCAATTTTAAAAAAATCTTTTTGCAGCAATAGGTTGCATGTTCTAAGGTGATATAAACCTCTTATTGTTGGCTGTGGACTTCTAATCATGGATCTTAAAGTGTTTGAGTTGGTGAAGCTGTTTGAGAAGATATTCAAAAAAGCTTTATAAAACAGCCTCTCCAATAGCATCAATATCTAATCTGCTCTTAAAGCTGATGGGAGCGAGAAATGACTCATACCATTTAGGAAGGTGGTGATGTGCTCCAAGTAATTCTGAGGTTTTTTTCCTTGCTCTGGCACAGGTTTTCACTTTGAGTTTGAGCATGTTAATTACATAAACACTTCTAAAATCTGGTTTCTGCATCTATATAACAGGGATAGTGATAATTAGTTATATCACAGCTTTGCTTGAAAGCTGAATTCTTTAATGCATTAAACAGAATCAGTATAATTATTGATATTATTAATAGGATATTTTTGTTATAAATAACGGCAACTAGAGTATAACACATTTTTTAATTTCTGAATTAATACGTACAGTTACATTTTCCAGATTTAAAAATGCATAAAAATCCCACTTAGTTGTTTTTCTGATTTTGATGCCACTGAAGTTCCATGAGAGTTTTCCCATTGTTTTAAGGAGGAACCACTCCTCCTTAGCTCCTAGCTCAGTGCATAACTTGTTGTTCACATGCTGTAACTTTATAAAAATATACAGATCAAAATGCCAATGAGGTTTCTGCCACATGGACTGAACAATCCAGGAGACATATTAATCATGCAGAAAAATATTTTTCTTTTCCACTTGTCGTTTCTGTGATCAATGCTAGTTTCTATGAAAAGCAGAGAAACAGATTCAGGAAACAGAAATATCCAGGGGTTTTTGCTTTTGCTTTCTCATTAAAAGGGAACGGAAAAGCTGAACATGAAGTATTGCTTCTCTTTGTGAAATTAACATTCCAAAAGACAATCAGAAGACTATCTGTAAACAAACCAAGCCTTTACAGAGATATTAAATACTTCAACATTTACATCTTAATTCAAAGGTATTTTGAGGATGGAAATGAACTTTAAAAGATTGCTATTTTCAAATTTTTTCCATGTTAGAATACTGTGATTAACATCCCAATTACAATGTTATAGAAACTTTATATAACGTGTTTGAATTTTGCTCAGTTATGAGTAAATAGGTGTAAGTATCTATTTATGAAGTCCATTGGGGATAATTACGATTTACAGCCCTGAATCTTCTTCTGCAGCTAGAAAACTAAGGAATAAAGAGCAGCTATATCTTTCTTACAAAATGCTAATTGAGGAGAGCAGGTAACTTTACGTCAGTGTTCTGTTTCTGCTTTAGGGATGTTAACATGTTGTAAAAGAACTAAATACAACTCAGAGTAATTACTAGACCATGGATTGCAATCTAAAACTTCCTTCTCCAAAAGTATGTCCCAAAACCAAATTTGGATATTTGTGCTTCCTTTGGCAACCTCTTTTCCTGAATTAATCTTTAAAATTGGAAAAAAGTCAATTAGGTAAGAGTAGTAATATCACAGAATAGCTTAAAGCCTAGTTGTTGCAGTAGCAATTCTCATTAGAAATGTAGCTTCAGGCTGAAATAAGTATCAAACCACATTTGGCACTCCAGTGGAGTGTTGTGGTGTTGTGCTCTTTTGGAAAGAAAGAAGTGGTATCAGCTGTTTTTTGTGGGTAGACTGATCATGGGTGTCTGTATTAGATATTCTTGGGGCATGCCAACTGGCTCAAAACCTTCCTGGATGATAAGTGGAGAACTTCTATTTAGTGGATACTAATTAGGCATTAGTAGTATACAGTTGTTGAGCTGTTCAGTCCTGCCAAGATTGAAGCAGCTACAAGCTTGCCCAGAAGAAAAGTTTTAGGAATATAAATCTCAAAATCTTAGGTGCTTCGCGAGTTCAGACATATTGGTAGTTAGCCTCAGTTTTGGAGGATCAGTGCTTAAGACAGCTCCCAGCTCAAAACACTAATGTAGCTACGCCCTTCATCTCCAAGGGCATCTCTTGTTGGGCTGCCTGAGCACAGGTTCTAATGTCATTTGAGGACCCTACAGCCTTCAAGATACCCACAGAGGACCAACAATGTCACACAGGACCCAGGAGAGACCTCTGCCTTATGGTCAGATGTGAGGCACCTAGTTTTCACACTGGCACCAAAATGAGTTAGTCTTAAACTAAACTCCACAAAACTGTGCTTTTGACCTCCAGCAGGCTCTGATGAGAAAGACCTCTTTCAAAGAAGAAAATTGTGTTGCTTATCCAAATGGACCTCAATTTAAATTTTTTCATAACAATTTTTTTTCTTATGTAAGCCTACCGATATTAGCAAGTCACTTTTATGTTGTCCATTACACTCAACTTCTCCACCCCACATCTTGAAATACAAGAACCCCTTGGATCCTCAGACACTACAGATGGCAAAATGGACAAGAAGAATGTTGCTTTTAATTTCTACTACGAATATTTGCAGTTATGTCTGGCTGCTCTGATTTTCACTGCTGTGCTGACTGCAAATACATTCATCAACTTGCCTCAAGGTCAAAACTGAGATACAGCTTTCTTCAACTGGCAAGAAGACTACAATTTAAAAGCTGAAGGCTGGCTTTGGATCGCCAGTAATGCAATTCTTAATGTTTATTTGAATGCTAATAATTTAGTATTATTTAGTGATGCTTTCAATTAAGTCCTATAAGTGTCCTTGCTGCATTTTATGATTCTGAGACAGATTCTAGGCTTCTCGGTTGTTCAGGGTGATGCTCAGGAGTTTACCAATCACTCTTTGCTGACACATCTCCAAACATTTTACTGAGGGAATAAATACTGCTAGCTCCAATGACTTAGTTTCTATTTAGCATTAATGCTAAATATACAAGTCAGTATTCAGTACACCTGATTGAAATCCATGTTCTTGGCTGGCCACCGGTTTGTATATAAATATGGAAATCAGGAGGAGAGCTTAATTTTTTATATTTTCAGAGGGATACATTGTGAGAAATCGGCATCAGACTTAACTTCTTTTGCATCTTAGATTCATTAACAGAGTGAGATTCTTAGTTTTAAGACATTGAACTTCCAGCTGTTGCTTTGCTAATCTATTCCCACCTCTTGCAAGTAGAGTTCTTGGACTCAGTGTGATGGGACTCAGAGGCGTCAAATATTTTCATAAGCCTGGCATGGATATTTCTTATGATAAAATTTGAATACAGAGAATCACTAGTGACAAAAAGAGTCAGCTTCCTTTAAATCCATATCCCCTTAAGTGAGTAATTTGTTGTAGTTAGCAAGTATATTTTTAGGTATTATTTCCTTCGGTGTTTTACTATCTTCAACATTTAGTATTGAGTTTTACAAACTTATGCAACAGACAGCTTATTAAATGGAAAAAGTAGAAGTTAGTTAAAGAAATTTATTTTTTTTATTTTAAGTAATGTTTTGATGTTTTGTGTAACCATGTATACATTTTTACACTACGCTAATTCCTAGTCTTGGGTAGGAGGAAAAAAAAAAAAAACCACACTCTGTCCCATAGATTTTCTGTTTCAAAACCCAACTGAATACTCTAATGAAGCGCTATATAAAGCGCTGACACCGCCTCTGTGAATCACTGAGATTATTTTTTTTTCCCATGGATTCCTGAGTCATTGACCATTACAATCACAGCTCAATCGATGTCTTCATTTTCTCCAGTGCACTAACAGAACAAGGACATGACAATGAGGAGATAATACTGCCATTGTAGAAGAGTGGTCTACCAGCTGAATAGTTATTGATGAAACATTACCAGCATGAACCATCCCTTTTTAGAAAATGTTGAGACTTAAGAGTAGTGACAGTATCTTCAATCTCTGTCATTAGAGCTTGTAAGATGACAGTAACCTTCTGCTCATTTTTTAAATATTCAATCAGAATCTAAGAGTTAGTTGGCCTCTTCTCTGAACTGATAGTGAAAAAATGTATCCGTATGCTTCTCCTTTTCTATTTGAACAAATGCCGACTTCTCCTCTTCGACTTCGTTCTTTAGCTATGAACCTCTTTAGCTCCATCCTTCATAACTTCCAAAACTGACATAGTGGCTTTTTGAACTCTCTGCCTAAGACCTGATATAAATTTCAAATAATTCAATCTTAAAATTCCTTTTAACATTCTTGCCCTTTAAAACGAAGAAGATCTGAGACACAGGTAGATTTTTATTTTATCCAGGGCAAGGTATCATCACGACATAAACAAGATAAAGCTGAGCGTGTAAAGTGCTGAAACAATGTTTAAAAGGAAATAGTAATTAACACATTATATCTTTGCTTTCCATTGCCCTACTTTCTCTTCCTGAAGTACAATTGTTTAAGATATATTGCAATCTGTATTTCATATCATAAAGAATATCTCTGTATAAAAATAAAAAGAAACAAACAAACAAACAAAAAAAGCTGAAGGTTGCCTCCATAAAAATAAGCAAAGGTTAAAGCTAAGAGTCTTTTACGGTACATAGGAAAATATAGTACTGAGGATATGGTCTGAGTGGTAGGTCGTGATGGCAAGCTCCTTTGTATAAAAATTTTGGGTTTTTTTCTATAAAGCTGGAGAGACAACAGAAATGTTTTGTGTAGGAATTGCTTTCATAAGTTTCTGCTCGTGTGTGTATGTTTGTATGTGTCGCAGGCCAAGGATGGGGTGACGCATAGTTCTCCCTAGAAGAGTAATGCAAATTGCTTTGGCATGCAAGCTTTAAAATTTAAACTGTTGAAGAACTAAAATCACACAGAACAATTCTCAATGCCAAATATGGAGCTAAAATGGTTCTGAGCTTAGTGAGAAATTCTAAGGAATGACAGCAAAATTTATTCATTCAAAAAAACCAGCAACAACACAAGATTTCAAGTACATCAGTCAAATGTTCCCTTCAATCCATATTGTGCTTCCATTTCTACGGCCAGAGAATAATCTCTTCAAACATATTTTTGTTTCCTTTTAGAAGGTAGCCTGTCACTTTTGACACTATTTATCTAATGTGGTCATTAAAAAAAAGAACTAGAAATTACTTCTCACTAAAGATTTAAGTTATAGTGAACGTAACTTTTTGCTTTCCATCCTATTTAGTGAGCGTCAAAACCGTGTACACTCACACAATGTAACTCAATGAAATGAATGCTAATATTGCTGTTACCCAAGAGCAAGATAGGTGCTATGTATATATATGAATTTATATGTATATATTCTGTAATGTATTAATATACAGTCTACAACAGAAAACTTAGATTTATACAGTGCAAAGCATTTTTATAACTATATCAGATGTTAGGATTGACATGGTCAGCTAGAAACCTTGCTCTTGGTTTATAGGAGCTCATCAAAGTCTAGAATGGCACCTTTTCCAAAACATTGGTGAGCATAAAGTAGAACGATGAAGTTGGTATGATCATGCTTTCTATGAATCAGTGCATGCTAAAATGTTTCTATATTCAATATCTTGTTAATTTTTGATTGGTAAATATACTAAAGTAAATAGTTGAAAACAAATGGAGATGTATGACTAAAAATTAAATTGTGAGCTAAAGAGGTGGACTAAAGAAACGCTGAGGTCTCGAAATCCATTTTCAATTACAGTGTTGGACACCATCAGTAGACTGCACAGTGACTGGAGCAGTCATGGCCCAGGATGGTCTGTACAGCTTTGGGAATCCAGCCCTAGACAGGCTTGAGAAGATTGTTGAACTCTGCTTTTAGTGTCTCTGTTGCAGTGTTTAGAGTAGAAGAAGTATTATCAGATGTGAACTGCTACTTCTATATGGTAAATGAAATCCATTACTAGTATTAACTGGACTGATTGGCAGTCCATCAATATATTTAATCATTTTTTGTTCTTCATTTGTTGACAGACTGTGTCAGGAAAGGTCAGAATCACTATTCTGAGATGAACAGTCTCACAATGAACAGGGCTGTTGGCCTTTTTTATCTTTTATGCTTTTTATTTCTTTTTATTCCTTGGTGAGCATTAGAAGAATTAGCATAGAGATACAACTTCTTGTTTTCAGTATGCCGATTTTACCTGATTCTCTATCTTTAATGCACTTCACTCAGTAAATGTATCAAATATGTGGTCCATTTTCTGAGTTTTCAACCATGAATGATAGCTGACTGATAAAGACTAAGCTGGACTAAAGCGATTACAGCTGCGTGATAGAAAGAGTGTAGCATTCAATAAGGGAAAGTGTTCTTACTATTCCTCCTTCCTTCTTGTGCTTTCCTACATTCTGGAATCACAACGCAGCCAGTCAGGCTGCACCGAAGTCTAGGAATATACCATACAGAATAACAGGATTTTCATTCTCTATTTAATATGGATTTTGTTACTGTAATCCATATCTGCATCACTTCAATCACCTTAAAAAAAAAAAAATCTGCAAATTCAATCTGGTGGACAGCACAAAGGCTTGCCAAGCTAAGTGTCTTGCTATGAAAGCCATATTCTGAGGTCTGTGCGGGCTTTCTGTGACTCTGGGTAGATCTTAATGCAATAAAATTCCCTCAGACTTAAGGATTTAATTCAGGCAGGTCACCTATTGCCACCTGGGAGCCACTTGTGTTAGAAGGCTTTCACTTCAGGGAGCTAGTCATAGTGTTTGACACTCTTCGTCTGGTACAGTCAAAGGAGACTGGACATCTTTTTCAGCATATTGGGTTTGCTGGACCCAAGGAAAAGGAAGGAATTTGTGGAGGTAGTGATCTGTATAAGATTTTTATGAAGATTTGGAGGTTATGGCTTGTTACTGTGCTATCTGCTGATAAGTATATCTTTGTCTGTGTCAAGGTTGCATTTGACTTTCAATCTTTATATTTGAGTTATTTTCAAAAGAAAACAGAAGAATATAACACAGGCATTGGAGAATACTGAGAATACTGAGGAGTTGGGAGAATACATCTCACGGGTACAGTGAGATATATTTAGTCGTATGGGATAAAGTTAGCACAGGTGTCTGACACAAAGATCTATTAGGCTGTCAGACAGTCTCCTAAGAGAAATGGTGGAATCCCTACTACTGGCAATATTTAGAATTTGATTAGAGAAAGCACTAGAAAATGTGCTGAAAGGAGCAATCATATTTGACAGGAGCTCCTAACAGATGATCTGTTCTTTTCCATCCCTAATTTCTCTAATTGCGTGCTTGAACTTGAGGGAATAACAATTTAAAGACTACCTCCAAGTATCTCAATAAGTATTAACCACCTTTTACTGTTTTGCTCATTCTTATATTCACAAATGAGAAGTCTTGTCACATTCTACATGTTTGCTTTTAATTATACCTGGCCTTTCTGCAATAATTCCTGTACAAGATTGTGCTAGTTCACTCTTCTTACATATCTTTTAAAATCAGGAAGAAAATTCCGCACTACCTCTAATCCTTGAGGTTTATCCTGCATTTATTATGTATTTTATATAAATATATTTATTTTTTATATATATATATATAAAATATTTATATAAGATGTCCCTGCTTACTGCAGGGGGGCTGGACTAGATGACCTTTAAAGGTCCCTTCCAACCCAACGCATTCTATGATTCTATATGCTAAACTGTATTTCCTAGTCTGACAATATCTGTTAGAAAATTGAATGCTACAGTTAAGAAGATGCTGTGAGTAGGTATTTTCCTTTTTATTCCTGCACAGTATTCAGGACCAAGAATTTCCAGGAACACTTTCATTCAAATGTGATTAGCAGCAGTGCAAGCATTGCTGCATTCACTGTAAGCAGCACTTGTGTATGAGGTTTCATTGTTGTCATTAGTAGAAAAAAAAGAGTTAATCTCTTCTGCAACTGATAACAACTGAACATTTAGCGTCCCTAGTACTACATTAATTTTCATAGCTTTAAAAATCCAGTTATATTTTTTCAAAGCCAGTTTCATTATGTCAACTCTTCGAAATTTAAGTTTGAATCAATTCAAATATATAAACTGATGAGACACTATTCAGTTTGCAACTTCAAAAGTTAAATCAAAGTTATCATGGAACTAGTGAAATACTATTATCTGTATGGCTTAAAATAACGCCAATTAAAAATTACCATTGTTATGTCTTCTAAATACCGCTTTATAGACTTTTATAAGGTAAGAAAAATAAATGTAAGAGTTAAAATGTTTATGCGAAGAATCAAAAATTATGCAAAATGCATAAATTATATAAACAAGACAATTTAATTTTCATTGTCCAATTTTTTTTCAGGATATTTTTCTATAAAATTAGATTCTAGGAAATGTGTGATAAACTATCTTTGTAACAATCTAGGACATTCGGAATTTGATTCAGCAAGAGATGCAATCTATGAAAAAGGTGTGGGGTGTCTGGCAACGATTAGGATATAAGGATTCCAACACTAAGAATGCCTGAACTCTCATCTAGACTTGCGTCAGGATTAATAGATAAATAAATCTTTATTTGCCCTGTGTTTTGAACACTTTCAACAATTTTGTCTCTAATTGCACTCTGAAGTTTTGTTACTGTTATGTATTACTAATTCATGTAATTTAATGGTTAAATATATTTAAATGGAGGATAAAAATGGATCAAAACTAATGGGATTGCACATAGAATTAACCTATGTATTTTCTTTTCTTGACATAGAAAATATGAGGCTATTTTTGTGAAGCGTTTTTATTTTAATGCTGCAGTAAAATTGGACAGATGTCCTAGCTGTTAATCATGATGACTCCTACAAGTCTTTTCCTGAGGGAATTCTGTAAATTCAGACACGTGCGGTTTATAGAATTTGAGGATGTATTTACTAGAGCACATTATCTTGCATTTGGCCAAGTTGTATTTAATCTGCCTACTTCCAGCATTCATAATACATGAGAGTAAAATTTGATTTAAAATGAAATGCAATTCAAGGCCCTGTAAATCACCTATCAAAGCATTTCTGCTTTTTGCTAGTACCTGAGCATTTACTTGCACGTTTGCAAGCTCTAAGAATCTTGTGGTCCAGTTTTCAAACACTGGAAAATAAAAAGGAGAATTCCTTGGAATTCCCAACCATTCAAGACCTGGAAATTTCATTTCCCGGATTATTAC
This sequence comes from Larus michahellis, assembly GCF_964199755.1. Lineage (NCBI taxonomy): Eukaryota > Metazoa > Chordata > Aves > Charadriiformes > Laridae > Larus > Larus michahellis. The sequence goes on from NC_133898.1 coordinate 103,547,546, forward strand.
AAAGGTTATTTAAGGTTGAAATTATTTACTTTTAAGGCATATTGTCTAGGAAGCCAAGCCATTGTGAAATGCTTTAAACCATCAATAAGTTGCTAAAAGCAGACAAAAGAGTTGTCAGTCTATAATAGATACTTGTAATGATTTCTGCACCTGCAATACAAAAAGCCTTACTCCTCTGTGGACAGATTTTATGTCAGCTCCATCTATCGATTATACAGCTGAGGAAGCATCAGGATGCGCAAGAAGCTCACCATCTGCTTTACTTGAGATTTTGGAAAGAGAAATATTAGATATTATAATGAGATTAAAACTAATAGTGGGTGTATTACAGCCCATCCTCCCTTGGCAGCCCAAGGCTGCTTTCTACTCTATTCATTTCAGTTCACAGGAAAAATAAATCTTTCATTTAAATGCCATTTATGTGATATATTGTCACCAGTGCAACTTGCTACTGTAATATATTATCACTCAAGTACTATGTAAAGCAGTACAAGTCATCAGTAAAAACAACAATTAAAGCATCCTTTCTTCAGGGATCTCAGAATCATAGACAAGTGCAAAAATGCAACTTACTGCAGATACACAAAGATACCTTTCATTTCCACCCGCTGCTTATTAGTAAAATAAGTCATTTTATTGATATTGGAAGAAAGAGACGTTTCTGCGAGACATTCCTCTGCAAATAGGAACTGAGTAAAGGATTGACACTGAGGTTAGGATGCTATTCCATAAGGAGAGGCAATATGAAAAAAAGCACAAGTAAAATGGGAGAGGAAATGGTTTCAGTGTTGATGGTAGCAAGGTTAGGGGACAGGGAAAACGCAACAAGTTAAATGAATGTAAGCAGCAGCTGATTATACAGAGCTTTGACACACGAATTAGAAGTTTTAATGTGACTTCATGAGCATAGGAGAGCTAAGAAAAGCATTTGAAGAAATAAAGATGTTAGTTAGATGAATGTTGTAGTATAATAATTGCAGCAGCATATTATGCTGTAGGCTACAGTCTTGCAAATATGGAAAAGTAAGAAAAGTCTCATTTCCATTCAATTTTCTTTCACGTTTTCATTCAGCTCCAATTTTCTTTTTCAGTACACCAAAATGTATTTTAAGTGTTGTTCATTCATTTTGCATTTAGTTGAAAAATTGCAGAAAAATATAGGAAAAAAAAAAGAAACTCACATTTAGGAGAGTACAAGAGTACACAGCAATTTCTTGATGTATCTGAGACTCTGTTTTACTGTGGCTGCTTTGGCACTGCACAGCTCTTTGCTTCTGAGGCTCGTGCCCTATCTTTATCTTGCATACAATTAATCTTAGGACTTATGGGTAGTAAACTTGTTTAGTTTGACTCATTACCATAATTGTTCAACATGTGGTTTAGTTAAACCATTGAAATATGAGGACATGAATAGCTCATTTATGTTTTCTCCTTTTAATTTGCAAAATCTCTGTGACTGTGAGTATACTAGAGTTTCAGTTATATTTCCATGACTATGTGAAAAATGTTCACCTTATAACAATTCAGTTATAAAGGTGTTTCCCATTCCTGGTATGTGAAGAATAAGACTGATTTCGTTAAGAGGTTGAATGTGTTGAGATTACTTCATTGCCTCTGGCAAGCACACCTACTCTGGGTTGTCTCAGCACTGTAGACTCTCGTTCATATATTGCATTTATGAAGTCTGTAACATAGAGCTCTAATTTTTCAATTGATTATTATTCCCATTTTAATTTCAGCATTATTATTATTATTACTACTATTTATCATTTTGATGGATATAGTGCCACTCGTCTTTGAGTTCATCTTCAAAACGCTTGGTAGATCCCACTAGTGCAGGGAATATATTTCATCTTCAACAAACTGGTAATACCTAGTTTCTCTTTTTTCTGACACTGGAGGTGTAGCTGAGGAATCCAAGTCCAGCTATGATACCAGGCTTACGTACTTATGAAATAATTTAGTCAGAATTTAAATTTCTAAGCATAAAATACGATTCTGGGAATCCTTGCTCAGCAACAGACTAACTTCCCAGGTACTTCAGTGAGATGCATCTGCTCTGAGTGCAGGTTTTCAACACTGAATAATCCAAATCTAAAGTAATTACAGTTTTTACCCTTCTTTGTAGTAGGTAGAGAGAAATTGCCATTTGTCTAAAATACATAAAATTAATATACTGAGATGTGTTCCTCTACATCTACTCTGAGCTGCCTCCACCTTAGAACGACTTGGGGACTGAGCAACAAACTCGTGAGTGTGACAGTGATGGAAGGCAAGTCCTTCCCCTTACAGCACTCTAGAGAAGCTCAAGTGGCGCAGCACTTCTGAATCATTGCGAACACATGATGGTGACCCTATCTGCCACTTTTTTAAAGAGAACAAGTAGAGAAGGAAGTGGCAGTAGTACAGGTGCAAGTGTGATCTGTTTTAACTTTGGTTAAAACTGTCATTTCTCTGTGACATGATTCAATCACCTTAAGTGCTGTTTGTAGGAAAAAATTTAAGGTCCATTCAGCCAAACAGGCAGTATGGCTAGCCAAGGGCCTGAGTCACACATCTGGAAGAGAAGGCTTCCCAGATGTATTTATCTGTTTTCTCTCCAGCATTTCATAAAAGGAATGGGATTTAAGATTTCCCATAGCTGTTATCATTTCCTGGCTCGTAGGTGTGTAGTCGGTTGCATGCCAGGCTATCTAACTCGAGATCTCTGAACAGAGTGCTGTCTGTTTGAGATACTATTCCAACATGCCCACCCATCCCCATGCATCATTCATAGCATTCTGATGGTATTCTGGGTCTCCGGTCACTTCAAAATTAATCTTAGCAGCTCTGATTTTTACAAGCTCAGCTTTCTCTGAGTAATAAATTCCTTCAAATGATGAACTAACTTACATACCTAAAGGTTAGTTATCTAAATCTAACACATCTGTTCTGGGCTCCCTTTACAGTCATTGGAAAGAAAGTTCTCATTTAGAGAGCAGTTCAGCTTGTCTTCAAATAGGTGTCAATGTATGCGGGATGAATTACCCTCTAAAAATGTTTTATTTCTACCCTGTGATTCTTGTGGGAATCTACCGCTAGATTAGTGGTAGACGACTAGCTTTTAGCCTTTTAAGCTAAGGTGATATGGATGTGTGAGAGAATATGGATGTGGCCAAGTCACAACAGAAAAGAGAGGGAGACAGCATTTGTAGATTTATAGAAGCAAGGAGAAGAAAAGAGTGGAAACTATGCAAAGGCCCTTTTACTGGGAAACAACTGGTTTTACTTGGAGTTACAATTAGATGTTGATTTTTTTATACCCTCACCTTCTTTGAGGTACAGTATGAATTTTTGTCTACTGCTGGGTGCAGCTACTGAGAAGGCGACCCTGGTTCTCACCTATTTGCCAAGTGAAGTGCAGCGTTGCATAACTCACTTTACTTTGACTTATTGTTATTTGTGGTTGCTTGTTTTTTTTTTTTTTTAAAAAAAAAAGCCTAGGTATTTTTCAGTTTAATACTTTAGAAAGATTTGGGCTATCTTCTGTAAAAAACTAATTAGTTTTGACTTCCTTAGAATCTATTTTATCATGTATTACCAGGACATACCTAAAATACTGTGAGTAGGGCAGTTTTCATTAGAAGTATTGGAGTTATTTTCCTTCTTGGTTTCCCAGAGTTGAAACCTACAATTTTTCAGAGCATGCTGTGAAAATCCTATTTTCTAAGGCTGTTCAGAGAAGAGGTGATTTAAACTTGGTGCATTTCAGTGTGGGCTGTTATTGTTTGAAACAGAGTTTTAACATTAAGTAGGAAATTCATGTTTAAAGAGATCGGCTTGCGTTAGGTTATGATACCCTTATTAGTGATAATACTTAGTATTTTGTTTGTATTTCTAATATTTGCTTCAGCATCTGAGATTTGCAGAGGATTTGAGTAAATCTACATAAATAAAATAAATCTTTCTCAATGATATCTTGGTTGTTGAATCAAATTGATACTTTTTTTTTTCCTCAGGTAGTAAAAAAAACCTTTTTTCCAATTATGTCCCTTTTTTCTTCTACACCCCTTTTTCCTCTGACTATAATTTTCTTTATCAGTGGTAGTGTGCATTTGCTCCTGAAGCAACTGTTCCCAATGCTAATTTCATGTGTTATTCTGAGATTCCTCTAAGAGTTTTTCCTGCCTTAACTTTGTGGGAAAAGACTGGTAAATATTTAAATATACTCATTTTCAAATTAGTCTGTTCTTGAACTGAGCTGTATTTTAAAATTTTCCTTAATTTTTCTTTTTTTGGGTTGTTATTATTATTTTTTAACTCTAAACTGTACTAAAATTCCTCAAAATCATCCATAATTGTTTGTAAACTTTGTTAGCCCCACTGCAGCTCCAGATGTGTATTTTTTGATGACTTGATGACTGCTTTGTCTCCAGTTCAGGATGTATCATTGTAAGGCCAGAGCAGATCCTGCTCATTGAAAGACTCTCTTCGCTTTTCCATGACACAAAATAGAGAGGTCTTTTCCTTGTGTTTTGGAAAGATGTTTTATTAAGAATTACCTGAGATAAAGATACCCTGGCATAAAAACCTAGCCTAGAAATGGCTGTCTGTTTGACTTGGAGTATTTCTAATAGTACCCCTGATTCACATTTTTCAGTTCATTCCAGTAAGCTTTTTCTTCTGAATGGTGGTGGAAGCTACCGTGGGGAAAAAGGCTCTTCACAAAGGAGAAGTCTTCCCAGGCAACCAACTCCAATCCCTTGGATAGCCTTGAGAATCAAGCCTCATCAGTAACTTCTTAGAGTTCAAAGCAACACGTTTCCCTTGGGTCCTGCTTCTCTGTGCCCTCATTAACCTCTTCAAAGAACTCTGAAGATTTAGGGAAGGACTTTCTTCCCCTTCACTGAAACTGGGTGGCTTGACCCTATCAACTTTTCATACAAGTTTTCTAATATTCTGGTGAGCATGGAGATGGCTTCTCCAGTGGCGGGACATTGATCAGATCAGGCCCAAAGTCACTGTATCTGAGATATTTCTGCTTGAAAAGCACAGACCTCAATTAAGAGGCATGAGAACTTACATACAGGGTGGAAGATCTAAGTGTTTTACACATATGTGAAGATTTCTGGTGAAACAAATGAAATTGTAGAAATTATAGACAAAAAAAGTGTCATATTCAAAGTACTGACAGCATGGCTAATCAATCCTTTTGCCATCAATGAGGTGAGGATACAACACCAGTAACTTAGATTCTCTAAGAAGACAGCTCTGTTCCTATCAGCATACATATACAGAACGTTTATCAAATTAATATCGTTGGTTTGTTTGTTTTTAATACAAGGACTAATAGACCTAGAGAGTGCATGGAGTAGAAGATTGCACTGCATTTGGAGAGGGCATCCTGGGTTCTGGTCTCTGGATTTATACAGAACTGCTCTTGGGAGCACCGTTCTCATCACAGACAGAGAGGGATACGTGAATTTCAATGTCCTCAGACTCATAGCTTCTGGATCTTAACAGGGTCTACATAGGAGCTGGGTGTCTCATCTCTTAAAATGTGTATGCAAGAAATACTTTCAAACGTTAAAGCTGTATGTTCTGGGGAGGTGAAGGTTAAAGAGAAAACTACTCAGTGAGTTTGAGGCACTTTAAGGATGTAAAAGGAACTACTTTGGATCTCGATTCTAGATGCCTAAAGGCTTCTTCAGGACAGGGGTGTTGCGTGAAACGGGGCCAAGCGGTTTTGGCAGAAGATAAACCCCCTTGCGTTCTAACACTCCTCACCGAGGTGGGAGGCTAGGTGCGGCTAGGTTTAAATTCTGAGTGATGCCCAATTCAGCACTATCAGTCCAATCACGTTTAATATGTATTAAACTATTACGATTTGGATACACTAATAGTGGACTGCACCTTCAGTCTAGTCGTGCTCCTGAACTAGCACGGCCACTCTCGAGTCTTTGGTCGCGTTCAGTGAGAAACCAAAATGACTAGCTACTTTAAAAAAGTGCAGTTTATTTAAACAACAGATCTATAGGGTCTTAGGATTGCCGGTGATAAATACACTGTCTGCAAAGCACGTGCAAATGAAAGTATTGTTACATATACGAAACGCGCGACAAAGTTATAAACGATACAGCCTGGCTCTAAATGTAGAAAAAAGATTCTCTAGAGAAATTTCTAAGTTTTCTGAGGAAACACTCGGTATAATCTAAGTCTTACCCAAAGGCGTCCCTATGGGGGGGAAGAGAGGCTCAGCCCGTCGACTGATCCCAGAAGTCAGTGATGTAATTCTTTATGATGGTGTCTTCCCTGGTATCCCCCCTCTCTCGGGCTATTTTTATACTATTTGTTATCTTCAAGGTGGAGTTTGAGTGACTTTAGTCATACATACTTTTATCATGATTGGTGTAAATTTCTCTCGCTTCACAATTAAAGATATAGTTTACGAGAAATTCAGGGCGCAGACTCAAGAAGGAGTGGTCGCACCTTGGAGGCGGGTAGCCTTTGGGATGGAGGTGTGTTTTGGTATTATAATGACATTATAATGAGCAAAGTTCGCACAAAGGACAGCATTTCATCAAAATTTGACAAAAAGTTGGCTCTGAGCATCGAGCGGGCAGCTAATTGGCAGCTTATCTGTTTCATGGTATCATCCCATTCCCGTATCCGCTATACATCTTAAGGTAAAGCCACGGAATAATTGCATCCTGTCCCGTACCTCATGTAGCTTATCAGGGAACCACAGATGTTGTGTCCTTCATGCCAGCTGCGGCTATTTTCTACCTCAGAAGCCTCTTGATTTTAGACTTTTCCTTAAGGTGTGAACAATGCTGTACTTTTGTAATTTTTAGCCAATTTAGTATTTATTCCACAAGGGGTGTCTGGGTATGATACACCATACTGAACTTTGAAAAAATGCTAGTATGTACCTTACATAAATAGTTCACCTGTAGGATTAGAAGATAATTCTCATACAGATTGACACAAATAAGAGAACACTACCCAGAAAATACTTTATCTTCATTAAAGATGCATTGGGCTTTTTTTATTTTTTTATTCTGTCTCTGTTTTCCAACCATTCCACTTGAACCATTTGCACTGTGTTGACCTGCTCTTAGCCTTTAGGGAGGCTGTTAAAATCTGTAACGTGAACCCACAGAAGTGTCAAGTATTAACAAGGATTCTCTGCCCTGCTGGTGCTGAACGTTGATCCACCTCAGGCGTCAAGAAACAGAGAGCGCTCGTTTGTAATTGTTGCTTTTCCCATTCTCTCATACGGTGGGTAAGCACGCTGAAATGTCTTTCCTCTAGCTATTTGGCTTTATATAGGAAGTTGCATCACCCTCATCTTCACAGTAGCAGGATCCCTCTCAGTAGCATACTAGTTGATGTGACTAAGATCTGTCTCCTGTGGTTCGTTGTTTCTCTCATCCTGTTGCCATATAATGGTGGAGAGACCCACCAGGAGTTGGCAGGTCTCACGGGAGACTCTGATGAGGCCTGGACATTGCCAGAGCAACTATGACCACCCCAACGCCTATAAAAAGCAGCCTGGGGAGCACGAGTGACCAGGAGTGCTGCCACCAGAGCGGGGAAAAAACAGGGCATGGTGCAGCAGTTTGTGCGGAAGGGCACGCAGGAAGATGATGATCACCCTACCACCTCAAGAGGTGAGTTCAGTCAGTGGTCATCACCCTCTCAGAAGGAGCATGGCTACGGTCTCCACCCAGCGGAAAGCAATGTCCTCTGCACTCGGCAGAAGGGATGTGGCAACCCAGAGGGAGCTGCCACAAAAACATGCAGCCCTCCAAGTCTGGGGCTGCAGGGAGTGCCCAAGCCTTTCACTGGTGATGGATGTGTGAGATAGTGAGAACTGCTGTGTGAGGTGTGACCAGGTGGATGATCTGCACAGACTCGCAGCAGAGCTACGAGAGGAAGTAGAAAGGCTAAGGAGCATCAGGGAGTGCGAGAAAGAGATAGACTGGTGGAACTGTGTTCTGCCCTCCCTGAGAGAGAAATGGGAACAACCACCAGGAAAAACCCAAAATCAAGGGATTCTGTGTCCTTGCCCCAACAGGCTGAAGGCAGTAACTTTAAAGGAGAGGAGTGAATAGAGGCAAGTCCATGCTTGAGGTGGCAGGTGAACCCCCTCCTTGCCCAGCCTGCCTTCCCAGGTGCTTCTGTACAACAGGTATGAGGCTCTGGATGTGGAAGGTCAGTCAATGGATCATGATGTGGATGACAGTCCATCTTCACCAAAGGTGCTGCCAAGGTCAGAAAGGCCTACCCCACATATCATGACCATCTCCACGAGGAAGAAAAGATGGGTTACAGTTGTAGGTGACTGCCTTCTGAGGGGAACAGAGGGTCCAATATGCCAGACAGATCCTCCTCTTAGGGAAGTCTGCTGCCTCCCTGGGGCCCAGGTTAAGGACATCACTTGGAAACTTCATAGTCTTGTATGGCCCTTGGACTATTACCCATTGCTACTCTTCCACATGGGTGGCCATGAAGCAGCAACACATAGTCCAAGGGGAATCAGAAGAGACTTCAGGGCTTTGGGATGGTTGGTAAGGGAATCTGGACCACAGGTTATTTTTTCCTCTCTCCTCCCAGTTGCAGGCAGCAACGCTGGAAGAAACAGTTGGGCCCCATATTAATACATTGCTCTGTGGCTGGTGTCACTAGTGCAATTTGGGGTTTTTCCATAATGAGATGGCCTACACAGCACCAGGCTTGCTGGCATCAGATGGGGTTCATCTTTCTGAAAGGGACAAGAGGGTCTTTGTTCACAAGCTAGCAGGGCTTATTGACAGAGCTTTAAACTAGGCTTGAGCAGGGAGGGGGACAATATCAGGTTTGCCTGTGACAAGCTGCAGGACAACAAGCCACAGTTAGAGGGACAGGGTGCTAGCAGGGGCCTGCAGCCTGTTGCTCTGAGATGTGCTGGCTACACTGCAGCACACTTTAAGTCTTACGGACATGAGCCAGGGGCTCCTGAGATAATAGGTAATCTCAAGAGGGAAACACCAGTGAAATACCCCAAAGGAATTAAGGGGTGCTCCTCTAAGAAGGTGACACAGCTGACAGCCCAGATGGTGTGCCTCTACATCAATGCAGGCAGCATGGGCAGCAAACAGGAGGAGCTGAACTTGGCAGGGGACGCAAAGAATAAGAGGGGCTTCTAAGCTATGTCAGCCAGAAAAGGAAGGCCTAAGAAAGCATACCCCCCATGATGAGTGAGACTGGAAAACTGCTAACAACAGACAAAGAGAAAGCTAAGGTATTCAACAACTTTTTCACTGGCAGCCTCTCTCCCCAAACCTCTCAAGTGAATGGACTGCAAGGCAGGGACTAGTGGAGGACAGTCGCTCCCACTGTAAGAAAAGATCAGGTTCGTGACCACCTAAGGAACCTGAAGTCTATGGGACCTGAAGAGAAGCATCTCAGAGTCGTAAGGGAATTGGCTGATGTAGTTGCCAAGCCACACTCCATGATATTTGAAATGTCACGGCAGTCAGGTGAAGTCCCTGGTGACTAAAAAGGGAAACGTTGCATCCATTTTTTTAAAAGGGTGGAAAAGAGGACCCTGGGAACTACCAGCCTCTCAGCCTCACTTCTGTGCCTGGGAAAATCATGGAACAGGTCCTCCTAGAAGCTATACTAAGGCACATGGAGGTGATTTGAGAGAGCCAACATGGCTTCACCAAGGGCTAGTCTTGTCTGACCAACCTAGTGGCCTTCTATGAGGGAGTGACTTCATTGGTGGACAAGGGAAGAGCTATGGATGTTGTCTATCTGGACTTCTGTAAGGCCTTTGACATGGTCCCTCACAACATACTTCTCTCTAAATTGGACAGGTATAGATTTAATGAGTGGGCTGTTCAGTGGATGAGAAATTGGTTAGATGGTCATGTCCAGAGGGTAGTGCTCAATGACTCAATGTCCAGATGGAGATCAGTGACAAGTAGTGTCCCTCAGGGGTCCGTATTGGGACCAGTACTGTTCAGTATCTTCATCAATGACATAGACAGTGGGATCGAGTGCACCCTCATCAAGTTTGCAGATGATACCAAGCTGACCAGTGCAGTTGACACGTCTAAGGGACAGGATGCCATCCAGAGGGACCTGGACAAGCTCAAGAAGTGGACCTGTGTGAAGCTCATGAGGTTCAACAAGACCAAGTGCAGGGTCCTGCACCTGGGTTGGGCCAACTCTCATTATCAATACAGGCTGGGGGATGAAGGGATTGAAAGCAGCCCTGCCACGAAGGACTTGGGGGTACTGGTGGATGAAAAGCCTAGATGAGCCGAGAATGTGCGCTTGCAACCTTGAAAGCCAACCGTACCCTGGGCTGCCTGAAAAGAAGCATGGCCAGTAGGTCAAGGGAGGTGATTCTGCCCCTCTACTCCGCTCTGGTGAGACCCCACCTGCATTGAGCTCTGGAGCCCTCAGCACAGGAAAGACATGGACCCGTTGGAGCAGGTCCAGAGGAGGGACACAAAAATGATCAGAGGAATGGAACACCTCTCCTATGAAGACAGGCTGAGAGAGTTGTTCAGCCTGGAGAAGAGAAGGCTCTGGGGAGACATTATTGTGGCCTTTAAGTACTTAAAGGGGGCCTGCAGGAAAGATGGGGACAAACATTTTAGCAGGGCCTGTTGCAGTAGGACAAGGGGTAATGGCTTTAAATTAAAAGAGGGAAGATTCTGACTAGAAAGAAGGAAGAAATATTTTAGAGGGAGGTGGTGAAACACTGGAAGAGGTTGTCCAGAGAGGTGATAGATGCCCCATCCCTGGAAACATTCAAGGTCAGGTTGGACGGGGCTCTAAGCAACCTGATCTAGTTGAAGATGTTCCTGCTTATTGCAGGGTGGTTGGACTAGGTGATCTTTAAAGGTCCCTTCCAACCCAAACTGTTCTATGATTCTGTTTAACTAAAACTGTTGACTCCCAAAACTCATAGAGGGGAAAAAAAAAAAGGCTTTCTTTACAGCATTTCTTGCCTACTCTGTCGTCCTGTCGTATGAAAAGAGCATATCAAAAGTCATCCCCTAGATTGTCTCTTTATTTATTGTCTCATTCCTGAGCACTCTTTGGTTCAGAGGCAGCTATAATGGATCATAATTGCCCATGGCTCCCTCAGTGGAAGATTCAGGCATTAGATGAGCTGAACCACCTTCTGAAGTTGCTTGTGTCTCTCTAGCTTAGGTAGACTGAGCATTTGTCTGAGCCCTCCAGTTAGGACCCTTAAGTTGGGTGGGAGGAACCTGTATTAGTGTTCATTAACTTGTCACAGAAAAGCATGCCTTTAAAAAGAGTGGGATGATCAATGAAGGAAAAGGTGCCTACTGTAAGTTATTTATAAAAATCATAACCCATTATTTCCTTCACAAACATGTAGAGATATTGTTTCTCATAGGCTGTTTGTTTTTGTTGTGGTTTTTTTAATAGACCGAATATTATGATCTTATCGCAGTAACACTCTTAATAATGTTGTATCGTCAATACATTTTCCCTGCCATTTATTCATTTCACCTCTAGGTATTTATGGAACCATTTATATAACAAATTGCTGGGAAATGATTGTTTTCATTATCATTCATCGGTATTCTACATAGATCCCACTGAAGCACTGTGGTTTGGACAATACACCACAGTTTATCAATGAATGAGCCGAGCTTTTAAATGAGCAACTCATTTTCTTTACCCTTGCAATGTACACATTGTTCTTCACAATTCACAATTCTCATCAGTAGGCTGCGCGTTTTACTTAATACTGGGCAAACATATGTATACATTGATGCAAGTTACTTTTACAGCTTGATAATACGCTTTGATTTATCACTCTTCCAAGCTGTCGTGTTCTGTTTTTCCCTTAGGGATACGATGATGGCTATGGGGGTGAATATGATGATCCAAGCTACGAGGCATATGATAACAGTTATGCCACCCAAACACAAAGGTAAGCATTTGTACTTTTACATTAATTTTTCAAAGAACACTTTTTTTCTCGTAGCTTTTCATGTAGATTTACTGGTTTATTTTCCAGATTAAATTCTACAAAATCTCACAGTACTTTAAAAAGCTGTCCAAAAGTAGCAATGGCAGTCAGAGTTTATAGACCGAATTATTCAGATGAAGTAAAAATGCAAGCAGCCATGCTTCTAAAATTGGTGCAAATTAAGTGTTTGGTTTTTTTAAAAAATAAAGTGATTACATCATTTTCCTATATGATGTCATTCTGAATTTGTTTGTGCTTTTTTTTTTTTTCCTTTACTGGTGCAAAGTTGTCAAGGGCATTTCATAATTACGGCTTTTATGTTTTGGGTGCAACCAGAAGGAAATGAAAAAAAAAGGTTACGATGGTAAATACATGCCAGTGGTTGGCATCCATCATCAAGGTAAACTATAGAAGGGGAAGCACACCTGAAGTAAGGCTGAAACTGTCAGTTTTCAGCCAGTTATTTTGTCAGCAACTCTCAGAATTGGTAAAAAAAAAAAACCTCTCAGTTATTTTTCCCAGCAACTCTCAGAATTGGTAAAAAAAAAACCCCTCTCAGTTATTTTTCCCAGCAACTCTCAGAATCAGTAAAAACACCCAGGTTTGGAAATTTATTTTATATCCTCACTGTGTGCAATACTGGGGAAAACTACATTCACATCTTTTATGATTTGTGTCATTAAAACGAGATAACAAAAATGATTGCTTTTTACATACTTATACACCATATGCACTCATATATTAATTTGATGGTTTGTCCATGTTTATTAAATATGGAATGACATCTTTTTCACAGATAAGCTGAAGAATAAAGGGGTGCTTCAGCCAATTGTTCAGAAAATGTTCTTATGGGTTGCTAAGAGTACATGTAAGATTGTGGAAAAGTGAGCGAAATTTTAACAAGAAAGGACATAGATTTGAACTAAGCGTGATTCTCACTGGGCAAGAAAGTGGTGTATATGTACAGATTTCTGCACTGTAAAGACCTGAGGACCTTAAATTTGGTTTTTCTTTAACCATCTTTTTTGTTGAACGCTTTGCTGGTGACAATGCCTGTCAGAGTTACGTTCAGCTCCAGAACTGCTGTAGTGACTGGCGCTTGAGCTGATAAAAAAAATTACTTTGTGAGTATATTTATAACCAGCGAAGAATATTTAAAGGGAGTTGTCACACCTAAATGTGAACCCCATCAAGTATACTTTAACTGCACTTTTAAGTAATTACTGGCTGCACCCATCATGTCATTGTGTAGGTAGATATTCTTGTTGTCAAATGTATTGCAACTTCTTTGAAAAGAATTCAGCCCATCTTTTGCTTCAATAGAGAATTGTCACAGTAGATATTGCCTCTGGTGTGAAAATAATAATTAGCTGGAAATCTCTCTGCTATGACATTGCTTTGTATCATCTGAATTAACCTGTAATTTCTTTGCAAGTTGATGTCTCAGGCAACTGAATGACAAATATATCAAGTTCATGAGGAATGTATTATAATCAAGCTAGAACTGGCAGTGATAATTTGACTCAAGAAAGAAAACTTATAGAGAGTCATAATTTTGTCAATTAAACAGCTATTAAGTTTAGTTATCAGATATGTTTTCTATAAATGTGAGCTACCGCCAGCATACCTAATCTATTTAAAATCTGCAACTAAAACATTTTCTTTTGTAATATATGGCAGGTTGTGAAGTCATATTTATCCATGTTGAGTGGCACTGAATGCCAGAAGTAGCCTATTGATTTCAAAGAGAGCACTTTTGGAACAACGCACTATTTATTTCAAAGATTTACAGAACAAATGTACCATTAGATACGTAGTTTGGATTTCTGTACCTTATTGGCCATTTAGCTTCACAGAAATGCCTCCCTAATGAGCCAAAATAATACAATAAAAAAGTATGACCGAAATATTTCGTTAGGTGTATATACCACAAAGTTCTGTCCCTGTCTCAGATCTTGTTATTAGTATACTCCAATCATATAAGCCAGACATATCATGCACACACCTAACAAAGAAGATAAGTTTTACTGCTTCAGAGTACTTATTCCTCTCATCCAGTGTCTGATCTACGAGGAAAAAAATCAACAAAAACTAGTAGACAATGTCTGTACTCAGACAGAAAAATATCATTACTGCCCTCTGCAGGGATTGACTGAAATTCTAAAGCATGAGATGAGAAAAAAATTTTAGCCAGTAGCTTCATGCAGAGCTCCAAGATTTCTGTTTGTGTTAAGGGCAGAGTTCTTAGAAAGGGTACAAACTCTTGTCTGCCTGCCTCACCACACATGTTCACCAAGCCTTACTCTCATCATTGCTTCACATTGAAGAATGTGTTGGGGGGGAAGGATGGGACAGGGATGGGGATGGATGGGATACGATGGATGAACTGAGTGCAAGCTGAGTTCAGTGTGCTTTAGAGCAGGGCACACACCAAGTTGTGCCTTGTTCAGCTACTCACCCAATGCACAGAGTGAAGATAGTGCTTGGGTAGCCTTCCACCACCACGCCTGTTACCTATACCTTTGTCTTCCAGACCTTATATCTACTTCCCATTTGCTCACCAGCAGCTTTCTGACCATATATATTCCTTCTGGGGCCCCTTAGTCCTCATTGCCCAAGAGGTCTGGTTTAAACTTTTTATAAATTAGGGTCTGCCAACAGCAGAGAAAATGAGCATGCCATCAACATGCACCACTGTGCTACAGCACAGGATTATGATTTAGTAGAAGGAGCAACAAAAATACCCAGTCCTAGGAACATCCAGATGCAGATGGAGATAAACACTGTCCTTCTGTGCACAATTGTCTGAAGATTTGTACTAAAGATCAGGAATAGCATTGCAGGCCCAGCAATATACTTCGTATAGGTCCTTCTCTAACAAATTCTGCCACTGCCACCCTTCCCAACAAAGATCTCTGTCCTTCATGACAGCAGTCTGATTTTTAGACTGAAAATGGGGGGATGGGGTCACTTGGCAGAAGAAACCATGACAGCGTCTCACGATCAGACTTGAATGAAACCCACAATAAGTCTGCATGGCTGAATGAGCTGAGGCACCTCAAGAGCACTATGGAATGGACACAATAAGCAACTTGAAGAAAGAACAGCAGGACCCTCACTATGGTAAGTGCCACCTCTAACTTATTATGTTTGGGAAGACTTATTTTAGGAAGGAGAGAATAAACAATTATTGCTGCAGTCTATATTGCATGATGTTTCTTCCTTTAGCTAAGAGAAGCTGTATTTCTAAAGCTACCTTTTTTCCTTCTCACCTTGCTGTCCCATAATGACTACCCAGAACACAAGGTGGAACCTCAGGACAAAGACTTAAATGAACAACTGGCTGCCCTTCCCAAATGTGTCTATAATCATTATTCACAAAATTACATAGAAGCTACAGGTTTAGCAAGGAATTTAGGAATTCCTGCTCATTTTAGGAATTTGTTCATACTGATGTCAAAATATAGTTTTTAATGTTATTAGAGTGAAAGAATTGCCTGATGCCAAAGAGAACAAGGAGACAACCATTTCAATGGGCAGGGGAAGACATAGATCTGATATACTTCTCATAGGCAATGTTGCACTGCACTTTGTAATTGTTGATGAAACCTCTTTTTCCTCTCTTCCTCTCCTTTCCGTGCAGTGTGAAGATGGCTTTCAGTGATAAGTACCTCTGCCTGCCCAGACACATGAAGAGATATTCCGTAGTTGTTTATACATTATTCCCTAGGCACATGGAAGGCACGCAGAGAACACTCAAACCCTTTCTGGCAGCTAGATTTACCTCCTGAACCTGACATGCTATTTAGAAGTAAAAATCCCTTTCTGAATGTGATTGCCATCCTTGCTCCTCACTGTTGCCCATTCACATGTGTCAATGGTGAGGCACAGAAGGAAGTTCAGGGAAATAATTCTTTCTGATGTTTTCAAACCACAGTGTCTCATCTGAGCAACCAGTTAATGTCCATCTAAGTTTTCCACTAGCCTTGCACTTGGTACTTAAAAACTTGTAAGTCTATTCTGGTTGTCTAGCAGAATTCTGTTATTACATAAAATTACTCTCACTGCACAGGTGTTTAGCTAGACTCAACCCTCACCTGTCAGCCGTTCTATCAGACGCTGCCTCATCTCCAGTGCTAGGTAGATGTCATTCCTGTGTAGGCCTGTAAAGGTATGCTGCTTGTCCACTTTTTGCGTGATTCTTAGCAGTTCAAGCACAGTGATATTCTCAATGGCTTCTTACCTTCAAACCATGTTGGAACATGTGGTTTCAACCATTCTTCCTATCCATTCCCACTCAGATACTGATTTAAAGAAATAAATACAATTTTTACAGGGCAACAAGCAAGCTCATAAAACTCAAAAATGGTAGAAGTATCAATTTCCAACTTAGATGTAACACAGAAGATGTAGGAGAATCCTATTAGTTTTCAAAATATAATAAATTTTTTTATTTTCTTAGCAGGAACTTTTAAGTCTGTTGAACCACCACCACTGTCCAGGATTCATGGACTAAGAACACTAGATCACCAGGAGAAAAGGATGAACAGTTTTGTGAGAGGATCTGCAAGATCTGCCTCTTTGGTTACTCAGAGGTCAGTAGGGAATCAGACTGTACCACATGCGAAGTGTGGCCAAACTCCTCAGCCAAGACCAACAGAATAATTTTGTGGAAGTCGATCAGTTGCTGATGAATCAGCTGAGAACCCTGATGGCCAGCAGAGCCATCTTCAGCTCTGCTACCACATCTGTAGTCATCTCCACTCACCTCCACTGATCTTTGTGTCTCTGCCAGCACCAGCAGTTTCATTTCAAAGGTACCATGTCTCACAGACAAAAGAGATACTGAGGAAATCTGTGACTGACTGGCCAGTCACGGGACAAACTAGGAAGGGTATGTTCTATTTAATCCATTTATGCATAACTTATCCAACCATGTGCAGTTTAAACAATGGTGCCTGACAGGGAAAAGCAAAGGAAGTCAGTGATTGTCTGTTGAAGCTTAAAATTTGGAGTTTATATAATTTCCCTGTTCCACAGCACGTGGCATGAACACTCACACATCAATCGGTTCTGGCTTTTGTGAACAGGTAGTTGGTATATTGGCAACAGCTTCCAGGGCTGGTTGGCTGGCTTGTTCTTCTGTCTTTTGTTCTGTCTGGCTTTTGTTAAAAACATAGTTCAGATGCAAAATAAGTTGCTGAGTGGGTGCTAACTAAAGAAAGAAGAGTCTGTGACTGCCATCCTAGGCTGGAAATAGACTTGCAAATATCAGAAAACCCGTAACATACTGACAAGAAGAATAAATAATTCAGTGATAAAAGATAGATGAAAATAGCGCAAAACATTGCTGTTACAGATGTCATTCCACAGTGGCACAGGCCTTCTCATGGCACATCTTCATCTATGCTGTGACTGCAAGAGGACATAGGTAAAGGGCATTTCGCTTGCTTGCCTGCACACAGCCTCACTAGAGACAGTAGCCCAATTTTAGGGCCTTGAAGCGATTCCTGGCAAAATATTGACTGTTAATCTTGAAAATATTTTATGTAATGCTATAGGCAGCAGTCCTCTGGACACACATTCCATGCTGGTATGCAGATTGCTTTGGGACAATGACTTCTGTTTAGTCTGTCAAATGCACACTGCAAACCCACCCTGCATCTGCTAAGCAAACAACTTCTGTTTCTGATGCAGAAATGCATGTTATAGAGAGAAAGTTCAGAGATGACATGACCTAAGTTAATGGTAATACAGAATCTAAATCTTAACATAAAGATGTCATTAATACATCTGAAATAAATTCTAAGTTTTTACATGATCTAAAGACTTACACAGATTAAGTTAGATAACTGCCAAAATGAAATTATCTTAGAGGACTGAAGAAGAGAGAAAGGAAAGGTGCAGTATCAGAGAATTTCAAGTTGACTGGCATAGCTTTCATATAACTCAATTATATTTAATTCAAAAACTATAATTATCTGTGGTTCATACCTATAGCTGTGCTGTCATGTGCAAAGTCCCATTTGGCTTCTATTTCTCAGTGCTAGTAACAAAAATATAATGAGAAAATCATGTTTCAGGACATATATGCTGCCTATGTCCTCTTTGCTGCTGTGGCAGATAGTTGCTGTGGCAGTTATCAGTGTAGTAGCATCTGAGTAACCATATGTTCATAGCAATAGCTATCAATTCAACATGTAATAGGCTCTGCGATTCTGGTTCGTGTTCTTATAATGACTCAGACCCACTGAAAATTTCAAAAGCACATTCAGACATCGAGATTGAATATATGACAAGTCATTGACTTTGAGAAGAAACTTTGTTTTTCCAGTTATTCTTGTTTCTATTGTGAAGTTCATGCTATCTACTGTATAGCGTGTGTTTACAGCTCCTTTTTCTGTGTGGGCTGCTAGTACAGAAGATTTAGGGATCGCTTACTTATTTCTGATCTGATATGCAGGAATATAACATGGACCACAGTTCAACCCGTGTCACTTGTGTGGCTTAAGGTACAATTGCTTCAGTGCAGAGACATGCTGAAAAATTATTTAGGAAGTAAAGCAAAGACTTTTATCCAGCTGAATCTCCAGGAATTACTTACATCAGCAGTGTATATTTTTGCCTGAGCTCCAGTTCATCCTGGTTACCCTTGCTTGACCTCCAGATATCAAGACTTTGTATGTACAACTGTTTCCAAAGATGATTTTTTCACAAATAGGCAAGTAAAATAACACTTTCAGACTAGTACACTTGTAAAGACAAGCAGTCTTTACAAAGCAGTACATAGTTCTGCTGGGCATACATGTTCTTCGATGGACCTACCCAATGGACTATTCTTCTCTCCAAGCTCCTTTTGGATTCAGCAAAAAATTATGGCTCTAGGTTTCAGTGACAGAAATTTAGTATTAACATTAGCAGAGGGTGAAGAATAGTAAGGCAGGACTAGAGCACTCGGAAGTCTCCATCACCATAGCTTTTAAAACCAGAATAGATAAATTTCAGTAAAGAATCATGTAAATAAATTAATGTGCTTATAGGTAGATGAAATGATCTAGGTGACGTCTTGAGGTCCCTTCTAGCTCTATTTTCTGTTATTTTTCCCCTTTTTGTTCATGCATGACTAGGTTGACTTCAAGATAACAACACAGGATAATCTAATTGGACTAAGGAAGATGTTTTGTTACAAATAAAAAGAAAGTAACCCCATTTTCCAACTTCATTTTGATTTGTGCGGTTTTTATGACTGATAGAAATCATTTTAGGAACAATTAAAGTAAATCTGATGTTTCAAGCACTAAAGTAAATGTGTTTTTAATAGAGTAGGATACTGACTTTCATATTTTTTCCATGTTGTGTTAAATTACAGTAAGTAATTCTAGTCCATTCCTTCAGAATGACCTCATAATAAAGATATCAGATCTTAATTTTTCACAAGTAGCATTTTCATCTAGATACACAAACGTACATAAACTGAACACTATAATACATCTCATAATATAGTACAATGCATCACTGGATGAACTTTCTGGTTTAGACTGTCTCCTTACTTTTGTTGAAAAGGGGCAAAATTCATTAGGGGGAAAAAAATCTTAGATACAAAAGTATCAAGAGATTAAAGAGTTATATTAATTTTATTTGCCACTACAAAAGAAATGAATATCATGGCCAGCTCATGTAAAGCATAAACTTTCTTACATCCTCCTTTTAGTTTCAAGTACTGACATAGACTTCATACAACAGTGCCAGAGTACATGCAACAATAGTTAGTGCAAATACAACACAAAACCTGTTTTGTCAGTCTTCTCACTGACATCTGTAGTCATGAGAAGATTAAATAAGTCTGCCACGATTCTGCAAGACTGTATTGCTCAAAACCTTCTGCTGTGGATCAAAGGGACAGATAGAAGCAGCATTCAGATTGTTCATAGCTTTTACTGATGTGGTAGTTGTCTTGGAGCCACCCATTTTAGATGCCACCTTTGTTCTTGTGTGTGATGTAACAGCATTAATTCATTAGCATCACTGTAAAGTCTAGAAACGCAAGTAGATGATCATCATGTTACTGTGCTAGAGTTGTACGACTGAAAAGCTTATGCGTTCTTCAAAGATCTTTGAGTAAAAATTCCTGAAATCTTCTACCTGCATGACAGAAATGACTCTTACATTCCATTTTGCGCAGAACCTTTTCTGATAAATTTTTGAAAACTTCTCAAAATCTAATCTCAAAATTAAAACAGTTACTTCAGAAAAACATTGCCAGTAACAACTGGCTGCTGTACAGCAGATAAGCGCTGATCCCTATTTCTGGATTCAGTCTTCAAATGGCAACTATCAGTTTCCTTACCTGCTGATAGAAATTTGGGGAGGGGGGAGAAGCCTGGCAGACTTCTAGTAAGTTCCTATCTCTTGCCAGTGTCCCTAGTGTGTTTGTACTTACCACTTGTAGTATGGTTTAATGTTCCCTGAGGTGTCCAAACATCTACCCTCCCTCCAGTGGAATCCCCGCTATAATTCTGTGGAGGGATTTCCAAGCAAAAGATGGCAGAAATACTCAGGGTAAAAATAAGATCTTTGGCTGTTTAATTGAATACCAAAGAACTAGAGAGCAAATATTTCTGAACGGTCTTAAGACAAAGACTTAGAGTAGCCCTTGAGAAGCTCACAATCATATTCACATACTCTCTTTCCTGATGTCTTCCTGAGGAGCTTTAGTAAACAGCATTTTTCAGATTCATATGTTCTGATGCATTCAGAAAGAAAACACTGAGAGATGTCAGTGATCTTCCTCAAATGTAGAATGAGTCTAGGAAATGCTTAAAGCAATGATCAGATACCTTTATTTAATCAACCAGTCCTATTGTTTTGGACTACTTCCTTTGTAAAACATCCCTGCAGACTAGTTGTGGAGAAAACTATCTGTAGTTAAATGAAACAATTTTGTCCTTAGTTTAAAAATGATGGCTGGCCAGGACTGTGAATAATCATTAATTTATTAGGAGATTATCACATGGTTAAATCTTTTGGTGATATGATCAGAGGTTTACTCACTTCTCTTTCAGTATCAAAATATTACTATATAGTAAAATATATTGACACATAAATATAAACCAAACTGCAATAGGTAGAGTGGTTACACTGGTTCTTTGTAAAATGGGATACTCAGTATTATTTTCTCTACTGTGCACTCTTTCACCTTTTAACCAGTATGCATTGTATTTATACTTTGTCATATTTCATTTTGGTTTTGTGCTTATACCCACCTGTTCATAAATAAAGATTTCCCTGTATTTTATTTCCAACCTGTTGAAATCAATCAAGACAGGAAGCCTAGAATATGACATTTTATGTATCTTCACAGCAATCCACTTATGGCATTCATCATCAGAAACTGTTTTCAAATGCCACTTCTCATTTATTTGATTCAATGAGCAAAATGGAATCAAATTCCGTTGCTCTGAAATAGAGAAAAGTTTTTCCTCTAAAACTGGGTAGAATTTCTAAAATTCTGCATCATTCCCTTTGCAAATACTGTGTCTGCAGACATTTTGTATTATATTCTGAAATACTTGTTCATAATTCTGTGTCTGTGAGAAAAGTACAGCAGAATGCAGAATATTTGAATAGAAATCCCCATGTGTCTGTGGTTGTAGAGAATAAATGGCAAATTGGTTTCTATTTCAGATATTGCAAAAAGTTCAGAACCCAAAGTCATCTTGCAATTGTGATGGCTCTCCACTCCTATGCTTGTATAGCTCTACTGACTCCCTTATTTATTTTAATTTTTTAATTCAGATTTGCTGTAGCATGAAAATCAAATGTAGGAAAACGCTGGAGACAGATGAGATCTAGTTTAACTTCAGGCATGTTGTAAGCTACTAAATAAAGCCAGGGAGTATTGTAATGGAGACATACTTCTCTCTTAAAAATATTGGATACAACCAAACTTGAGCTTTCAGAAAAAGGGAGACTTTATCCACTAAAATGTTCACCGTATTATTCCATTAGTTCTAAAGATCTATTCACTAAAGGACTATATTTGTGATTTAAGGCGTAATCCTACAAGAAGTTCCTTTATTCAAAAGAATTCTCATCTTTCCTATAGATGTAATGCTCTGTTAAGTAGAGATGTTCCAGTAAGTTTCAGATTCCTAGGAGGATTATTTCTTTATTCACACATTTCCACTATGAAGTATTATGAAATATTTTACAGAAATTACATATGCTCCAGTTCATGTGAATGCAAATGTTGCTCACCTGTCTTCCGAGCAGAAGCATACTCTTTTGTGTAAATAGCTTTTCTTTCATGGCCAACTATGTGTTAAGTCCCGCTTGCTCCCTCCCTCGCGTAGGAGGGAGAAGCATTACAAATGAATTCTTAACATGAATCGACTGCAGTAGCGTTAGACAGGATCCTGTTAGCATAGGAGCTGAGTGTTTGATTGTATCAATTATCGATGCTGGAAGTTGTAAACTCCAAGGATTACTCAACAGAAATGAGACTGAGAAAGAGGAAGACAACAGGAGATAGGAGTCCAAGACCTCAAAGGATCCATTTGAGGAAGTGAAAAAGAATGAGAGTTGTCTAAAATATTGAATCCCAACCACCTCTAGACATCCTTGTGAATTATCCTGGGTATTAGCTTAACTTGAAAATCTGTTATCTGAATCTAACCCAGACTGGGATATATCGATAAGGAGTGCTAAAGTTTCATTAACCTCTATCTATAGGTGTATATATGTCTAAATAACTATATGTATATATATGCACACATACATACACACACACATGTATGTGTATATGTATGTCTAAATGTATATATATGTCTAAAGTATAGGTGCTGATTGCAAGCTGGCAAAGGACGGCAATCTCTCTTCAAAGAGTGCCAATCCTAAAGCACAATATTGGTTCACTCTCACATTGTTGAGTGCCATAACACAAAGAGGGAAGTATCTCAAGAGTTATTTTTACATCTTCAAAGACAACTGTGGAACTTTTTCATCTGTTTGATTATGAATCTGAACTGTGGAACTTCACTGGCATCAGCTGAATCTCTAGTTTGGACCAATTCAAGTATTTCACAAAAGAAGCCTGATTATTACCTAATGGCTGAGTTATCCCTCCAAGGTTGATCAAAAGCCTCTTTTCTAAATTGACTAGCTCTTTCCCAGACATTTTCTAATAAAAGATTCCTATAGTATTCTAGAATGCACTCTCCTGGTTAAAAAGTACAACCATTAAGAAAGAAAAATAATGTATAATAATGTCTTAATGTCTTTACAGGAAAAAAAATCTGTTAAAGTTCTAGGCCAACAGGTCTTAGTCATAGGCTTTCAGTTTCTTGGGATGTTTTAGGACAGACTACAGAACACACTTCACCTATGTGGAACCACATGTTAGCAGTGTTTAAAGCAGATGAACCCTTTCATGTACCTTTCAGCTTTGGCTGTTAGTGTGCCCATTGTATGCCTGCAGCCACATTTTGTGCTCCACAA
The DNA here is from genome assembly GCF_964199755.1 of Larus michahellis. NCBI lineage: Eukaryota > Metazoa > Chordata > Aves > Charadriiformes > Laridae > Larus > Larus michahellis. Next base: position 103,571,028 of record NC_133898.1, read on the forward strand.
TTTGAGAAAAAAAGAGTCAGATGCATCACTCAGAAGTAAAAGCAAAGAACAAAAAAGAGAGAAAGGAAAAACAAACAAAAAAACCAACCAAACAAAAAACAAAACCATGAGGGAACAAGAAGGACTCAAGTTCTTCAGTTCTTGCAATGTTCTGCTGCCTTGTATTACAGAAGCTGTAAGAGCAGGCAGAGAAACAGATGGTAAAGTTGCTAACGATGGGTCTCTTGTCAGCAGCTTCCTGCAGGTGCAGGAGGAGGTTGGTCAAAGGCTAATGCAGTCTATTCATTAGTATTGTGATTTCCTGTACCTGACAGCATTGATCTCTGAGTGGTGAACAACACCCTTCCCCAAGGTGGCTTGTTGACCCAAAAGTCAGGGGTTTGTGGCTTCAGTCTTAACTCTTTTGTTTGCGGTTCTTTGCTTAAACCACCTTACAGCACCATTCTCCACAGCCTTTTGGATAACAAGCCGTGTGGTTTCCCATGGGTGTTGACACAGTCAGAATGGAATTCAGTTTTACTTAGCTAATGTCAATTTGAAAAAGTCCCAGTTAACGAGAGGTTAAAAACCTCTGTTAGCTTTAAAGGTTGCTGTTTAGATTCAGAGCCTCTGTATGTGAGCCCTTCTTATACCATAGGAGGACCAGATAATTCAGGTTGGAAGGCAGCTCAGGGGGCCCTTGTCTTTCAAATAAGGAACATCTTTTGTGTTCCTTTTTTGGAACTGGTCTGGCTTTATCTGCACGAAAAGAAGACACCACAAGTTTATGGAAACTCTGATCTCAAATCTTTAAAAGGAACAGGTTCAAAAGTACTAACCAAAACCAGCAGTTATGTTAAAATAAGCATAAATAGGTTATGATAATTAAAATTAACAATATATGTATTATTAATCTTCTTGCCCACAGAATAGGAATGAGGACAGAATCATACATCTTTGTTGCAAAAGTTTCCTCTAGATAGACAAAAATTACATCAGAGGTTGTCAGATTGGAAACCATTTGACATATAAAAATAATTAAACTACTTGTAAGATTCATAGTCCCATGTATACCAATTCTTCCACAAATGGTACTTCTAGAAGGTGACAAGAGTCTAAGTCATGGCACTTCAAGACCTCTGTGTGTCAGAAGTCTGGTGTTTAAGTATAGTGCAATGCTTTGAAAATTTAGGAGTGAAAGTTGAGAAGTTGTTAATGAGCTAATCTTATCTGCTTTATAAAATGTATTGCATCCTGCTTTCAGGTGGGTGCATGTACTTAAGTAAATTACACTTCATGTTGCTTCAAAGTAATGAATGCTAATGACAGATAATGGTGTCTTGTTTCCAATTAGCACTGCCAAGAGAGCCTGAGGTTTCTAGAGCTCATGATCACCAAATTTTCCAGGAACAGTCTGAGAACTTTAAAATTACATAAACAAGTTTTAATTATGCTGAATGCGTTTGCTGATTGTTTCCTTCCACAGTTGGTCATAATGCGAAAGAACTAAATCTTTATGTAGTTCAATAGTTTTAAAAAGACCTTATGTGTGTAAAGCCATATTTTATCACCCATTTTTATAAATATCATTCATTGTTCACTTTAATAAAAAACAGAGGAAAATGTTTACAAATAAATGCATGTAACAGTTTGTAGTGAAGATTCAGAAAGGTTTAAAATCGAGCAGTCTAATAGATAAGCAGTCGGCTCACAAAATGTGAGTTTAAATCAGGTGTTTCACATTAAAAAATACTTTTCCTTCACTTAGGTATTGTTCAAAACACTGTCTAATAAGAGTTAGCAAGGAATTTGAAATACCATTTTGGCTCATAATGAAAAAAGGTATATTATTCAGGGAAATAAAGTTGTAGAACTTAGATCACAATCATGTATTGTGCCATGAATTATGCGTTTTCAGAAACGTGTTAAGTATTGTGCTCACAGACATCAAATATGCAGTATATAACAAATCACTTCCTTTCTATAGTTGCAATATGGCTTGTTTCTTATTTTAACGGTTTGTGTATTAACTTTGTATTCTGTTTATACTGTATTTCACTTCTGAATGTTCACTGTGCAGGACTTTTATCTCACATCCTTATTGCCTGTATGATTGTGTGGGTTTTGTCCAATAAAAAAGTACAACAACAAGAGGGTAGCAATGAATTTTTACCTGCTCTTGCAAGTCTTGCATTTTGACGGATGTTATATCGATGGTAATAGCTCAAGGCCCTACTCAGTGACCACTGAAAGCAGAACTGATGTTGGTAACTTATTGGCCTGTGGACTGGGTCCCAAACGCACTCCTTTTAAAGCTGACCTTTGGATGCAGCCGCTTTGGTTTTTAAAATGTCTGAGGAAGAAATACTAGCATTTTATCCACTGACAGAAGATGAGAATTGCGGGGTTTCTTCTCCTGTAGCCCCACTCACTAGTCCAACACTCTCCTCTACCCAGAAAAGCAGGCAGTACGCCAAAATGCTGCTGCTTAAATTGGATTACACAAGATTTTTTACATACTGCTGTCTGCCAGGTCTAAGTGGTATGTCATCTGTCTGTTCTGTACATTTCAAGTAATTTCTTAGGTCTCAACCATGAGCTCTGTAGATATAATTTGTTACGTGACCTAACCCTGGAGTTGCCAGTTCTGTAGTTTACCTTACATAATCCTGTAATTTTATTTAACTGGCTACTAGAATCATTGCAAAATAGTACACAATGCTTAGTATGTTCAAATAAAATTTATATTCTTGCTGTTGATTTCTTGCACCGATTTAAAAGCAGGGTGTGTATGTTTAGATAATTAATTTTCAGGCAACTGGATGGCTCCCATTATCCTGGAAGGTAATGCTTTGCAGTGATTATGTCCTATAGAGCTTGGATAGCATTGGGAAAAATATTTAAAAGTATTAACTTCATTTTCATTCATGTCACTTGTATATCCACTTTCTGAAACTGCTTTAGCAAATGAATTTCATCTGTCTGAGCTGTTGACGTCAGTGTACTATCCACTCACATGAATGACTTCTGGCTAAATTACTAAATTAATGCACAACAATTATAGCTGCGTTTTCAGTTTAAAAAAAAAAAAAAAAAAAAAAAAAAACAAGATATTTGTAGCTGAAAACTGCCTGTGAGAGCTGTGCCTAGCCAGTCAGGGGATGACGTGTCCCAAATCAAAACAAGTTGACTGTCGGTTATCAGACACATGCAATCAGTGCTCTCAAGTGAGATACATCACATGAATTATTCTCAGAAATTGTTCCAAGAATAGTTACGAATAGCTATTAAGTTCGAGAAATTAAAAATCTGATTACAGGCAGCTTGTGAACAAAGAAATCAAAATTAGTTTAAGAAAATAATTGTTACAGATTGCTTGTTTATCTCTGTTGTATTTGTGAAATATTTTTACGTACACTGCACTGTCAACTAAGCTTCTCTTTCAAGTGTAAATTAATATTTTTAAAATGATAATCTAATATGGAAAATTGCCTGAGCAATAATGTTATAAATAGTGCAATATCGAGCTGATTGCCTGCTTCTGTTCATTTTACAAGAGTCCGTCTCGCACAGTGTCCAAGGAAAAAGAAGAAAATGTGACAATAACAAAAGATTAACAGGGAAAGTGTTACATTTTCTGTTTGGTTCACTACAAACAGAAGTACAATATAATAGAGTTCGTGGAGTTGTAAGTTTTTCTGGGCAGAGACTGATTCTTGTTATATCTACCTGGTACCTGATAACACCAGTTGTCTGATCTTGAATTTGGTACCAGGTACCAAATACATAGCGCAAACTGTAAATAATAATGGCATTCAATCAAAAGTATGAAAAATTCCATTTCCATTTCATTATGTCTTAGAGGTCAGATTTTCTGGGTAATAGCTGGGGATTTCTGATTATCAGGGTGTCACTGTGATCTGAAATGTTTTGGTAACACGTTAATATGACCATACATAATTTTTGTTAATGAACACAAAGCAGTGAAAAAGTGGGTTTGAGACTCTTAAGTCTGATTTTCCACTCCTTGAACCTCACTGCTTTCAATACGCACTTTATTGATTACTGTATAAAACTTTCCATGGGTGTCCAATAACTGCATAAGGACAAAGGCTGTGGAGAATCAGGTTTCTCTTTACAAGCAGTGGAGACACACTTTCTTCTTCAGGAGCAAAGCTGAAATCCTGTCAGTGTTTTTGGTAAAGATAAGTAGTTTACAGGTTCCCCACAATACAATGCAGTTAGCTTTGGGCGGAAACAAACTACACTGAGTTTGATGCCGCATAAATGTTTGGAATTACAGATAAATGAGATTAACACGTCTTTTGGTGGGTTAACAATAGTGAATAATAAAGTGAATGGTCTTTTTTCGAACCTTATTTTTGCAAATAGAATTTCTGGCAGTGTTTGTCACAACTCCTAGGTTTACATATTTAGAACCAATTTTGGTTTATGCTCAGTAGATAAGAAATGTGATGTGCTCTATAATAGCTGTTATTGTCACCGATACATTTTCCTTCGTATTTTTTAAATTCTCACTACCCCTGAAACTAGATGGACTGTGCTATCATGTAAAAGTGTTAAAATATGTTTCATTTTCTATGCTCTGTTTTCATTTTGAGTTGGTTACCTATGGTAATAGTGACATGGCTATCTGAATCTGTTACAGTGTGCCTGAATATTATGACTACGGTCACGGAACAAGCGAAGAGGCTTATGACAGCTACGGTAAGGTCTATTCTATCTTCAGCAAAAGTGTGAAATCAAAAGAAAAAACCTGTCACTGACAACTCAGAAATTACTTCCACATACTTTTCTTTCTTTTGCCACTTTTACAAAGACCAAACAAAATGGATTTCTGCAACTTTAGGATGAGGTTTGACTTACTGAAGTGGGACCAGAAAATGGGACAGATCAATTTTGATCAAAATTACAAAGCCAATTAATCACAGTCACAGATCAGCTTTAAGAGCAACACTGAAGTTTCTGATTAAGTGCCTGAATATATTTCACAGTGTTAAGTGTCCGTCTGCTTGATGTGCCAACAATACTATGCATCTGCTGCTGTCATATGCATTGCTTCAAGCAGCAAGTTTTGTAAGATTTTTAAATACAGACTATTGAAAGTGGAAAGAGAGGGTGCTGTGCCACCATGGGAACCCCCACTGCACCAAGGGGGGAAAGGAGTATCTCGTGGCACACCAGGCAGCGCTGTACCCTTTGCACCTCTCCCCGCCGAGTCTGTGTCTGAGCTGGAATAGTTCCACTTCACAGGAACAGAGGGCATGAGAGGAAAATAAAGTGTTGCTCCAGCGTGTGCAGCCCATTTTCTAGGTGTGTGGTTTGATATTAGTGATGTGTTTCAATAACTAAACAGAATGTATTCCGTCTTTTCCTATCAGGTTTTTTCCCAGCACATTTTACCATCAGATGGCACAGTGAATCTGACATTTTCACTGAAATAATAGAGCGGTGCTGACTATTGTCAGCTTAAAGACTGACCCCTGTATACTCAGCAGAGATGTCATGCTTGATTTACTACTACTAATAAAGTATCCTAAGTTTACATGGTGACTTCCAAAGCGTTGTGAGAATGTGAGCTGCGGGAAATGATGCTGCAAGTAAAAGTTACAGCGAGGGGTTATATAAGGATCGCTGCTTGAAAGAAATTTATTCATGCAGCTGTGAAGCAAATGTCACTGTAATGCAATGTTGCAGTTTCCTTTATATTTGTACAGAAATCACGAGACATTACTGAGACGTTGTCCAAATGATTGCATTGCATAATCAGAAATAACTTAATTTTTTGTATAATCCATACTTACAGTATATTTGGATAATACAATGTGCAGTCAAGCAGATTTTCAGTGCTAAACAAGTAATAATAATAATAACAACTTATCCATATGAATGTGTGTGGTTTGGTTACCTTTCGTTTTGTTTCCTTTTTGTACCTACTTTTTTTAATACCTGCAGTGAAAGACTTTTCCTCCCCTCTCCAGCTCCCCTCTCCATCTCTCCTCCCAGATGTATTGCTAAGGTTTTGGGCGATGCAGAAAAGCAGAAAAGTCTGAGCTCAGCAGTAAGAATTACCCACTGCTTAACTTTTAACTAGACTTCCCAACGCTGAATCTCTGTGTGTTTGGGCAAGACATTTAAAGTAATGTCACTCTTCCTCCAATCCCTCATTTGTAAAACTAGAAGAATATTACTTGTTTTCCCAGCAGGGCTTTTGAATGGAGCAGTTAGCTAAGGCTTACAAAGTGCTCAAAGAGTGGGATCATGCCTAAATTTTTGCTCCGCATGAAGCAACCTTTTTTTGCCATTTAGCAGCCAAAGCAAACTCAAAAAGCTTGAGTTTGCTTTGCTAGACTTCTCTTAAAATATGTGGTTGAAAACTGTGGACATTTTTTTTGCTTAAACAATTTTGTGACCTGACCTTTGAATACAAAATTCTGGAATAGTTTTACCAGTAGCCTGGAATAAACTTTAAAATGGAATAATATTCCAAATTGCTATTTTTCTACTTTCTGAAATCAGATACATTTCTATGTGAGTCTTTGTGCTCTTGTTGGTTCACTTACTTTACCAGATTAGTAAATTCACTAGTTCTGTGCTCTGGAAACCTGTGCGTGAACTTCTTCATCCCAAAGTCACCACCATTTATCTGAAGAGGTAATCTGAGTATATGGAGATATATAATATATTCTTAACTTCCTCATTTTCTAAATTCTTGGTACATACACTGATGTTCTCTGTGTATGTGACTTTTTCAGTGCTTCCCACCCAGATAACAAGCAACCTGGTGCCACCCCTTCTCATCCTCATGTAACTTTTACTCTAATTCTCTGTTCCCAGAGAACTGTTCCCAGTTCCCTACTTTTTTTTTCAGGATGTTTTGCAATGCATTGTGAGTCTTCTGAATCCACCCCACTGTATGAAATCAGCCGTCCCTTCACATTTCACTGTCCTGCAGAAATCAACACAGTCTTTCTTTCACCCCAGTTCAGTTTCACACCTTGTTTTATCTTCCACAACAAGGCTGTGTTCCTCCTTTACAATCCTTTCTGGCACACCTCTGTAATTCAGAATTCCTCCAAACTCGGAATAAGACCACACACAAATGGTACATGAACATAGAACTGGTGTCTTCTTGTTGTTGTCTTTTAGATGTTTCTTGTAATGAATTGTCTTTTCACACTTATCCCTTCCAAGAACCATATATGAATTCTCAGAAATTGACTAGCTTGGCATCTCTTTATTTTTTCCCATGCATCCTCTTTCTTCCAACTTATATTTAGGGAGGACGGTTCTCAATCCCAAGAAGGTTTCCTTTTATTCTTTTTCATGAAGTAGATTCGACCAAATAACAATGCTACTTCCTTCTTAATTTTTTTTAAGTATAATATAGAGCTTTCTGTAGTCTGTTAAGTATTATACAGCACCATAGTACTCCCATATGAGCTGCCTGCTATGACTTTTCTTTCTATCTGGGCAGGTAGCAGGTGGTTTTTGTCTCATATGTTCTTCTATGCTCCTTTTAAAAGGCCTTGTGGAGAACTCTGACTGGGGTCACTGTTTCCTCAGAAGTTCTTAAGATTTATGCCTTTATGGATTATTCATTATAGGGTTGCAAAAATCACAGCAGTGTTTCAGAGCAGAGCCCACCTGAACACCATGTCATTCTCAAGAAGTTCATCTCCCTTTTAATTAGATGGAAGTACCAAACAAGAAATGCCCTAAGTCACTTATCTGAGGCTGGGCAAGGTGAACTGTTGCTCACTATTCCTTGCTGTAGAATCCACAACTTGGGTTAATTGCCTTGACTCCTTGTTCAGTTTCTGCTGTGAAGGTTCCTGAGAATTCAGTCCCTTCCAAATCCAACCAAGCAACCTCCCAAGACAATGACAAAGGCAGCTGAGAGGGATATATGTAAAATCCCACTATTTCCCATGACTTAGGGATGTTTCATGAATGAAAGTTCATAGCATAGGACCCTGTCATGCAATTAGATACTCAAATTCTGTTGCGATTTGATATGCTTGCCACCCAGTCTCTCAGAAGGATCAAAGCAGAGACACTTCAAAGCATTCCCTGTAGCAGCCTCTGGGCACCTGGAAATACTTTACTAAGGAATTATGAGATTCCTACAATTTTTTATAGGATCTAGATTATGCAGCTACTGCTAGAGAATTTTGAAGATCACTGTTCTGGGCTGAGGAGCATAAATTTGGGGCGTATGCCGTCTTCTTGTGGACATAGGCCTTATAGGCTTCCTCATATGAATGGTAAAGAAATATCTTCAGCAGGCACTTTAAAACTAAAAGGCTAGTCACTTAAAGTACCGCACAATTTTCAAAAATGTAAAGCATCCTCACCTCTAATCACACTCAATAAACATTTTATGATACTTGTGTCACTGAAGGTCTTGATATCTACAGATATGAATTTAAATCTAGGAGTCTACACTAGGGTGACAGTGTCATTTTAACTTGATGATGATGCTTATGTTATAAAACAGAAGGCATGAAATGGGATTAATTTATGAACAAAAACTTTATAACCATTGCTCTGATTATATTTTAATAATTTTGTGTTTTCCCTTCTGGCACTGTTGTCGTCTGAGGAAGTATCTAGTGAAAACATGAATTTAATGATTTGTCTTATAAATTGATTAGGATAAAATGTACAACTGAAAACTTGGTAACTGAGAACCTTTCCTGCCCGTATATAATGTCATGCCCAAGTCCAAAAAAGCACCTTCACTGGACAGGAATACTGTAAAGGAAAAAGCCTTTGTAAACCGTTCACGTTCTCATTTCTCTCTCCTTTTCCCTGTTTTTCAGAGGAACCAGCATTCTCAATACAAGTGTTGTGCTGTGTTAGGTCACTCTAGACTTGCTAGCAAGGTACTCCAATGTCTTATAAGCTTTATTAATTTTATCTGATCTGCCTCATGGTTGTTTCATCTGAATCCTTTTTCTCCCTTGCACTGATGGGAGCGCACAAGTTTTTATTTATCAGATACAGTTTCTGTCTTAGTTATTCCACGGTCTGGGGACTCTAGCAAAGGAGCTCTGCCACTTCTCCCTGCAGAAGGCTGAAGAGGCTCCTGCCTCTGCTTCCAAAGGTGGATACTGCCATAGCGAGGATGGAGGAAAGTAAGAGTGTGCCTGTTGTCAGATGCTATAGTTCACAGCCTGGTGCATATTCTGTCATGTGCATGACCTGAAAATGATGGTGATTTATGTCTTTATGCCAGGTCATGAACCGCAGTATCTGAGAGGACAGTACACGTGGACTTCTGTTGCTACTACCAAAAATGCAGAAACCTTAGGTAGAGGGTAAAAGGAGAGGGTTAAAGTCTATAACCTCCTAAACCACCACAATTAAATTAGAATAACACCATCTGCCAAAGGCCTTAGGCAAGAGTTAGGAAGGTTAATCTGTACCTTGTCTTTTACACAAAGAGGGAAGACATAAGTGAACTCCACTGACATTCCTGTTGCTATACAGGAAAAGCCTGCAAGGCTGTTTACTGCGTGTGCTGCCATTGCGGCGAGGAGACAGCATTATTTAAGTGTGCTCTATCTTCACCATAAATTTTTTAATGTGCACATTTTCTCTAATTACCACATTTTGTAGTGTGTATTCTACTCCAGTTTAGCATTAAGTGCTCACTTGTAAACAGCTGGTATTTGGGTTTAGGATAATTCCATCTTTAATTAAAATTGGAGAGTGTAACTGTTTAGCAAAATTTCTTTTAACGTAAGACAACCTCTAAGTTGTAAAATGCTGCCACGATGATTTAACTGACTATTTCACAAATAATTCCTTGACAGTGACTCAATATGAGATCTTTGCAGTTGTGATGACAATTACTTTACTAAGTAATGTTCTACACAGACAGTGCTTTATACACAAATTCTTTATAGGGCTTTATACGACTAACAACTAAAAATGTACAGGAATGTTCCACTACTTTTTTATTATCTTGTTTATTTTTTAATTTTGTGTTTGGCCTGAAGAGCATATTACCTAGGTTGGTTTGTTGTTTGGCTTTTTTTTGGAGTAACAATGATAGTTTTTGCTGAAGAAGTAAAAGTAAAAATAAATATATAGTGATGAAGTTGGGGGAGGAAAGAGTGTACGGAGCATTCAAACTTCAGGAATTATGATAAATAGGTTGATTGAAGAGATGTTGCCTTAGGAGACATAAATTCTCATATTTCATGATAAGACATAAGCATGCTCATTTCGT